>NC_084525.1:17724919-18067419 GCF_024500275.1 Phycodurus eques
TTACCTTACATGTTTTGCAGTCAACTGCAGTACCCTGTATTCAGTGTATTGCTCTCGACTCTTCCTGTGCTCCCCCATCCACGCTCTGTAGACAAAAATGACGTGATCAACCTTTTAATGGTGGGTTGGGGGTGGTCTGTCACAGCTACATTGTTTCAACAGACACATTCCAATGGTGTGTGAATTAGGGCTGGGTGATTAATCGAAATAGAAGCCAAAATTGAAATCACGATTACAAGGAACATAAAAACATTATAATACAGGAAGTCCTCGAGTTACGACGCACTCGACCTACGACGTTTCGACTTTACGACACACATGCCTCGTCCGCCATTTTGTCCCAGCACCATAGTGTTTCTGCTTAGCTAGTGCAAAGTGCTTGTCTGTGTTTGTGCGGCGGGAGTGTCTTTGTCTTTTTCGCCCTCCTTTTTTCACACTCTCAGTAGTAATGGTAAGTACAGCATCTTATTTTTTTATTTTAATGTATTTTAATTTCTTTATACGAACTGTTAACCTTTCCTGCTACGCTCACCTGACCGTGGTCGGGAGACGTAGGGGTTAACTCCCTTCTCTCGTTGCAAAGCTGAGCTGGGTGGCGGCAACAATAAAGGCACTAAGCACCGATTTATGCTTTAATGGATTTTTTAGCGCCTCTGCACATTCAACGTCAACGGGTCCTCCACTAATCGCTACTCTTCCCCGGTCGCCGTCACTTCACTTGCTACTGTACACACTCGCACCGGTGCGCACTCCTTCCTCCTTCGCAGTCCCGTCTCACTCACACATCGACGCACACGCCTACATACACTGAGCTTGCTGCCACAAACACGTGGGACAATACCCGTAACAGAAGTATTTCGCCGTAAAATTCGACTTTAACGGTGAAATCCGACTTACTCGGAAAATCGTGTTACGTCGCCAACGTAGGAACGGAACTCCTTCGTAAATCGAGGACTTCCTGTAGAAGGAAAACGATGAATGTGCAGTGGCGTGGGTTATATATGCAATTTCCTGCCTTGTAAACGCACCCTGAGCGCACCATGTGTTGCTTGTAGCAAGCGTGTGACAGATCTTCTTCTGCCTTCCCTAAGCGTGCTTTAAGCTATTTATTGACACCCCAGTTAAGAGTTCACTGTAAAACAAAATGTACAACAAAAAGAATTACTCACATTGAATATTTAAATACAAGACGCACATCGTTCTAGAAATCGCCAGCTTATGCTATCAATCAATGGAAAACCCTATGGACGGGCTCGTTAACATTAGCATTAGATCACGGGAGAGATTTACCTTCAAATAACAAATATTTACACACAAGCGCCGTAATAACACATATAGACAAACAATATAACAATCCTCAAGGCATATAATCTTCAGAATCTGTGAAAAACTAGTTTAATAAACCTTTATTGCGACTTTCTTCTTCTGCTCTTTTTAGCTCACTGTAATATGCAACGCCATGCATGCAGTGTACCACACTGCTCCCAAGAGGCCAAGGTGTGTACAGCAGGAGCATCAGATAGAGTCAGGGCTTTGTATAAAAAGGAGAGTACTCAGTGTATCTTCTGGCAGGAAAGGAGAGAAGGAGACTTGGTGGTGGAACCTCACAGTACAGGATATCATACAAGGAAAAGGGTTAGCTAAGAAGAAGTGGGACTCTGAGAGGACCGAGGAGAGGCGAAAGGAATACATTGAGATGCAACACAGGGGAAAGGTAGAGGTGGCAAAGGCCAAGCAAAAGGCATATGATGACATGTATGGCAGGTTGGACACTAAAGAAGGAGAAAAGGATCTATACAGGTTGGCCAGACAGAGGGATAGAGATGGGAAGGATGTGCAGCAGGTTAGGGTGATTAAGGATAGAGATGGAAATATGTTGACTGGTGCCAGCAGTGTGCTAGCTAGATGGAAAGAATACTTCAAGGAGTTGATGAATGAGGAAAATGAGAGAGAAGGGAGAGTAGAAGAGGCAAGTGTGGTGGACCAGGAAGTGGCAATGATTAGTAAGGGGGAAGTTAGAAAGGTATTAAAGAGGATGAAAAATGGAAAGGCAGTTGGTCCTGATGACATTCCTGTGGAGGTATGGAAGCATCTAGGAGAGGTGGCTGTGGAGTTTTTGACCAGCTTGTTCAATAGAATTCTAGCGCGTGAGAAGATGCCTGATGCCATTTTTAAGAACAAGGGGGATGTGCAGAGCTGTGGGAACTATAGAGGAATAAAGTTGATGAGCCACACAATGAAGTTATGGGAAAGAGTAGTGGAGGCTAGACTCAGGACAGAAGTGAGTATTTGATGATTTCAGTATGATTTCATGCCTAGAAAGAGTACCACAGATGCATTATTTGCCTTGATGATGTTGATGGAAAAGTACAGAGAAGGTCAGAAGGAGCTAGATTGTGTCTTTTTAGATCTCGAGAAAGAATATGACAGAATACCCAGAGAGGAACTGTGGTACTGCATGCGGAAGTCTGGAGTGGCAGAGAAGTATGTTAGAACAATACAGGACATGTACGAGGGCAGCAGAACAGCGGTGAGGTGTGCTGTAGGTGTGACAGACGAATTTAAGGTGGAGGTGGGACTGTGTCAGGGATCAGCCCTGAGCCCCTTCCTGTTTGCAGTGGTGATGGATAGGCTGACAGATAAGGTTAGACTGGAATCCCCGTGGACCATGATGTTTGCAGATGACATTGTGATCTGCAATGAAAGCAGGGAGCAGGTGGAGGAACAGTTAGAAAGATGGAGGCATGCACTGGAAAGCAGAGGAATGAAGATTAGCCGAAGTAAAACAGAATATATGTGCATGAATGAGAGGGATGGTGGGGGAAGAGTGAGGCTACGGGGAGAAGAGATAGCAAGGGTGAGGACTTTAAATACTTGGGGTCAACCGTCCAGAGCAATGGTGAGTGTGGTCAGGAAGTGAAGAAAGGGGTCCAAGCAGGTTGGAATGGGTGGAGGAAGGTGTCAGGTGTGTTATGTGACAGAAGAGTCTCTGCTAGGATGAAGGGCAAAGTTTATAAAACAGTGGTGAGGCCAGCCATGATGTACGGATTAGAGACAGTGGCACTGAAGAGACAACAGGAAGCAGAGCTGGAGGTGGTGGAAATGAAGATGTTGGGGTTCGCTCTCGGAGTGACCAGGTTGGACACGTCCAGAGGAGAAATAGTGAGTATATTGGTAGAAGGATGATGAGGATCGAGCTGCCAGGCAAGAGAGCTAGAGGAAGACCAAAAAGAAGGTTGATGGATGTCGTGAGGGAAGACATGATGCCAGTTGGTGTTCGAGAGGAGGATGCAGGAGATTACATGCTTACATGGAAAAGGATGACTCACTGTGGCGACCCCTAAAGGGACAAGCTGAAAGGAAAAGAAGAAGAAGATAGTGATATTGGTTATAAAGAACCCCGAGTCAAATGTTCATTTTAGTCTATGCTGCGGGCTGCTAAGAAAATGGATGTTCATAATTTGGACATCTTTTACTTAAACCATGCAAACCTTTTTGACGCATCCCCCTAAAAGAATCTGAATCGAAAATTGTTTGAAACCGGAATTGAATTAAGGAACCGGAAACGCTCAAATTCAAACGATGCCCAACCCTACTCCTGACTCACAAATCAGACTAAAATGTTCCTCCTTTAGGCTAATTAGGATTACCGACATTATTTCTGTTTGCTAAAATTTTTTTGAACACATATATATGCAGTGTGTACGGAAAGTATTCAGACCCCCTTACATTTTTCACTCTTCGTTATATTGCAGCCATTTGCTAAAATAATTTAAGTAAAGTTTTTTCCTCATTAATGTACACACAGCACCCCATATTAACAGAAAAAATGAATTGGTGAAATTTCTGCAGATTTATTGAAAAAGAAAAACTGAAATATCACACAGCCATAAGTATTCAGACCCTTTGCTCAGTATTTAGTAGAAGCACCCTTTTGAGCTAATATAGCCATGAGTCTTTTTGGGAATGATGCAACAAGTTTTTCACACCTGGTTTTGGTGATCCTCTGCCATTCCTCCTCGCAGATCTTCTCCAGTTCTGTCAGCTTGGATGGTGAACGTTGGTGGACAGACATTTTCAGGTCTCTCCAGAGATGCTCAATTGGGTTTAAGTCAGGGCTCTGGCTGGGCCATTCAAGAACAGTCACGGAGTTGTTCTGAAGCGACTCCTTCGTTGTTTTAGCTGTGTGCTTAGGGTGATTGTCTTGTTGGAAGGTGAACCTTTGGCCCAGTCTGAGGTCCTGAGCACTCTGGAGAAGGTTTTGTCCAGGATATCCCTGCACTTGGCCGCATTCATCTTTCCTTCGTCCTGTCCCTGCAGCTGAAAAACACCCCGACAGATGATGCTGCCACCACCATGCTTCACTGTTGGGACTGTATTGGACAGGTGATGAGCAGTACCTGGTTTTCTCCACACATATCGCTTAGAATTAAGGCCAAAATTTTCTATCTTGGTCTCATCAGACCAGAGAATCTTACTTCTCACCATCTTGAAGTCCTTCGGGTGTTTTTTGGCAAACTCCATGCAGACTTTCATGTGTCTTGCACTGAGGAGAGGCATCCGTCGGGCCACTCTGCCATAAACCCCCGACTGGTGGAGGCTTGTAGTGATGGTTGAGTTTCCAGAACTTTCTCCCATCTCCCGACTGCATCTCTGGAGCTCAGCCACAGTGATGTTTGGGTTAATAGACAATACCAGTCACCCCAGATGCGGCAATGCTTTTAGCCATGGCTGTATTTATTTTTATTTCTTGTTTTTTTATTTAGATTTTTTAATGTATTAATGTTTTACTTGTTACTCAGTTATTTACTGGTTGTTCTATTAAGTTATATTAAAGTTAAGTTTTGGTAGGTAAATAAATACTAAGTTTCAAAATCAATGAATAATTGTGTTTATTAATCGTGATTTCAATATCAATCAAAATAATCGTGATCATTACTTTTTCCATATTCGCCCAGCCTTAGTTGTGCATATGTTATTAACAGATGCACTGCCTGTCCTTGACTAGATGTTGAAGTGCTCTGTAATCAAAGAGTTATCAAAGTTGTTTTGGAAATGTTGTCTGTCCAGTGTTGTGGCTGCAGCAAGCTCAGCTGTTTGTCAAATGTTGAACAGCGGTGCTTAGACACTACTTATAGCTCACAGGTTTGAGTTGCATCTATTGATAACTCTTGTCATCTGTGCTGCAGCCCAGGCAACCGAGACACATCACACACGCTTCCAAAGACATTAGATACACACACAGACACCGAACATTTCTGTGACAATGCAGAATGTGCTCCCTGCAGTCTTGCTTGTGCTATTTAAGAGCGAACAACGCGGAAGCTTAAAAACTCCACTGTGACACAGTAAAACTGTTCCGGCACAAAAGGGATACAGATTTTCCATTCTGCTTGACCTAACAGGACATAAAAAAACATTAAAAAAAACGCGAACAACCATGAGCGTCCTGTAGCCTTGCACAAACCATGGGCTTATGTCAGCATAATGTTTTTCCCCATAATACATGGGTAAACTCTAAGACACAGTGGTGACATTACTTAGCGTAGCCTTAGAGCTGTGATGGTGTGGATGGGTGTACGTGCAGGGTGATAGCATGGGCCATATCCTTGATTCGGCAGGGGTATTTGCGTTGGTCATCAGACATCATTTTCCCAAATCATGTCTAAGCCAGACATGGAGGCCATTTGTACACATACAGTAGTGTCTGGGGTCTGTTCTTTGCTCTTCTTTTAATGCAGAACTCTTGTCTGCTTCTGATGAAACTGTCTCTATAACAGCATTCATGATAAGCTCTTTTGGGGGCT
The DNA here is from genome assembly GCF_024500275.1 of Phycodurus eques. NCBI lineage: Eukaryota > Metazoa > Chordata > Actinopteri > Syngnathiformes > Syngnathidae > Phycodurus > Phycodurus eques. The sequence goes on from NC_084525.1 coordinate 17,730,727, forward strand.
CACAGGGGAGTCACACTCCACTAATAGAGATATTGTTGCTGTCTGATTACATCCTTGTACAAGTATATGCCACGTTAATGTGACATAGAGGCCGCCGTCTTTGTTTTCTAAAAAACATTGAATGAGCACTTTAAACACTTCTAAAATCCCTCATAACAAATAAATTCAGGGTAGTAACTCCGTTTGAATTGTCATGGTAATTTTGTGTCTCCAAGTCTTGGAGAAACCCTCGGAATTTCGGCCCATACGAGCTTCCATTTCATTTCCATTTTCAACACCGCTTATTCCGGTAAGGGTCGCGGTGCGCTGGAGCCTATCCCAGCTGACTTCGGGCGAATGGCGGACTACACCCTGAACTGGTCGCCAGTCAGTCGCAGGGCACATACAGACATGGACAACCATTCACACTGTCACTGAGTGGGAACGGAACCCACGCTGCCCGCACTAAAATGAGGCGAGTGTACCACTACAGCATCAGTGACTCAGTTCGAGCTTTTTGGTGGATATTTTAATTGAAACTTGTCAGCCAAGCATAGAAGGAGTTCTCCAAGTAGCGGACGGAATGAAAGGTTCGAGGAGATGTGTTAAGAAATAATGATGTACTGTTTTACTGTAGTTTTTGACCAGATTTTCTGTCGGCGATATCACACAAAAACGTTTCCCAAAAAGGCAGTTTGTTTTCCCTACACAAAAGAACACATTTTGTCTGCAACACATCATCCAATTTTCAAAAATCATGGTGGGTGGTGGGTCCGCCGTCGCTGACGTCATAGGCTGTTTCGTACTCCTTGAATGCTGGCAGCTAGATCAATTCCACACATCCACCATCCACACACAGATGTAATTTCTGAATATTACTCCGCAGTGGACTCATGCGAGTGCATTGGCCTGAGGTTCCACCTGTGCGCTCGGGACCTGCTTTGGATAAGCCACAGGAGGTGACGACACCAGAAAATAACACTTTTACTCCGTTACAATGATCTAAATGTCGCTCGCTACTTTTATTTATCAATTATTGCTTATTTTTCAACTACTGTATTTTCACTTAAAAGTCTTAAATTTTCTCCAAAATTGACGGGGCGCCTTATAATGCGGCATGCCTTATGTTCGCACAGAGTTCCAAAATCTGTAAATGTTGTTGTGTGACTTTGATGAGCACTCCGCTTGACTGACTGGGAGCATTTCCTGCCGACACACTGCTTATATAGAGGAAAGGCGGACGTGACTGAGGACAGCATACGTATGTAAAGGGGGAAGGGTGCGCGTGAAGGAGGACGCTAAAGGCACGCCCCCAGTAGGTATATAGCACCGGTATGTGCATTGTGAAAAACATCGGTTTGGCTAAGGACCCCCGAAAATGGCACCTACGAAGAGACACGCTTACGAAGCACAGTTTAAACTGCAAGCAATCAGTTACGCGGAGGAACATGGGAATCGAGCAGCCGCGAGAGAATTCAAGATCAACAAATCCATGGTTCGCAAGTGGAGGAAGCAGGAAAACGAGCTTCGCCAAGTCAAGAAGACGAAGCTGAGTTTCCGTGGAAACAAGGCGAGGTGGCCGGAGTTGGAAGACCAATTCTTCAGATCAGCCAGCGTCGTATTTGTTGCACTGGCCTTCTGTATTTTCGCGTTGAGGTGCTGCAGGCCGTGGCCCTGGTTGTGGTCCCAGCGGAACCGTGACGCACACGTAACATCGGCGACAAGAGCGGATCCGCTAGTACATCTCGTATTAATTGGGAAACGTGCCTACAATTATCTAATTAGATTACGAATGTTAAAGTTAAATGTATTAAGCGACAGAGCAATGTTTCGGATTATGTCACAACACAGAATGAACTAACTTCAAATTCAGAAATGGCCAATAAAAATGGAAAAATACCGTATTTACGTATTTTCCTGGAGGATGCAATAGGGATTAGCCTTTGACGTTGGTAATAGTGAAAAATGAAGTGAAACTGAACATTTAGATTTCAGTCAATTGTTTTCCAGAAAGAGTGCTTAACGAGGAGGATGCTATTCATGTGGCACAGCTTGAAGCAGGCATCAGGTGCAGGTGGAGATGGGCCTGACTCAAGTTGGAGGCCAAAACAAAAAAGTAAATAAATTAGGCAAATTTTATTTTAATCTTCAATTTGTACATCAACATGTACTTGAGCGGTGTAAATAACTTTTTCTGCGTGAAGAAATGTTTTTCATTCTGTAGAACATGTTCTACATGTTCTATTTGTACTCGATAGTCACGATAGTCATTTTATACATCTCGTGCAACAACCCACACTACATCGAGTATATTCGATATATCTCCCATCCCTAATTTACGGTATGAGTCGTTTATGTTCCTCTTGGCTTGTAATGTTTAGCAAGGTAGAACGTCATGTTTCCAAAAAGATGCAAATGCATTGTGATGTAAATTTAGCCACCTAATTTTGACATGTACACATCGGTTCAGTGGAATCATAATATACTGTACATATTATTGTCAATCATCTGCTCAAAACATTAAAATAGTTGTCCAAGGTTAGTGACACTTCATTAAGACAAAGTAACAGTTTGGCTTTTCAACACGTTGACCGTCGTGGGTTCGTCTCCATTACAAAATAAATGAAGGAGGTGTGGCCTAAACCAGAAGTATGTTTTTTTTTTTTTGAAGGACAGCAAATATAGATAGTCCTCTTTACAAATATGGCATTATAAAACATGCTTTCATTGGTTCTTTGGGTAAATAATTTTATCAGTACATGTACAAGATAATTAAGAATGCAATAATGTAAGAATGTCTAAATCATCATAAAGTGGAGATGCATGATTTTCATTGGAGTCATCGGATTTTTCATGGATGAAAACAAAATATTTCCATCAACTACTTGATTATTTGTTACTATGGCCAGGTGACTGACAATTGTGTTGCATCAAAGTGAGCATGCACAATGGTCACAATACAATGCTTTTCGCTGCTCGTGAAACAAGAATGCAGATTTATGGGAAATGGCATTCTGCAACATTGCATGAGTGCTACATGCTGTAGATGTTCTTCCAAGGTGAGCAATTACATCACCATGCAGTTCATATATACGCAGGCCTCGGGGAGGCTAGTAACATTCCAATGGCTGAAAGACAAACGTTCAAATGAGAATTCAACACACATGCACAGCTTTCACATGCATTTGCTTAACTGTTCATTCTTTTTTACATTTTCAAAAAAAATATTTGGTGCAAGTTTTTGTTTTCCAAGGTAGACACATACTTGGAGTCCTAACTGGTAGAGTGCATGGTAATTTCCTTACACCTCATCTCAAGTGAATACTGACAATGGTCCGAGCTTTTAGTCCCCATCTGCTGTGCAGAGACCTCCTAACAAGCTAATTACTGGTGGTGTCTTCTCTTTATGGGGCCGGATGATTGGCTCATCTTGAATGCTGGAGTCCAAAATATCAGCTGGCTACGATTAGCAGTTTGATCTTCTTTAGATTGGAGGACATGGTTAGTTAGCGGGTATGCACCTCATCTTGAAATGGGAAGTGTCCATGGAGCACCAACAACCCGTCTTATCCTGCTCATCAGGAACCGAAAATCCAGATCAGTGACAAGTAGGAGCGAATAAATATTTGACTAGGCCCTCCCTCCAATGGTTTCTGTGCAGTGAATTTATCTTTGCTCAGTGACTCATCTCATTGTTCATTGCATGCCATCCTTTTATGTAATGTGAGTTAAGTGTATAATCAAAAGCTGACCCAGTTATTTGTATATTCTATTTTGTCATGTCAAGACTTGATGGTTACAGATAATATTAAACAGTACTGTTTTTTTTGTTGTTATTTTTTTTGCATTATAAAACCTTTTTAGGAATCCTTACAGTTTGACATATTCAGTAGCTTAATGTCTGACTCTTCAATCAAAATATTTATACTCTCTTATATGGTTTACCATTTGTAAGTATTACAATGCTAAAATTGTACTTATGCTGTTTTCTGTCCTCTGTCAGCTAAATAGCTGTGGGGAAATAGTTGAAGAAACAGAATACTTAGTACAATGGGCCGCATCCTCCCTCTTGTGTGCCAAGTTGAGGTTGTTATGGCAACCAGAAAGTGGTTCCGTACTTGTTGCCATGGTTAAGAAAGAGGTGTAATGACGGAGTTCATTACACAGCAGACGCTTCTGCCATATTAACTCAAGGATGATTTCTCTGTTGGGAATATTTACTATAAATGGAAACCAGAGAAGGCGGCACGGTGACCGACTGGTTAGAGCGTCAGCCTCACAGTTCTGAGGACCCGGGTTCAATCCCTGGCCCCATCTGTGTGGAGTTTGCATGTTCTCCCCGTGCCTGCGTGGGTTTTCTCCGGGCACTCCGGTTTCCTCCCACATCCCAAAAACATGGATTCATTGGAGACTCTACAATTGCCCGTAGGTGTGACTCTGAGTGCGAATGGTTGTTTGTTCCCAGCATGTGCCCTGCGATTGGCTGACAACCAGTTCAGGGTGTACCCCGCCTCCTGCCCGATGATAGCTGGGATAGGCTCCAGCACGCCCGCGACCCTAATGAGGAGAAGCGGCTCAGAAAATGGATGGATGGATGGAAAACAGAGAAAGTTTCATTAACATTCTGGCACATTGCTTGCTGTTAGTGTGTAGGCGCCCACACAGATTCAAATATTTGTTTTTCCACTATACTGTGCATAATTCCACAAAGTGAGGTAAGGTTCACTACCATCTGGCTAATTATTCAAAAGTAATATGAAACAGTTTGACAAAATGGACACTAAAGCAAACGTAGGGAATGAATCCGCACACAGGTAGCTAGAGTTGCACAATTAATAAAATTTTAATTGTGGTTGCGATTATGGCTGCCACAATTAAATTAACCTGACTGTCGGTGATTTTTTTACATTTAAAATGTGGGCTGGCAGCACGGCGGACGAATGGTTAGCACGTCTGCCTCATAGTTCTGCGGACCCGGGTTCAAATCCGGCCTCGCCTGTGTGGAGTTTGCATGTTCTCCCCGTGCCTGAGTGGGTTTTCTCCGGGTACACGAGTTTCCTCCCACATCCCAAAAAAATTAGTGTGAATGGTTGTTTGTTGATATGTGCCTTGTGATTGGCTGGCGACCAGTTCAGGATATACCCCGCCTCTTGCCCAGAGTCAGCTGGGATAGGGTCCAACATGCCCGTGACTCTACTGAGGATCAGCAGTACGGAAGATGAATGAATGATTGAAATGTGGGCTCTGTTACATATGAAAAGTGCTTCATTTGCAGCCGTGTCTGCAACCTAGTCAGCCAGCCACCAGGGGGCGAATGTAGCCCGGCTATACCTGCACCACAACGCACACACGCGCACACACACAGACACACACACACACACACAAACTTCGCGTGATCGCTTTCTCAGTAGCGGACCTCCGCCCCATGCATGCAGAGTTGTGCACACACTCACAAAGACACCACACACACACCGCTCTCCCTGTCACATTGACGTCATACAATGCCCATAACAATGATGTGCCCTACCTCCTGCTCCACCCACCCCAAAAAAATATACCAGCACCCGATCTACCAAGGCTACCTTTGATTGCGATCGATGTATTGGGCACCCCTGAGCTATGGGGTCGTCATGGTCCATATTTAACCAACAATTTTTTTTTATGTACAGGAAGTCCTCGATTTACGAACGTGTTCTGTTCCTACGCTGGCGACGTAACCCGAATTTCTGTCGGATTTCACCGTTAAAGTCGAAATTTACGTCGAAATATGTCTGTTACGGGTATTGTCCCACGTGATTGTGATAGCAAGCTCAGTTTGTGTGGGCGTGTGCGTCGTTGTGTGAGTGAGACGGGACTGTCAAGGAGGAAGGAGTGCGCGCAGGTGCGAATGTGTACAGTGGCAAGTGTAGTGACGGCGACCGGGGAAGCATAGAGATTAGCGGAGGACCCGTTGACGTTGAATGTACAGAGGAGCTAATAAAGCCGTTAAAGGAGCAAATCGGTGCTTCGTGCCTTTAGTGTTGCCGCCACCCAGCTCAGCTGTGTAACGAGAGAAGGGAGTTAACCCCGAGGAGGACAACCTCGGCCCTGGAGAAGGAGTCTCCCCTGCATCTCCCGACCACGGTCAGGTGACTGTAGCAGGAAAGGTTAACACTTCGTATAAAGAAACTAAAATACATTAAAATAAAAAAATAAGATGCTGTACTTACCATTACTGCTGAGAGTTTGAAAAAGGCAAAGATACTCCCGGCACACAAACACAGACAAGCACTATGCACTAGCTAAGCAGAAACACTATGGTGCTGGGGACAAAATGGCGGACGAGGCACGGGCGTCGTAAAGTCGAAATGTTGTAGGTCGAGGACGTCGTAACTCGAGGACTTCCTGTATTTTCTTGCTTAAGAAAATGAAACAGTCCAATAATATTAATTGCATTTGGAACGCCGCTTTTTCAACCACAAAATCCCCCCATGGTGTGTGTGATGTAGAGGACGGAATTGGAGACCAAATTCACTGCGTAGCCAGAGTGAAAAAATTAATGTACTATACTATAAAGTGGCAGTAATTAGTCCTATTTGATATATTTTTGCTGTCGGGTGGAATCCCCTCCTCCACTACAAAAATCACAACTGTTTTTGAAAAAACCCAAAAAGAAACGACTGGAGACACTGCATAGCCGATGTGGACAAAGGAATGTACTATACTATAAAGTATATTTATAGTTTATATTTCATATTTCAGATAATGTAGCTGTGGCGAAGAATCCCCTCACCTCCAAAATTATAACTTTTCAGGAAATTATGAAAGAAAAGGCAGGAAGTAAAAAGTAAAAAGTCAGCTTGCTTGAGTTTAAAATTTTGGGAGGAATTATTTCTGCTAACATCATTTTCAAATCCAGAACTATGGAATAAGTCCCAATGTTCTCACCATTAACTCGGTCTTTTAAGCTGCTCCCTTGTTATTTGCCAGTTTAAATTGTTCCAGGAAAGGGTAATGGAGGGACACTGGTAAGCAAAACACAGCCGAATTTCTAAATACCCTGGCTCCAATTTCCCCTTGGAGGCAGGTCAAAGTTTAACTTTTAGCTTTATTTAGCCACCTGCCCCAATGTATCCGCTTTCAGTAACCAATATGGAAGCTTCTGCTCTGCCGTTGTACTTTAATCTGTTGGTGGATCGTAGGGCTGCAGCTATCGAATCTTCGAGTAGGATACCAAATTTTTTTTATCAAATATTCAGGAATTCGGACTAATTATATTTTTGCTCAGTTAAAGAGCAATTATAAATACACAAGAAAAAATAAGCAATTTAAATTCAGAATGAATGACCAATTGTTTAGGTGGCACGGTGGACGACTGGGCCTCACAGTTCTGAGGACCGGGGTTCAATCCCCGGCCCCGCCTATGTGGAGTTTGCATGTTCTCCCTGTGCCTGCGTGGGTTTTCTCCGGGCACTCCGGTTTCCTCCCACATCCCAAAAAGACTCTAAAATTGCCCGTAGGTGTTAATGGTTGTTTGTTTATATGTGCCCTGCGATTGGCTGGCTTGATCAGGGTGTACCCCGCCTCCTGCCCGAAGATAGCTGGGATAGGCTCCAGCACTCCCGCGACCCTAGTGAGGATAAGCGGCTCAGAAAATGGATGGAACAGTTTTATTTCTTAAATGTACATTGAGCAGCAAACTATTTTCTTGTCCAGAAATACCTGCAGTGAGGCAATTTCATACACAAATACAAATAAATAAAACACACATATACATTTCAGTGAAAAATAATAGACCTTATATGTGTTTATCCCCGCTCTGCATCTTGTTGTTGCGTGTTGACTATTTATGAAATTATTCCGGACCCAGAAGTGATTGTATCATCCAAACAGATGACCCAATCTCGTTTTCATTACATTGTGCAAGTTGGCAATACTGATGCGGGAGGGTTAAGCCCACCTTAAAAGCCACAATGTCAAAACTAAACTCTAGAGTGCATTACAGACAATATTAAATTGATTAATCAGGAGTTACGGGAATTCAACATAGTACATAACTGATTAGAATTAATTTGAACTATAGAGTAAAGGCGAATTACCAACCATTATTTATCGCATGTGAATATACTGTATGAATGTATAAGAAGTTATGGATGCGAATTATACATAGGTAGAAAACCTTTCCTGATTTCTGGCGTCAACTTTGGTGGTGTGCACATTATCCTCGAGAGCATATTATACATGAGAAACTACACTAGTGCCACTAGTGTTAAGGCTGAGACACCACAGTCAGGTAAACCAGAGCCAAATGTTTGTTCCTAAAACTCAACCTCTGAAACAGTTTATTTATTAGCACTTAGCACATTTATTGTTTAAATGGTAGGCATACTTGAATTTTACTTGAAGTACTTTGTTTTTATTGTATTTATTTTAATCCATTGCATTTAATTGCATTCCTTAAAAACTGTTTATACTATCTCTTTTTTTGTTTCCTGCGCTCCCTCCATCCACAAGCAACCCATTCTTAATGATGAATTATGTCCTTGTCTCAAAAATGCATAGTTTCTCTACCTGTACTGGGGGTTAGCCTCTTGATTTCAGAATGCAATGACTGCTGCTTCAATTGTCACATATTTAACATGTGGCTGTCAGTGTTTCAGTGTCTGAGGACGCTTTGTGCTTTTCTAACAGTATGTGACTGACGTAGGGCGATATCCAATCCCTGTCTCTCCACATCTCATGCATTATTGATAAGTGTGCTGAATCCTCTGAGCACTCTGTCGGGGACATCTTGATATGAAAGCCTCTTAGCGTCCTTAAGTCGAGTTGCGAGTCGTAGATTTAATTTGCCCTTTAGTGAAGCTCAGAAGTTGCATTAAACTGAAATAAATACGCCATTGTTGCTCATATGACATGGAAAAAAAGAACATAATAATCTGAGTAAGTCTTCATTGAGATGGAGGTTTATTTGACTTACATAACTGTAGTTGCTCTATGCATTGTTGCTCGGCCTATAATATTTAGTCTCTCAAACCTTATTCACACTCACTCATTTGCACATCCACCTCCTCCACTGCCCCTTGATGTTTACAGGGTCTGCACATGACACACAAGACAGATAAATGTCCATCTAGTAGACAAGAGGATTAAAAAAACAGTGAGCAGACGGAAATATCAATATCTGTCCTCTAACTATCCTCCACTAAAGTCTCAATTTCAATGTGCTTTCTTTCCTTCATCTTGGATTCAGTGTGTGGAGAGTTTTAAGAGCTTGCCCGTGGGTTGCAGCAAGCATGGTTGAGAGGGATGAAATGCCAGGCATAGTTGCAGATTCTTGTTCATTAAGAAATGTATGTGTGGCCATCAGGAACACTCCAGCCGTGCATAAGTGAAGTGTCTTCAGGTCGATGGCAGATACAGCAGGTTCAGTAGAGCATATATGTCAGACTCAGGCCAGCAGGTCGGATATAATTATATTTGGCCCGCAAGACCATATCCAATGTGTAAAAGTTGAAACACTATGTACGTTTCCCAGAAAAATACACTGCCTCACTGGTATATGTGCTTGAAAATGCTCAGTATGTAATGTGTTAAATACATGATTGAAATAAGCTTACACGCGTAAATTTGCAATTATTTTTTTTAAACATTTGTTCATGCTTTTTAATTAGATTGGTTTAGAACACAACTTATGTTTTGATAACCGAGTAAAAGAATGAAATTAATCGTAACACATAAGTTTGTTCCTCATCCTCAGCTATTCTCAACCCCAAAGCCCCAAAAGAACCAGCGAAGACCTTCAGTTTTGATTACTCCTACTGGTCCCACACGACGGTGAGTCTAGCCTTGTTTGTTTTTGGTATTATGACTAATAAAGGAAACATCTTCTGTTGGTTTTCTTGTGAATTTAACATTATATGCATTGTTTTCTTTTTTCTGCTGCAGCCGGAAGACCCCGGCTTTGCCGCACAGAATCAAGTGTACAATGACATTGGGAAGGAAATGCTGCAGCACGCCTTTGAGGGCTACAATGTGTGCATTTTTGCATATGGCCAGACTGGAGCTGGCAAATCCTACACCATGATGGGCAAACAGGAGGAGGGCCAGGAAGGAATCATTCCCATGGTTTGTCCACTCCTACTTTCTGACAATGAAGCTCTAGTTTTTCTTGATTTAATTAATGTGGTTAATGCTTAAATTTGTGTTTTCTGTAGACACTATTACCTTTTGATGGACTATTGGCACTAACAACTGTCGTTATCTCCCTTCCAGCTTTGTGAAGATCTATTTGAGAAAATCAATGAGGATAACAACAAAAAGGAGCTCTCCTATTCTGTAGAGGTGAATCTCAGGCTACTTTTTCATCTGTCATGTTCTTACTCTGGCATTGGTTAAAGTGGCACTAAACAGGCACAAAAAATGAAATGTAAATTTGACACACAACAGAGAAGAGTAATGTTAACAAGCCTGTCAAATTTGAATGAATAAAAAAAAAATCGCTAAGTATATAAAATCAGGCTTCAAAACTTGAATAATAAGGGCCACCTTTCAGCTCTCAGACACTGTGGTCGTGTCGAATGGATGCGCCAAAAGGAAACAACACTGAGGGGATGATAGCTTATACGATGTAAAATCACGTTAGGAGGCAGAACTTCAAAATTGAAAGCTTATTGTGGACTAGAATCATAAAAATAAGCACACAAGTCAACTTACCCTCCTTGTAGGTGACATAATGTCACAGCCGAACACGACACCTGACGACAGCGGGACGGTAGGAGGAAGCCCAGGTAGTTAGACAGTCGGCACTGCCCCATTCACTAGTATCAAGTTACCCACGAAGCCATGTCTCTGGTGAAAATGTAAAAAACTATCGGTCGTAAAATGCGCGTTGCAAAGTCAGGTGGTGGTGTTGATGTTCAGCTCGCCATCTCCGTGTGTTTTTAAAAGGTCAATCCATCATGACGTCACGTGGCTCTGTTTTAGCCCCGCCCATAAAATCAGGAAAATTCAAACGGTGAAAAAGATGCTTAAGATTTATCGCAACAATTCAGCACTATATTGGTATGTCTTTGCATATGTTTTCAGGAATTATATTCCTACCCTCACCTATGGTCACGAGCTGTGGGTAGTGACCAGGTAGTGGTAGCCAAATGATGTGGCTGGGGCATCTGATTTGGATGCCTCCCGGACGCCTCCCCGGTGAGGTGTTCCGGGCACGTCCCACCGGGAGGAGACCCCGGGGACGACCCAGGACACGCTGGCGAGACTACGTCTTTTGGCTGGCCTGGGAACGCCTCGGGATCCCCCCGGAAGAGCTGGATGAAGTGGGTGGGGAGAGGGAAGTCTGGGGGTCCCTGCTAAAGCTTCTGCCCCCGCGACCCGAGCTCGAGCTAGAAAATGGATGGATGGATGGATATTCAAACATATTTAATGTATTTAGAAACAAAACACGGATTTCTGCTTAGTGCCACTTTAACTTTTCCTAGCACTAGTCTTATAGTGTCTTTAGCAATATGAATTTGTCAAAATATCTTTATTTATGTGTGACGTACCTCTTGGGAAGTAATTGTAGATTCACATTAAAAGGATGCTGTTGAGTTGGCAGATCTGATATACTGTGGTATGAGATTCTATAGCTGAGAAGCAGTGGCCTAACAGCCACACTCAGCTTTGTTGTAACTATGAAGAAAGATCCCTGCGTGAGAAAGTCCTGATAAGATGGGGCTCATAAGAGATTAAAACATCAGCAAAATAACACAGGGCCACGTTTTGCAAAGCCACAAAAGACACAATTATATAAGCACGAAAATACGATATGAAATTTCATCAAGTCTTTAGCTGTCATTTTTTAATCTTTTTAACGAAAAATTGGCAAGCAATAGAGTAATGTACTGTAGGATTTTAAGGCATTTTGGAGTAAACAAATCACTATCTTTTCAATAGTGTTTTAGTTTGTATAAAATACTGTGCAACCTTTAAGGTTAAGGTCAAACCCCGGATATTTTAGGATTTGGAAAAAAAAATTCAGTAGAAAATAATGGAAATAGAGATAATCCAATACTCCAAAATGTTGCTGTCATAAAACCTTTAACGGCACTTGTAATTTTGAAGATAATATTTTAACACTATAAACAATCACATAGCCAGCACAGTGTTACAGTGGTTGGCATGTCTGCCTCACAGTTCTGAGGTTCAGGGTTTGAATCTCAGCTTTGGTCTTCCTGTTTGGAATTTCCGTGTTCTCCCTGTGCTTGCATGGGTTTTCTCTAGTTTCTTCACAAAAACAGGCATGTTAGGTTCATTGACAACCCTAGAGGGTGACTGGTTGGTTGTTTATATGTGCCGTGCGATTGGCTGGTAACCATGCTCCAGCTCACCGTAGTCAGGATAAGCGGTATAGAAAATACATGGATGGGTGGACTTGTAATATGGGTGGACTTGTAATAATAAGTAAATGACTGCGAATGGTTGTTCATGTCTATATATGCCCTACGACTGACTGGCGACCAGTTCGGGGTGTAGTCCGCCTTTCGCCCGAGGTCAGTTGAGGTATGCTCCAGCGCCCTGCGACCTTAACCAGGATAAGCGGTGTTGAAAATGGATGGATGGGTGGATGGACTTCGGAGGTTCCATTGTACATGATCAACATATTCGGGTTAGGACAAGGAACTGAATTTATGTCTTTGTCTGTAGGTCAGTTACATGGAGATCTACTGTGAGCGGGTGCGAGATCTGCTGAATCCGAAGAACAAAGGGAATCTGCGGGTTAGAGAACATCCACTTTTGGGCCCCTACGTGGAGGACCTCTCCAAGCTTGCCGTCACTTCCTATACTGACATCGCTGACCTCATGGATGCGGGCAATAAGGCCAGGTGAGACACTTTCTGGAAAAACTGTATGATCGAATCAGCTGAATTGCACCATTTCGGGGGAAAGTTGCAGGAAGGCTAAGAATACATGGAATGTGGAAATTATTGTATAATTTTCCTAGCTGAATGATTAGTATTGTTCAAGGAACAGCAAAATTCAAGAAAAAAACAAACTCCTTGCCAGTTTAAGTTTGAAGCCCATTCTCAGAATGGCATTTCTTAAATTTAGTCTTTGTTCGATGGATTGAGTGCTTCTAATTAAATGAATCGTGTTTTCACTTGCATTAAATTAGTGTCCGTGTGTAAGTGTATTTGTGTCACTCTGCAATTTCCTGCAGGGAGGCGCAAACCTTCCCTTAATCTTCCTGTGCTGACTCAAGAGGGACTGTCACAGGAGGAGATAGGGGTTTTACACGCTATGTTCTAGAAATAAGTCCTCTGAGTGTGCCGTGTGTGTTTGTGTCTGATGTCTTCATGGTATTATCCACCTTCGCCAGGCTGAATAATCCCTAATGTTTAAGTCACTCTAATAGGTGTAAAGCCCAGTGACGACTATGTTGTGTGTAAAATAATTTCAAATAAAAAAATGAATATGCAAAAAGCTTTTTGTTGTTTGGACTAATCTAATTGCAACTGCATCTCTTCACCGACAGAACTGTGGCAGCCACTAACATGAATGAGACCAGTAGCAGGTCCCATGCAGTTTTCACTATTGTCTTCACACAGCGAAAACACGACAGTGAGACAGACCTTTCCACTGAAAAGGTAGGCGACTCTAAACACTCTTGAGACCTTTCTCACTATTCTTATAGTTGTCATTGGATGTCTTTGTGTTCCATTTTGTGTATACAGATAATTTTTTTATTTTTATTTATTTATCTTATTTTGTTTCACTAATTGTGGCTTTGTGATAGCATTTCCTCCGGCACACACAAAGAACACTATGTATTTTGCTGAACACAATGCTTTCTTGCTCCAGTTTAACTTGTCACAGTAATATCCAACAGTAAATAATTTCAACTACTTTTGATAACTGTTTTTTTTAATGAATTATTTTGCTATAAATAATTTTTACTGGTATCAACGAACTAATGTTTATGTGACGACTGTTTCCACAATGTTTTCCTTCTTCAGTTACGTTAATATCATGCTTTATTGTGTAACATAGTAGTTTCCCCAATATACTATACAATATTGATTATTGCTCTATTTTGACATTATCGTTGTCAAAAGATAGTGTTAATATCGTATAGCAAATGACTGTGCAATATGTCCATGATAGGTTAATGGTAATTTTGTTCAATGGCTTCTGCTCCCGTTTCAGGTCAGTAAAATTAGTCTTGTGGACTTGGCAGGGAGTGAACGAGCAGATTCCACTGGAGCTAAAGGCACCAGGCTGAAGGTAATACTAAAATTTTGCATGCACTGAATAGCATCATGAATGGCTTGTTGCTTACTTGTGTAATATATTTATTTGGTTGCAGGAGGGCGCAAACATCAACAAGTCTCTAACCACGTTAGGAAAGGTCATCTCTGCCCTGGCTGAAGTGGTGAGTGCATTGTCTGTTTTAATTATGCTCTTCTCTTTGTCTTTCCGAAATAAAATTACCCTTTCTTGTAAAGGATTTTTTTTTTCTTTTGCCTGGCATGCTGTAATGTATGCCCTTGTCTTTTCCCCTGTCTTTGTGATACCTGCTTACACAGGACAACTCCACCAGCAAGGTAAACCCTTTGGCAGCTCAACCATTAACCTCTGATTCATCCCATGGGCCAGAATTGACTGCCTTTTGCCATATATAGTGTTGACATTGTGCTTTCTTCTACATTTTTAACCCATTTAGTTAAGTGCTGTGCATTTCACTCTTCATAGACTGTAAAACATCTTGCACTGTTTGGCCAAAGGACTTCAAATTAGGGTTTAGCAGATTTCACATGATCTTATTTTGTTGTCATGATGCAACATATTGAAAAATCTCAACTGCCATCGCTAACTTTGTCACATCACACTCTGTTAAAATTGTCTTCCGCCTGAATAAGGTATTTGTATTTACATTTTAGAGCAAAAAGAAGAAGAAGTCAGACTTCATCCCATACAGAGACTCTGTTTTGACATGGCTCTTGAGGGAGAATCTTGGTATGAACATTAACACATTTGAATTACATCACTCGGAAATGAAATGTTTCAATATCTTGTGTGTGAAGAAAACAATGTAGACAATTTGTATGCGGTGATACAGAAATTATTGTAACTGCTAAAAACACATTCCTCATATTCACTACAGTAATAAACAATATGTCCAATTCTTTGAGCCTGTTTGTGGGGCCCCTCTTTACAAAGCAGCACATACAACATACAACAAGGATATTTAATCTAAAAGTTAAATTTGGACTAGCATGTTAATATCAGTTTCCTTGGACAAATGAGACAGTGAGGTGACTATGTAGTTCTTTTGGAAATAGATGTAATAAAGATTTATTGATTTTTGTCTTTCAAAAAAAAAAAAAAAAAAAAAAGTTTTATGAATATTTTTTTTAAAAGGTGGAAACTCCAGAACTGCAATGGTTGCTGCCCTCAGTCCTGCTGATATCAATTATGATGAAACTCTCAGCACACTGCGGTAAGATTCCCATCCGGTTGGACATGGTAAAAAAATAAGTCCAGATCATTAATATTCATTATTTGTGTTCATCTCTAGCTATGCTGATCGAGCAAAGAACATCAAATGCAATGCTGTCATTAATGAGGATCCCAACAATAAACTGGTGCGCGACCTTAAGGATGAAGTGGCTCGACTGAAGGAGCTGCTGCGTGCGCAAGGACTAGGAGACATCCTGGACAGTAAGTGATACATCAACAACATTCCACACAGTGTGGGCCTCCTCTTCTCTTAACATTTCCTCTCTTGCACACATTGGTTCCATTGCCTTACAAACGAAAAGCTAAATTTAAATGTTTTTCAAAATAGTTAATGTATGTCACTTTTAGACAAAAGGCATTTCACCTCTGTTGTGCCACATAGTTGTCCTAAAGGATAAATACCACGTTAATTTCCAATAAAAATACACCTTCAAGTTGTTTTATCCATTTATTTAACAACTTCACCTAACAGCACGGTCACTCCCGCCCAAAAAACAACTCCGCACACAATAAAGACGTAATCACTCGGCGCTTCCTCGTAAACGGTTGATGATTGCCGTAAAAAACAGAATAAGTCCACAAAGAAATGTAACTTAACAGTCTCCACTCTTTTTAAAATAAAAAAATTAAAATAAAAACACACATGCAAATGAAGTTTAGCATTCGGTGTGCATGTTTTTTTTAAATATAATATTCAATACTAAGTAGTCATTATTATTATTATTTTTAAACATTAACAATTTTAACGTTCATTGTTTTTTGTTTCTGTAGCAGTCATTCTTCAAGCTTCCACTTTCCATCCTTCATCACTTTCAGAAGCAGTAGGCGAGAAATTCCTTTTTTGTCAGACAATCTGTCAGCTGTTGACATGTTGGATCCTTTAGCTTTGGTTTAGTTCTTTTATGCCAATTATTTCTAGTCTCAGTCGTTTCTCTTGTTACAGATTTGGTTGACTTTATGGCATTCACTCGGGAGTAGTTGTCTGTGACAATATCACTGGTAATATATCTCCAGTGACTTCCCCTGGTGAGTTCAGAGGGAAGACAGAAATATGGCATTATCAATTCCATCAGCGAGAGCAAGTGTCTCTCCTGCCATTGTGCTCCAAACCACTCTCCTGATCTTCTTCAATTGCCAGCAAACAGGTGAAAATGTCCCTTCCTCCCCCATCAGCACAATGAGATGTCTACCTTGTGTTCCACCGTCAGGTAGGTTTCCCATTGAAGCATCACTGAAGACGGCAAGCTTCAAGGAATCAACATCTCCTAAATTCTAGGATGAAATTTTAGGGTGGCACGTACTGACTTTAGTTTCTTTAGTACTTTATTTGCTTCATGTAAAGTCTGCGCAGTGGCTTGTTTTAAGGTGGATGCAAGAATACATGTATCAAACATGGTTTCTGGCCTACTTTGTCTGGCAACCCATAGCAGCTGACCTATCTTTGATCTCAGCTTGTCAGTCTCGCAGTCTGTGAGAGGGGAATGACGCTCAAAGCTTTTGATGGGTCCATGACAAATGGTTGAAGAGTCTTTATGTATCCATTCTGTTGCATCTCCACTCCTCCTTTCACAGTGGTGAAATTCATACCCACATAACAAAAGCAATCATTTTCCTCACGTCGCACCTGGAAAGCAGTTTTGAGGTAGGGAATAATTGTTGTGGCAAGAATGTGGGAGGCACCCCAGATGAAGTCATCCACATGACAAGCGAGGGTGCCAATTACACAGCAGTGTCCATCCAATCAGTAGAAAACAGCAGGCTCTACTTGTGACATTGTGGCCCCTGTTTTCTTCAGTGTGGATTTGACTTTATTGTACCAGTAGAGGGAAGCATCAGCTAGTCCATAGACATATATATTTAGCGTCCATACTTTTCTATTACATTTGAGTTCAGGAGGAGGATGAAGATAAATGTCCCAACACAGCTCTGCACCCTGAAGAAAAGCTGTCAAAAATGTCCATGGAGTGCAGCATCCATTGTCTCTGCTAGATAACTGACATAAGTAACTTTAGGGACTGACGAGCACGTAGGAGAGTCTTTTGGAAGATCTGCAACATTATACTCCTCAAAACCCTGAGCTACGAGATGGGCTTTGGGTACGATTACATCAGGTCTTACCTTTAGTGTACACACCCACCTGGTGGACACCTGTTTTTGACCAACATCTTCTACCTCTTCAAACACCCCATTTTCTTCCAGTTACTAATGTCATCATGTTTTGGATTGTCAAATGAAACATCTTCTGTGACCATCACATCATTATCATGCATGTCAGAACATACTTCGTCAATGTCCAGAGTCTCAACATGAAGATTTGCCACCTGACTCAGATCAGATGAGTTATCAGGTTGTGAGTACTGTAGATTGTACCAGTTCTTGTATTGTCCGGTAGCCTTTCCAGCTTGGCCCATCACTCTAGCTGTATGAAAAACACCAGTCTTTGTCCCGATAATTGATTGTTTGTCCTGTTTTCAGTGTTATGGAGCCTCCCGCTCTTACATCCAGTGGCTGTGGATTATCCTGATGATAATCCTCCTCATTGTCAGCTTCATTGGCTTTGTGAATATTAGTATCTACAGCCTTGTCATTCTCTTCAGATTGCTGAGGATCTATATAGCACCTGCTACTTCACAGGAGTCAGCATCACCCTTTCTTTTCCTTGAGTAATGAACCCTGACATAGGTCCCACCATGAGGCACAAATATCACGACTCCATCTTGCCCTATCACAACTCCAGGGCCTTTCCATTCAGCACAGTCTGTCCTTTTATAAAACACTTTGTTCCCGGTTTCATACTTGTCATCGTTTGAGCGGAGTTGCTTTCTAAGAGCGCACTGTATTCTTTCTGAGCATTCTGCTTTAGTGAATGCTTTCTTTGCAGTGTGTAATGTGGTTATGTTGGCCCACCCATGCACTGATAGTAGTGCCTTCCAAGGCAGGTGGCTTGTCAACTAGAACTGAAGGAAGATTGGGAATATGTCCAAAAACCAACTGGTACGGACTGAAGCCATGTACATTTTGCATTGTGTTCTTTGCCATGAGTGCCCAATCCATAGCTGTTCCCCAGTCACATCTGTTGTCCAATTTAACTTTCAGCAGTATTTCCATGAGTGTTTGATTTTGGCGCTCAAGCAAACCATTACTCCATGAACAGTAGCCAGCACTGGTCTTTATCGCAATATTGAAATTTTCAGCCATGTCTCTGATTTCATCGTTATTAAATTCCCCTCCGTTATCACTGAAAAGTCATTCTGGCGGGCCATGGACACTAATCCAGGAATGAATGAAGTGTTACACTATCACGTTTGGCTTCTTGGAAGTGACAGTGCTACCTGTGCTGAAACGGGTGAAATGATCAATAATATGAAGGTACCACACATTTGATTCGACAACCCCAATTCAGATGAAGTTGGGACGTTGTGTTAAACATAAATAAAAACAGAATACAATGATTTGCAAATCATGTTCAACCTATATTTAATTGAATACACTACACAGACAATATATTTCATGTTCAAACTGATAAACTTTATTGTTTTTAGCAAATAATCATTAACTTGGAATTTTATGGCTGCAACACGTTCCAAAAAAGCTGGGACAGGGTCATGTTTACCACTGTTTACATCACCTTTTCTTTTAACAACATTCAATAAACGTTTGGGAACTGAGGACTCTAATTGTTGAAGCTTTGTAGGTGAAATTCTTTCCCATTCTTGCTTGACGTACAGCTTCAGCTGTTCAACAGTCCGGGGTCTCCGTTGTCGTATTTTACGCTTCATAATGCGCCACACATTTTCAATGGGAGACAGGTCTGGACTGCAGGCAGGCCAGTCTTGTACTCGCACTCTTTTATTACGAAGCCACGCTGTTGTAACACGTGCAGAATGTGCTTTGGCATTGTCTTGCTGAAATAAGCAGGGGCGTCCATAAAAAAGACGTTGCTTGGATGGCAGCAATGTTTCTCCAAAACCTGTATGTACCTTTCAGCATTAATGGTGCCTTCATGTGTAAGATGTGTAAGTTACCCATGCCATTGGCACTAACACAGCCCCATCCCATCACAGATTCTGGCTTTTGAACTTTGCGTCCATAACAGTCCGGATGGTTCTTTTCCTTTTTGGCC
This sequence comes from Phycodurus eques, assembly GCF_024500275.1. NCBI lineage: Eukaryota > Metazoa > Chordata > Actinopteri > Syngnathiformes > Syngnathidae > Phycodurus > Phycodurus eques. The sequence goes on from NC_084525.1 coordinate 17,750,315, forward strand.
CGGAGAACACGACATCCACAATTTCCAAAAACAATTTGAAATGTGGACTCGTCGGACCACAGAACACTTTTCCACTCAGTCCATCTTAGATGAGCTGCGGCCCAGAGAAGCCGGCGGCGTTTCTGGGTGTTGTTGATTAATGGCTTTTGCTTTGCATAGTAGAGTTTCAAGTTGCACATATGGATGTAGCGCCAAACGGTATTTACTCACATTGGTTTTCTGAAGTGTTCCTGAGCCCATCCTTTACACATTGATGTCGGTTTTTGATGCAGTGCCGCCTGAGGGATCCAATGTCATGGGCATTCAATGTTGGTTTTTGGCCATGCCGCTTATATGCAGTGATTTCTCCAGATTCTCTGAACCTTTTGATGATATTATTGAGCGTAGATGATGGAATCCCTAAATTCCTTGCAATTGTACATTCAGGAACATTGTCCTTAAACTGTTTGACTATTTTCTCACACACTTGTTCACAAAGAGGTGAACCTCACCCCATCTTTGCTTGTGAATGACTGAGCAATTCAGGGAAGCTCCTTTTATACCCAATCATGGCACCCACCAGTTCCCAATTAACCTGTTCACCTGTGGGATGATCCAAACAGGTCTTTGATGAGCATTCCTCAATTTTCTCAGTCTTTTTTGCCACTTGTCCCAGCTTTTTTGGAACGTGTTGCAGCCATAAAATTCCAAGTTAATGATTATTTGCGAAAAACAATAAAGTTAATCAGTTTGAACATTAAATATCTTGTCTTTGTAGTGTATTCAATTAAATATAGGTTGAACGTGATTTGCAAATCATTGTATTCTGTTTTATTTATATTTAACACAACGTCCCAACTTCTTTGGAATTGGGGTTGTACAAAAAAGAAAGAAAAGTCTTTGCATAGAGAGGAAAAGGTACAAGTCTTACGAGTTGTCACCCTTTCTGAAGTCGAAGATCACCTCCGTTATACAGAAGTGAGAGAGACAGAGAAGCTAAGGAAAGTAAAACAATTATCCTTGTCCAGCTGCACTCAATTTATCTTTGTCGAAAAACAGCTAGCTAGTCGTCACAACATGGCTGGGAATTATCAGGACGCACAAAACTGCCGAAAAACAGCCAGCAATCACAACATGGAACAATAAAGCATGTGAAGGTTGTATAAAACTAATAGAAGTAATATTTGGTAAACACAAAGCATACATTTTCCAACTCAGCTCGCCCCTTTTGATTATATTAAACAATCTATTATTAATCATAGAAAAGGAAAATTAATATACATTATTACATCCTAACTACCTAAAAGTTAACATTAAACGTTAATCAAAATAATATAACAGTGTAACATGTATTTCCTCAACTTTCTCTTTTTTTTTTTTTGCTGCTTTTTTGGGAATGTGTTGCAGCCATGAAATTCCAAGTTAATGATTATTTGCTAAAAACAATAACGTTTATCAGTTTGAACATTAAATATCTTATCTTTGTAGTGTATTCAATGAAATATAGGTTGAACATGATTTGCAAATCATTCTAGTCTGTTTTTATTTATGTTTAACACAACGTCCCAACTTCATTGGAATTGGGGTTGTATATATAGACACTTAGGTTCTTGATTCCAAAACTTGACAGATACAAACTGGGCCTACAGTAATTTGCTAATTCCTGACTACATTTAACTCGACCCTTGTCGCCATTTTTTTTGTCATCATCGTCTTCTCATCGTTCTCATTCTGCTCAGTAAATAATGTCTAAAACCTATTCCTCCAATTCTTCTGGATTTTGAACTCTGACCCGTTTCTCCTTTTCCTGCTTCCCCCCAGTTGATCCTCTGGGGGATGATTGCCCAGGAAGTGGAATCAAATGTTTGTATATGTCTGGTTGTCATGCACTGTTTTCGCTGTTTGCTATATAGTAGTTAAGATAACATTGCTTTATGACCCATGTTAGCTCTATATTGAAACTAGGGCTGGGCGATGTAATTTTTTCTTTCTTTCAATTTGTCAGAAATGTAAGCATTTATAGCAACCAAAAAATAAAGAACACAACAACAAAAAACATACATTTTAATGAAGAGTATATATTTAAAATGTATATAGCACCATAATTTGAAACAAAACGATGCTGTGTTTTTTCTCCTTTTTCTAATAGTGTGTAGATTAAGGATGGGAATTTCAAAAACGGCAAGATGGACTACAGTATGTGGATTTAACAATGACTTCATCAGTTGATATTTTTTAAAGCATGTGCAGCCATCTAGTGTACTCCGTTTGAACACAATAAGTAAAAGAGGCAGTTACCGTATTTTTGTGACCATAAGGCGCACTGTATTAAAAGGCGCAGTCTCAGTTATGGGGTCTATTTCTGTATTTAACACATACATAAGGCACACCGTATTATTGGGCGCAGGCATGGTAGAACATACGCTATCGTAAAACATACCGTAGCATGCATGCACGCTAAAACATACGCTAGCATGCATGCTAGCGTATGTTTTTAAAAAGGCAGCGGGAGCAAAACTGAGTTCGGTTGTACTTTATTGAAGTATTTAACAATCTAAACAGTGAGTTCGGTTGCACTTTATTGAAGTATTTAACAATGTACTCACGTTATTTTTTATCAGTCCTCATCCACAAATCCATCAAAGTCCTCATATTCTGTATCCAAAATGAACAGCTGGGCAATTTCGCCATCAAACATGCCGGGTTCCCTCTCGTCATTGTCTGAGTCAGTCTCGTTGCTGGGGGGCTGTTCAGCAATGATGCCGGACAACAGTGAAAGCAGATACCTAAGCCCGGGGATACACTTGCGAACCATGGATTTGTTGATCTTGAATTCTCTCGCGGCTACTCGACTCCCATGTTCATCCACGTAACTTTTAGCTTGCAGTTTAAACTGTGCTTCGTAAGCATGTCTCTTCGTAGGTGCCATTTTCGGGGGTCCTTAGCCAATATATATCTACTGGGGGCGTGCCTTTAGCGTCCTCTTTCACACGCATCCTTCCCCTTTTAACGTCCGCATGCTGTCCTCAGTCACGTCCGCCTCTCTTCTATATAAGGAGCGTGTCGGCAGGAAATGCTTCCAGTCAGTCAAGCGGAGCGCTCCTCAAAGTCACACAACAACATTTACCGATTTTGGAACTCGGTGCACACATAAGGCGCCCCGCATTATAAGGCCCCGTACATTTTGGAGAAAATTTAAGACTTTTAAGTGCGCCTTATGGTCGTGAAAATACGGTATAATCCAAATAGACAACAGACTGAATTCTCAAAGATCACTTACTCGATTATTATGTCCAGCCCTTTTGTTGAGAATGTGATGCTAGCTACCGTCCCAATTTCAACAGTATTGCTCAAGAAAGATACAGTAACTTCAGCTGCCTTATTTTTAGTTTCACAGCCATATCCTTTTAGCCCCAAAAATGAATCAAAATCATGTTAAACCTTGGTTTTATGTAGACGGACAAACATTATTAATTATGTGAAATATTTATTTATTTATATAGCCATATCGCCCAGCCTTAATTAAAACTGCTACCAGCTTTGCATGTTAATGTGAAAAAGCTAGAGCTGAATAGAAATGCAAGGCTTCCCTCGCTGTACTGGTCCAGCCGTGGTTAGCATGCTATCAGGTTAGTATGTGCTTGTGTTGATTAAGTAGATTAATTACAGGGCCCCTAATGATCATCAAGAGTGTCCCTCTTTAAGGCTAGTCCCCCATATGCATAAGCAATAGCATCATTTTCATGCAATGTCATCCTACAACTCATTGTTTCTCACTTCTTATTTGGCAGCTGTCTTTCTTTGTATTTATTTTCTTACTAATCGTCCACTGCAGGTGACAGTGCTCAAAGCTTTAGAATGCCACTGCTCAGTTGTCAAACTGAGGTTCAGAGCTTCAGACCAAAAGGTGCATTAAATACAAATTCTATGTAGCTTGATCAAAGTCCACTAACCTAGAGTGAATAGTTGGTTTGATAGTGTGCCCTATGCTGTATTCCTAACACTTCTTCCTTCATACCCCTTTATTGTACTTCATAACCCTTTATTGTACTAACATTCTGTTTACATTTTAAAGGGATATAAAAAAAAATTATTTGGGTCTTATGAGCGCTAAACTGCGACACGGTGGAAGACTGGTTAGCACACCTGCCTCACAGTTCTGCGAACGGGGGTTCAAATCCCGGCCCCGCCTGTGTGGAGTTTGCATGTTCTCCCCGTGCCTGCGTGGGTTTTCTCCGGGTACTCCGGTTTCCTCCCACGTCCCAAAAACATACGTGGTAGATTGATTGAAGACTCTAAATTGGCCGTAGGTGTGAATGTGAGTGCAAATAGTTGTTTGTTTATATGTGCCCTGCGATTAGCTGGTGACCAGTTCAGGGTGTACCCGCCTCTCGCCCGAAGATAGCTGGGATAGGCTTCAGCACACCCTCGACCCTAGTGAGGAATAGCGGTACAGAAAATGGATGGATGGATGGACTTCTAAACTCCTCCAAAAATGTTGTGTAGTTAATATGTGGTCTTTGATCCAAACGTATTTATCATCTAATATATAAAGAAAATGTAAAGGGTTTATTTTCTCTTAGTTATATATTTACTTTTGGATGGATTGCTGTGCTTCTGGCATGATGTGGATGAAAGACCAGGTTTAGTGTGTGTGTGTGTGTGTGTGTGTGTGTGTGTGTGTGTGTGTGTGTGTGCGTGTGTGCGTGCGTGCGTGCGTGCGTGTGTGAGTGAGATGAGATGAGCTGCGGACTGAACCTTGGCAGCGTGTCATCAAATGTCATTTAGGATCATCTTGCTGTACCAATCTGGCTCCCACATTGATACAGCGATAGCAGTTTTCACACAGACAAATATGAGTACAGTAACAGTTGTACAGAGGCAGATGGAGATACAGACGTTATTGACTTTCTTTACATGAAGTAAAAGCAGCTGGAGGAAGTAATAGACCCTACCTGGAGTGAAAACTGCTTCTCTGTAGCCCACATTATAATGAGTGCTTGTCTTAACCCGTTGGTACAATGTGTGTCTCACATTGGTCTTCCTTCCTTTTGTCCCCCCCTTCCTCTCTCCTGATTGTGTATTTCATTCCTTTCATTTAATGTTTTATCACCCCTCCATCCTGTCCTGGCCCACTTTTCTCTCTGTTGTCGTTCACTCTCTTCCCTCTTGCTGTTGGCTCAGACCTTAAAGACATTCAGAACAATAAGAGTAGATACTTGATAGCCTCAGAGAACCAACGCCCTGGCCATTTCTTCACAGCCCCTATTGGTTCTCTGACAGCCTCTCCATCCTCTGGCTCACTGTGCAGCCAGGTGGCCCTGCAGTCGGCCACCAGCATCCAGGAGCGCATCATGTCCACTCCCGGTGGAGAGGAAGCTATTGAAAGACTCAAGGTAAAGTTGGCTTGTGTGGGTTACATCATGCCACTGAAGTCTTTAATTCAAAGAGGAGTGTTTTTGCTTCATTTATTGAATAAACATACACTTAAAATGCTTTTTTTGTTTGTGGGATAGACCTTTTTGGATAAAATAAATGTTATTATGTATATGTGTATCTTTGATTTTGTATACACAATCTATCGTCTGTCTTAAACACTACGTTTACACATTGTAAATTTCAATCAGATCATATGTTAACAATTATTTTATGTAATTTCAAATCACCAGTAACCTAATTCGTGCGCCAATCTAGTTCTCCTTATATGACTGAGTAGCTGACTGTTGATTCAGTAGTGCAACCAACCAATCATTAGAAGCTGCAGTTGCCATGACGACCACAGTGCCCACACTGTCTCATTGAATGACGTCAAGTCCAAACGCAGATATGGAGGAAAGTGGACAGAAATAGCTCCTGAGTAATTCCAGTTTAGCCCCATGAGTGAGGCACAGACTAGTCAAAGGCAACACACGTTTATTTTAGTTATCCCATCGCTTACCCTTGTGATCCATATGTAAACATGACATTAGATATAGAAATACAAGTTAAACAGATGAGTGTATAAAGCTTTCCTCAACAAAACCAGAAAAACAGACGGTTTACGACTACGGCGTTCACGCTTTCATTTTTCTGTTTTAGGAATCTGAAAAGATCATTGCTGAGCTCAATGAAACCTGGGAAGAGAAGCTGCGTAAGACTGAGGCAATCCGCATGGAGAGGTCATTATCACAGGCGCATTACCAGTCCGTCCACCGACTGAAGCATACTGAGCTCTATTGAATCTTTGGTGCCCTTATTCTCAAAATGTCATGCACATGATCACATCTCATCCATTATCGCCAATAGATACAAGTTAATCATCATTTACAGTGTTTATTCCGTTTGCCACAGTGGAACACATACAAATACAGATTTTAGAACGCTCTGTGCCTTCTCTGCAGGGAGGCATTACTTGCAGAGATGGGCGTGGCAATCCGTGAAGATGGTGGCACTTTGGGGGTGTTCTCCCCTAAAAAGGTAGGTACACATGTAGACACAGGCTGTGGCATATATTTTAAGATGATATTTTTTTTTATTCACTCCCCTCCACCTTCGCTTCCTCTTTTGTGTTGTCATGTGTTACTTTGTTCTGCAAGAAAGGTTCTTGTGCATGCACCATCTTAGATTGGCTCTTATTATCTTAACTCTTATTATTTTGGCTTTGTACTCACGTTTGATAATTTGCCTCCATGTATTCAGCTCAGCCATGAAAGTCCATTTGATGAACAGTTTGATTCTTTTCCTACCAAGAAGGTTCGTTCAGTCATGTTGGCAGAAAAGTTATATTCCTTAGTAATTCCCTTAGTAAGCGTAATTGATTACGGTCCTCCCCCCACTTTGTATTCTGTAGATTGTAGACTCCACCCCAAAAATCTTATTGCCTATGATACCTTCAAGGTTAAATTTCACATAAACTAGTTTGAAGATCACTATTTCCACTGCACTGTACCTATTCATGTCAACATGGCTCTACATGCTATTAAGATTTTTCATTGACAAAAACATGTACTATGAAGTACTATTTCCAGTACTTGGTCAGCCAGGGCTCCAAGCTCACCGAGTCGATATGATATGCGTGATGTAAACCAACGCTGCTTGCTTTTATGTTGAAATTCGGCATTCGGCCCCATTGCAACATTTGAGGAAACACCGCTAGAAATGACAAAAATGAAACACACATAGCTTACTTTAGGTTACCTTACTGCTGTGCCTTAGCTGTGGAAGATGCAGTATTATACTCTGTAGTCTCCACTTTCCTGCAGTGGTTGTTGTTTGCCTGCCCACAGTCTTTTCTTAAATAACATTTTAAAACTTCCTTATTGTGGCCAGTGGCCAGATTCTGAGAAGTTTTACTCCTTCGTACTTGAGGTGGTCAATGTGGTCAGGTTTTTCAGTCTCTCACATAACTATTTTGAAGTGGAAAACCGGTCACCCCAAATCGAGGCGAGTAGAATAGAGTTGCCGTGTAGTGGAAAAGCCCTTGTCTTGACTTTCCTTTTACCTGCTTTTGTGACTTGTGAACAAAAGTCATAGTTAAAGAGTCATCCTCTGCAGATAATATTGAGTTGTTGATTCCCCATTTTTGTTTACATTTATTTGTCTTCATTCTTTTTTTCCCTCATTCACTGCTGCTCCATTGGTTAGCATTTCAATGAGAAGCCTTGTGATCTCTATACAGACTTTAATGGGGTCTTCTCCCCAAAGAAGGTTGGTTGTTTTACAGAGAACTGTGTTGTGGTAGTAGAGATTAAATCAGACAGTTGGAAAATGTATTTACAATAGTCCTTTATATACATTGTTTGATAGAAAACTGGCCCCACTTTATTTACATTACCCGATTTATATTTCTGTATTTTCATACTGTATTATGGTTAACCATATCCTTGTCATGTTCCTCCTGTAGACTCCTCATCTTGTTAACTTGAACGAAGATCCTCTCATGTCTGAGTGTCTACTATACTACATCAAAGATGGAATTACAAGGTAAATTAAACTTCATGTATGTCTTTGCTGAAGAAAACTTGAAAAAAAAAAAAATAATATTCGCCCAGTCTAAAATAAAGGGCAGCCTAAATACATACTGCCTTCTACTTTTGCTATTATTCCGTAAACGGTGTGTAACGTTGTTGCTGCACGTTTCATATTTCCTCTTTTGAACTAACCACGGTCACTGATGGTGTAGTGGTACACTCGCCTGACTTTGGTGCAGGCAGTGTGGGTTCAGTTCCCACTCAGTGACGGTGTGAATGTGAGTGCGAATGGTTGTCCGTGTCTATATGTGCCCTGCGACTGACTGGTGACCAGTTCAGGGTGTAGTCCGTCTTTCGCCCAAAGTCAGCTGGGATAGGCTCCAGCGTCCCGCGACCCTAACCAGGATAAGCGGTGTTGAAAATGGATGGATGGATAAACTAACCACGTTAGAGCGCTTTCGCGCCTTCTCTAATGCCACTTAATAGATCTAACATTCTTGTGTCTTTCTGCACTTAAACTGTGATATTCTTGCTACAAAAAAGCTTTGCTTTGGCTAATGGAAACTATAAAAATCTTGACGTGATACCCTTGTTTCTTCATCTTTTGGCTCATCCGCTAAGTAAATTTGAAATTAGTGTTGAAGCACTAAAAACATACACACAGATAAATCAACCTTTGATATACAACCCCAATTCCAATGAAGTTGGGACGTTGTGTTAAACATAAATAAAAACAGAATACAATGATTTGCAAGTCATGTTCAACCTATATTTAATTGAATACATATATTTCATATATTTAATTGAATACACTACAAAGTTAATGTTCAAACTGATAAACTTTATTGTTTTTAGCAAATAATCATTAACTTAGAATTTTATGGCTGCAATACGTTCCAAAAAAGCTGGGACAAGTGGCAAAAAAGACTGAGAAGGTTGAGGAATGCTCATCAAACACTTGTTTGGAACATCCCACAGGTGAACAGGCTAATTGGGAACAGGTGGGTGCCATGATTGGGTATAAAAGGAGCTTCCCTGAATTGCTCAGTCATTCATAAACAAAGATGGGGCGAGGTTCACCTCTTTGTGAACAAGTGCATGAGAAAATAGTTGAACAGTTTAAGGACAACGTACAATTGCAAGGAATTTAGGCATTTCATCATCTACAGTCCATAATATCATCAAAAAGGTTCAGAAAATCTGGAGAAATCACTGCATGTAAGCGGCAAGGCCGAAAATCAACATTCCATGCCCGTGACCTTCAGTCCCTCAGGCGGCACTGCATCAAAAACCGACATCAATGTGTAAAGGATATCACCACATGGGCTCAGGATGTCAATGTCAGTAAATGCAGTTTGCCGCTACATCTGTAACTCATAAACATTAATCAACAACACGCCGCCGGCTTCTCTAGGCCCGAGCTCATCTAAGATGGACTGATGAAAAGTACAAAAGTGTTCTGTGGTCCGACGAGTCCAGATTTCAAATTGTTTTTGGAAATTGTGGACGTCGTGTCCTCCGGGCCAAAGAGGAAAAGAACCATCCGGACTGTTATGGACGCAAAGTTCAAAAGCCAGCATCTGTGATGGTATGGGGCTGTGTTAGTGCCAATGGCATGGGTAACTTACACATCTGTGAAGGCACCATTAATGCTGAAAGGTACATACAGGTTTTGGAGAAACATTGCTGCCATCCAAGCAACGTCTTTTACATAGACGCCCCTGCTTCAACAATTAGTGTCCTCAGTTCCCAAATCTTTATTGAATGTTGTTAAAAGAAAAGGTGATGTAACACAGTGGTAAACATGACCCTGTCCCAGCTTTATTGGAACCTGTTGCAGCCATAAAATTCACCTGTGGGATGTTCCAAACAAGTATTTGATGAGCATTCCTCAACTTTTTCAGTCTTTTTTGCCACTTGTCCCAGCTTTTTTGGAACATATTGCAGCCATAAAATTCTAAATTAATGATTATTTGCTAAAAAAAATAAAGTTTTATCAGTTTGAACATTAAATATCTTGTCTTTGTAGTGTATACAATTAAATATAGGTCGAACATGATTTGCAAATCATTGTATTCTGTTTTTATTTATGTTTAACACATGTCCCAACTTCCATTGGAATTGGGGTTATACTATTGAACAGGTAAATAAAGGTCCCATTAATGTCTGGTGCAGACTTTTTGTTGGTGCAATGCAAGAGAATTAAAATTGGCCACTGTAATGGTTTCAGGGTGGGACAGGCTGATGCTGAAAGGCGGCAGGATATCGTCTTAAGTGGTGCTCATATCAAGGAGGAGCACTGTATTTTCCATAGTGAGAGGAATGCCAGTGGAGATGGTAAGACACCATGTTATTTAATTGTGCTATTTGTATCGTTTAATAACGTTTTATTGAATGATAATGATCCCTTCCTATCATAAATCAAATGTAAAAGCAGATGGCAGTTACTGCAAAATCAGCACTATTATCAATGGATAAAATTTATTCATTAATATGGACTTCTATCAAAGAAAATACAGATTGAGTTCCTAATTATTGCTCGGTGTGTTTCTGCTGAAGTTGTCGTCATGCTTGTGCCCTGTGAGGGATCAGAGACTTACGTCAACGGCAAGCGTGTTGAGGACTCTATTCAGCTGCGTTCAGGTAGGTTCATTTAAATGGACCAGTCTCAATTTTAAAAAAATTATTCAACTGACATGAAAGATCAAACAACCGAAGCGCTAAATCAAGCAATTTCACTCTTTTCCCTACTCATTTCTCCGACTTGAACTCTTTTAGGAAACCGTATTATTATGGGAAAGAACCATGTGTTCCGCTTCAACCACCCCGAACAAGCTAGGGCGGAAAGGGAGAAAACACCATCGGCCGAGACCCCTGTAGAGCCAGTGGACTGGACCTTCGCTCAGAGAGAGCTGCTGGAGAAACAGGGCATTGACATGAAACAGGAGATGGAGAAAAGGTGACACTTGAAATTAAATGTAAACCATGTACGGAACTGTATAATGTATTTTTCCAAGCTGACGGTCTTTTTGGATAGGCTCACTGAGATGGAAATCCTATACAAAAAGGAGAAGGAAGAAGCAGACCAACTTCTTGAGCAGCAGAGACTGGTGAGTTCAAAGCAGCTTGTTTTCCTACAAACTTACAACTGAGTTTGAGTGTTATTTTTTGTTTTTGTTTTTACAATTGGCTTGTTGTTTTACAGTTGTAGCAAGTGACTGCTACGGGTGATGAACCATAATGTTTAGGATGGTTTCTGTGTGCTAGTTGTCACAGATATAGGCAGTTTTTTGAGTGATACAGCTAAATTGTAATTTTTATGCATAAGTCTTGAGTCGTTTGTAGTCAATTTCCATTGGCCCATTTAAATTGCTGAGTACTAATTCTCACACTGAGCTATGTGGGTGTGCGCCAGTGCATGTCTGTTTTTCTTGCATGGAAGATTCCTTTTGAAGCAGATGATCTTTTAAATGATGTTCTCTAGCAACTTGAAGGGGTGAGAATTAGATTGTGAAGCTTTCTCCTCTTTCCAAAACCTGTTGGTCATTTCTCTTCTATATTCTGTAGTGAAGTTGAATCTTGCAAAACAGCAGGTACCAAGTAGGGATGGGCATTTGACAAAATTTCCTTGATTGAAGGGGAAAATTCATAATCACTTAAATGATTATTTTTTATTTTTTGTTACATTTTTTATTTTATTCTATTTTTTTTTAACCAGAAGGAGAATCTCTCTCTGTGTGTTCTGGTGCTGTTTTAATGTGTGTTGCTTTGAACAGTTTAATGCTGCCTTTCAGACTTAAACCAGAGCAGAGGTCTGCGTGGATGTAGCTCAACTTTTTATAGCATACGTCTTGTCCTTCTTTCAGACATCAAACTAGTTAAGCGCCTATACTGGTTTCTGTGGACTCTATTTGACCTCAATTCCATCCAGAACCCATTAATCAGCAATCAATTTTACACAATCCACCAAATTCTTAATGGTCAGTTAATCAAATAATCGTCTATCATGTCCATCCCTAGTCTTAAGTGTGTTAGAATTTGATAAAAAATTTAAAAAAGGACTACCAGAATCCAAGCATAGTTCTATAAATGGAGGCTGCTTTTGCACGGTTCATGTTAATTGCATGTATTCTTAACTCACTCAGTGCTGGCTCTGGACAGAGTTCGCTGTTGAGCTCGTTGACCTTCAGCTGGCTGTAAATTTGCTTTGACTAGACTAGATTCCTTATTCTTGATTTTCATCTCTTCAATGCAGTTGCTGACATGTACACTGCATTCTGAGAGCAAAAACTCTTGCTGTAGTTTTTGGCAGTGACAATGTGGTTTCTCATTGACTTCTTTGACCCACTGTGTTCGCGAATGTGACGCCTGTGTTAGCGCAGTGAGGGCGCACCTCACTCACAATGTTATCACTGCTCACAGCTGAATTAGTGAAACACAAACCTACAGTATCATCTCAGAGCAACAGGTGTTAAAGTCAAAACTCCCAGCGACAGAACTTTTCTATTACAGTTCTGTTGTTCACAGATTTTAAGGTCAACAAAACCTAAGGCATCTATATTTAGTGGTTGTGATCTGTAATGTTCTTTGTCTACCAAAATGAGAAACTGCGTTACCTTTCCAACTAACCTTTCTTGTTTGTAGTGGATTAACACCTTCACCACAGTCTGTCCTCTGTCTTCTGGCTTTCTGATCAGCTGCAAGTACACGCTCTTCTAACTCTCAGCTAATACTAAAGACACAAAACCTCTGGACTGAACGGGGAGAGCTTCCAAATCCGAGAACGTGTATGCATGCCTGCCGTAGTAGCATGTTTGGGACCCAACTTTCCAATTATGAAGAGGAATTTGACAAAACGATACAGATCCGCTTCACTTGGCAGCTTTTGTCCTTTGTTGATATTTCCTTGCTCATCGTGACAGGCATCATCAACTTTGACTTTTAATATCAATATGCAATGTTGGGAGCAATATTGTTAAAGCTTGCAGCAAAGCTTGATAGCACATCTCTTAAGCTGTCAAATTCATTTAAATAGTTTCATGTCAAATTATCCATCTTTTCACCATAAGATCTAAAAAAAAGACAGACAAGGAAGTCATTGGAAGCCACTATTGTGTTTGTTTTTTCTTGTAGATATAATTTCATTGTCCACTGGGAATGGTATGGTGCATGTTGACATACTGTACATCTGGTAATGTTATGATGTATGCAAAATATTTAGACATCGTTCAGCTGAATTAGTCCCCCTCAATTTTGACCATGAAAATGTAATGAGTTAAAGTACTTCCATTTGAAGTTCCCATGTTGCATATTCATACATTTGTATTCATCTTTATTTAAAAAGCATCCTTCATCCTTTCTTTGATTTCCCATTGTAATTTCTCCTTTTTGGGGTGGGGGCATTTGGTTTGTTTCCTGTGTTGTTCTCTCAAGGATGGCGACTCTGATAGTGGGGATGACTCAGATAAGAGGTCTTGCGAGGAGAGCTGGAGACTGATCACCTCATTGAGGGAAAAGCTGCCCCCCAGCAAACTACAAACCATAGTGAAAAAGTGTGGATTACCCAGCAGCGGTAAGAGAAGAGAGCCCGTGAAAATGTATCAGATCCCTCAACGGCGCCGTATCACCAAGGACTGCAAGTGGGTGACCATCTCGGACCTGAAGATCCAGGCAGTCAAAGAAATCTGCTATGAGGTAGCGCTCAATGATTTCCGCCACACACGTCAGGAAATCGAAGCGTTGGCCATCGTGAAGATGAAGGAGCTTTGTGCCAGCTACAGCAAGAAGGACCCCAATGAGCGGGACTCGTGGAGGGCAGTGTCACGGGATGTTTGGGACACCGTAGGGGTTGGTGATGAGCGTATTGAGGATGTCATCACCAATGGGTCTCGAGCAGGTGGGGTTGTCATGGATGAGCTGAAGGTGCACATTGATAAGCTGGAGGACATCTTGCAGGAGGTCAAGAAACAGAACAACATGAAGGATGAGGAGATCCGTGCTCTCAGGAATAAGATGGTGAAAATGGAAAAAGTCCTTCCACTCATCACCACCGAGGGTCAAGAGAGACCTCCCAGTACAGACCCTCCTTCTAGCACAGTGAATACACCAAGCCCTCAACCGCCTGTGTCTGAAATATCTGATGCGGAGAATGGAGAGACCCAAGCAGGTCAAAGCACAGGAGATGATTCAACCCTAAAACGAGGCCAAGTGCGTTGGATACGTCAAGAGCAGCTACACTTTAAGAGCCTCCAACAGCAAGATATCACCAAGCACCTCCGCTGGCATACTGGACCTCACCGATTTATACCCCCAGAAGACCGCAAGCTACGTTTCCCCTTTAAAAGTAACCCCAAACACCGCAACTCGTGGAGCCCTGGTACCCATATCATTATTACAGATGAGAAGGTAATTGAGCTAAAAGTGCCAAAAGAAGCTGTAGAAGAAGAAGACGCTGAAAGCCAGGATGCTGATGTACAGTCTCAGGAAAAGATAGCTGCTTCCGTCATAGAAGTCACTCCCCCGTTTCCAAGTCCATCAGTCCAGCGCCGAAACAAACATTTTGAGCACGGAATAAACCAAGGTCAGAGACTTAATTATAGGAATAACCACCATCAACAGCCACATGAAAGAGGCCGCAGCAACTCATTGATCCTCCGCCAGCGGCCCTCAGGTTCTACAGAGCATGTGCAGCAGCCTGAAGCCAACCGGAGGCACACGCAGGTCTTCTACCAGCCCCGGCACTATCCGAACCAGCCTTCATACCTCCAACCCCGCCTCCAGCAGCCATGCCACTATAATAGCACAATGTATATCGAGGGCAGCTTGAGTGGCTACCAGCAGTACCATCACCCTGAGCATGCTAACCAGCCAATCAACTTTCAGCCACCTCCTCGGATCCGAAGGCAAATGTCAGCTCCCAATTTGAAAGCCAGCAGAGAGACAGTGGTTTAGAAATTGAAGTGAGACCTTTTCAGTCGGCAAAAACATTACAGATCACAACTGAGTATAAAAAGACTGTTGTCGGTTGATCCAAAAGTATATGTATTATAAAAATGAAATTGTATCACTGATATAACATATGCTGTTTTATCACAATATGCATGCCATCCTCACTGTTCATTTTTAATCCAATTCATCAATCATGTTTTGATTTGCCAAATGTATTCTGGTTGAATTTCAGCATTTACATATTTGGCTTTTACTTGTTGTTTTTATTTTTATTTTAGCCACTTCATTATGAACGCAAAGACGTGTCCAATTTTTTGCTGTAGTACACACTTTGGAAACAAAAATTGTGAATGTTAGGATTGGAAGTAAATGTTTGACTCAATGTTGTGAATGCCATTGAACCTCAGTTTGAATAAATGATGCATTTTTAGCATTTTTAACATTTTAACATTATAAATGGAATTGCTTAATGCACCATTCCGCTTTTGTGGCTGCTTATAAAAACTGGTCAATGAAAGTAGAATTTAGAAAAGTGGCCTTTTCATGAGTCATTTACAGTCATTGTGTTTTACAACTGTTATATTATGTAGGTATAGTTCTATATGCTTAGTATGTTGCTTGATTTAAAGTGTTGGATGGATATTGTCAAAGACCTGCCTTAAAGTGTTGGAGGGAAGACAGTATTGAACGTGTGTTGATACAGTTTAAATCACACACAACGTATAACCAACTATCAGTTACTCAATGAAAGCTACCCCACGGTTTTAACTAGTGCCTGTTTTATCAGCGGTAAGTCTGCCTATCAATGCCTTTATGCTACTTCAAACCAGAATCTGTAGTTATTTTGTTTCAATACTGCATGGCCTTAATATCATTGAAGAAAAATCAAAGACACTGTGCATAATGGGAGACTTTGACAATTAATCTTTTTACATTTCTGTACTTTTTCTTGCCCATGCTGTAATGAAAATGGTATGATATAGCAGTGGCTTATGCAACATGTAGTCTCCCCGTCCTGTGCTGACTATCTTTTACGTGCTACAACTTAAATGGCTCATAAATGTTTAATTAAAGATTGCTTATTTAATGTTTTCACTGGTGCACATGACAGCCAGGTAAGCTGGAAAGTACAGTATACACAATCCAATGTACAGTGTACTGTTCTTTTGAAATATACTGTACATGTATGTATGCGTTAAGTGTAATTTCAAAGCGTCTGGTGTACATCTGCTGTTTGAGTTTGCGTAATCAAAGTGCCTCATGGTGCTCATGCACAAAACTGTGTTCAAGTATTTTGTGACATGTGACATGCCTATTGGAACCATATTGTTCACGGGGTTTAAAAAAAATGCTGTATTGACATCTTGTGTTGCCACATGTTTATTACTGCAATAAATTGATAAGCTCCACACATGCATTTCTTATAAATGGGAGTTATACTGCATATTTGTACAGCCAAAAAGCGTATGCAACTGCATCTTTCATTTGTAATACCACACTTGTGATAGATCTGCGAGTTATACTGCATATTTGTACAGCCAAAAAGCGTATGCAAATGCATCTTTCATTTGTAATACCACACTTGTGATAGATCTGGGATTTATACTGCATATTTGTACAGCCAAAAAGCGTATGCAAATGCATCTTTCATTTGTAATACCACACTTGTGATAGATCTTGTCACACGCAGTCATCGATCTACAACCGATGCAAGTTATGACGTAAATATGGAAATGGGGAGGAGAGCTCATGACATGGTATGCGATGTTCGGTTGTCCTATTCCACCGTCCTTAAGCAGCTGCATAAGAGGTTGCAGTCAATGCAAAGCATCACTCCAACTTCAAATCAAAATTGGTGTAATACTAATTAGTTGCTACAAAACGTGGTCAACGACAAATGCTTTAACTGTTAAATTGACCCCACATAACCAGAATGCAGTACTCTTGGGCTTGTTGTTTGTGTTGAATTTGGTGAAATTCTTTGTTAATTCCACCAACACCTAATTCCTTATTCAGTATTTAGCAATCATTAAACTGTCTTTAGTTGTTTGGATTACCATCTTAAATCCCAAGTTAAATGTATTTTGCCCCAATGTATCAATAATACATCACAGAATGCATCGTCATGTCACAGTGTACATTTTTTTCTTTTCTTTTATTGTATAGCTATTATTATTATTAAAGATGTAAAATATTAATGCAGTGATTCATGGGCTACATCTCCGGCAAAGAAAGACTTCAGTAAATGTTGGACTATGCTAGAATGTGTAGTTTGTTGGTCGGATGTCAGCAGGGAGGTCAAATACAAATGACAAGGCTGCATTGTCTTCCCTCAAGACACTGAACAAAGACGATGAGGTCACCAGGACTGGAGGAAGTGATGCGCTCATGATGATGATGATGATGGCGCCCCTCATTGGATTACAGCAGATTTATGCTTCTACAGGACCTCACGTCTTTTCCTCCGACCATTGTTCGCTCAATACACAATTGTTTTAAAAAAAACTTAGTATCTAATTGCTAATATGGCATATAGCTGTAGTTGTGACCGCTAGATGAGTTCTACAGGTGATGTGGCTGATCCAAATTTGTCTATGTGCTCTTTCCTCTTCACTGTGCATGTCCAGGTATATGAGAGCAAACTGCAGGAACTTCAGAAACAGGTTGAGACTCGTTCTCTGGTCGCTGAAACGCCAGATGAGGACGAGCTAGAGGAGGAGGACGAAGAAGAAGGTTTGTATTAGGAATATTTACTTTGATTGTTTTTCCAATTCCGTTGAAGTCGTACATTATAAAATAAATCTCTTTCATGTATTAGTTCACGCTGTTGCAGGTCTTGTAAATTCCACATCACCACTGAATTCACTTGGAATAATATATCCAGTACATCCAGTGGGTTCTCCGGGCACTTCGGTTTCCTCCCACATCCCAGAAACATGCATTAATTGGAGACTCTAAATTGCCCACAGGTGTGAATGTGAGTGCGGATGGCTGTTTGTTTGTATGTGCCCTGCGATTGGCTGGCAACCAATTCAGGGTGTACCCCGCCTCCTGCCCGATGACAGCTGGGATAGGCTCCAGCACGCCCACGACCCTAGTGAGGAGAAGCGGCTCAGAAAATGGATGGATGTTTCCGATAGGTTTTACATTTTCATAATAGATCAATTCTGCTGGATAGCACGATGTGCTAGTGGCTAGCATGTCTGCATCACAGTTCTGAGGTCTGTGGTTCAAATATCAGCATTCCAGTGAAGAGTTTGCATGTTCTGCCTGTGTTTGAATGGGTTTTCTCTGGGTAGTCTGGCTTCCTCTCACATTCCCAAAATCTGCATGTTAGGTTATTGGATGACTTAAATTGTTCCTAGGTATGAATGTGAGTGTGAATCGTTGATTTTCTATATGTGGCTGTGATGGAGTCCAGGGTGTCCCCTGTTAGTTGGAAAAGACACCAGCAGACCTGTGACAGGTGTGTAATGATTCGTATAAAAGAAAATGGAGGGATGGATGGATCACAAGGGACCTTTCTTGACACACTCGCTTCTTATGGGATATGACAATTTGGGGGGAAAAAAAACATTCCACCAGATATATTTTCTAGACTTCCTGGCAGCCTTCTTAATGAATGGATTGTCTCCTGGCGTCCCACAGTTCCGTGGACTGAGCATGAGTTCAACATGGCCCAGTGGGCCTTCAGGAAGTGGCGGTTCCACCAGTTCACATCGCTCCGTGATCAGCTGTGGGGGAACGCCGTCTACCTGAAAGAGGCCAATGCCATCAGTGTTGAGCTAAAGAAGAAAGTAAGGAAAAACACATGACTTTACATTACACTCCTTTTTAAAGAAGGTTTCAAAGATTACGGTAAATGAAAAGGCAGTAGTGATGCTAAAGATGGATAACTGTCCTCCAATACGTCATTCCCTGTGTATACAATATACAATCGATGGTTTAAAGATGGACCACTTCACATTTATGATAGCGTACAAGTCAAGCCTTTAAATCTTCAGGGTTTGAGAAAATAAATTTGCCACTCTCTCATCTGGAGTCCAGTATGAGTGGGTTTTCATGTCCTTTTGAAGGCAATAAATGATTGATAGTGAACATAGCTTGTGTACCCCAACGACTTTTTTCATAGACTGTATTACATACAGTAAGTCATTTATATCCACTGATTTTAATTGGTCTCTTTCATACTCCCTTCATGGCAAAGTGCCTCATCGGAGGCATAAACCAGGATTTATTCACCTGCCCCTTTCAAACAGAATTTGCCAAATTGGTACATTGTTGTGCACTGCACACACTTTTAAGATCCATGTTTACCACCACGCCATCTTTCAGGTCCAGTTCCAGTTCGTCTTATTGACGGACACCCTGTATTCTCCTCTGCCGCCGGAGCTCTTACCATCGGAACCAGAAAAAGAGTGTGACTTCAGGCCTTTCCCCCGCACAGTGGTGGCTGTGGAGGTTCAAGACCTGAAGAATGGAGCCACACACTACTGGTCCCTTGAGAAACTCAAGTAATGACTGTCCCGCACTGATCTAGCTTTAGTAAGTTCTGCTTATTAATAAATCCTCAATCTTCTCACTATTACACAGGCAACGTCTGGACCAGATGAGGGAGATGTATGACCGTGCAGGAGAATTGGCTTCTACGCATCAGGAGGACTGTGGGGAAGGCACTCTGACTGGAACTGACCCCTTCTATGATCGCTTCCATTGGTTTAAGCTTGTGGGGAGGTATGTAAACCACAGGAAAATACATACATACACCTTATATCTTCATCTTTTGATTTACAATTGTTGACCTCATATGGAGTGATACATTTTGTGTTTGTGGCCATTTATTTCACTGTGCCAGTCTTAGTGATCCCTTTGTTTTAAATGCATCCAATCGTTTTCTTGAATCACAGTTTTTATTTGTGTTACAAGGTTACCTTGTTTTTCCAATTGTGTCAATGATATCCATTTTTCACCATTTATGTTTGTCTTTCTCATTAAAACGTACTCTGCATTTATTTTCCATGTTTTGTTCATGGACAAGTATTCTGTTTGGTGTTTTAGATTTCCTGTCATTCCTCATGTGGTACATTCATTTGACCTTATGTCTTTATTTATACATTGTCATTTTAGTTAGCATTTATGTCACTTAATGTTTTTCTTTTGTCATTTTGATGTAAAACGTACCTCATACAAAAGCACGGTAAAATTATAATGCTGTGTGCTATTTTGTATTTGCTCCGCTGTCGGACACCATACATGAGAAGGTTTAGTTATTATTTATCCCACCGAAATATCCGTATGTCATAGTAGTGCTGTCTGCACTTGTAATAATTCCCCTTCTTTATGAAATCAAAGCAGTTAAATTGGTGCCATTGTTTGCAGAAAGTTCTCATGTTGGTGGAAGGAGCAAATGTTTATCATTGGAATTAGAATACAATAATTGTGTATATGAAATTGATGTTTGATTACGTGGCACATTTAAATGCCCTTCATGACTCAGCTCTCGGCAGTACCAAATAGGCTGGATATGTATATTACATTATCACTGGGTTTTGCTTGGTGCCAATATTCCCATACCCCTCACCTCTCAGCTCCCCCATCTTCAATGGTTGCGTAAATGAGCATCTGGTCGACCGCACGCCCTCGCCCACCTTCTCCACCACCGACTCCGAAATCACAGAGCTGGCGGACGAGCGCCAGAGCGAGATGTCTGACTTGATGGACGACGAGGCATTCGTCGATGACACCAGCTCAGACGCCGGCACAGAGGAGGGCTCGGATATCTTCAACGATGGCCAGGACCCCTTCTATGACCGCTCCCCCTGGTTCATCCTGGTGGGAAGGTTGGTGACTGGGGGTGGCTTTTCCATGAGATGCAAACGCAGGCTAGCACAGCACTCAGGATGCTTGCTTCTTTGGTTAGATGATATGTTGCTTGGGTTTACGGTAGGTGAAGGAACAATGCCATATAATCAAAGCAGACCATTTCAGACAAACATTTTAAAAACCTGCAACAAAGGAGTTGATACTCTTGGATTGCTTTAAATATTTGTTATCTGAATGTATTATCTGAAGAACCCTTCTCATCCAGTGGTTGCAGAATAGTTTCAGATGGCATTCATAGCAATTTGCAGTGATTAATTAAATGTGTGGCTGAGATGAAATATTAGTCACACCACTCAAGCCTGCTTTGCAAGACTTGCTTTTCATCGACAGTAAAAAGCCACCATCCTTTTCTCTTCCCTCCCCCGCCTCCCACTGTGATGTGTCATTGCTTGCCACCATGGTAACACTGAGTATTAACTCCCATCGGTTGATCACGTCTGTAATTTTGTTTTTTTATTTGCTTTACTAATCCCCTTCACCCTATTTCATTTATGGTTCTCGTTTTATTTGTTGTTTGTTTTAACATGTTTGTGTTGATGTATATATTAACACAGTGTTTATTTGCAGTACTTTAAAGTGGTTGCTGTTTTGTTTATAATGTATTGTTGCGGGGAAATAATTTACTACAGTAGCACAGTTTGTAACAGATGTAAATATGTATCTAATGACATAGTGGGTCAATCTCAAAGCAGGGCAGAGAGACTCATCAACAGCTACTTGCGTCACCATGACTTCAGATGTTCTGCAGATTTTGTTTCTGTCCTCCGCCACTGGCCTTGAGAGTCCCTGCTAGGAGAAGATGAGAGAATGAGTCGTGGTAGAGATGTGTGGGCCACCAGGGGCACAGCACAACAAACTATGTTCGTCAAAACAAAATGTCAACGTGTGCGAGACCAACATGGCACAATCAACAACCTTTTTACAAACTACCCATGCTGTCAAATTGCAGTAATAGATAGGTAGCAGAAGGGGTGCTAAGGCTTTTTGGCAGTTTTTCACTAGTTTTCACTCTGAATTCATTCATTTTCCATACCACTTATCCTCACTAGGGTAGCGGGCGTGCTGGAGCCTATCCCAGCTATCTTTGGACGAGAGGCGGGGTACACCCTGAACTGGTCGCCAGCCAATCGCAGGGCACATATACACAAGCAACCATTCACACTCCCATTCACACCAATGGGCAATTTAGAGTCTTGAGGGTCCTCAAAACTGTGAGGCAGATGTGCTAACCAGTTGAACACTGTGCCGCCCACTATGAATTTTGTAATATAAAAACATCTGTGGATAAGCCTTAAGAATTGTAAACATTCATTTGGATTCAAAATCGTTGAATTAAATGCATTTATCACACAGCGCTGCAGCAGATAGTCATGTTTATTCTTTCCTTTTTTTACTTACAGAGCTTTCGTGTACCTGAGCAACCTGCTTTACCCTGTACCATTGGTTCATCGTGTTGCCATAGTAACAGAGAAGGGTGACGTACGAGGTTTCCTGCGTGTGGGGGTTCAGGCCATAGCTGGTGAGTAATTAAGAGTCTCTAACAAGAATGCTTGTATACTTGTGCTATATTCTGCTCGATGACATTTTGAATTTTAAATATCCTCCTGATGTGTGGTTTTGTGTCTAGGGAAAAAAAAAATCTTATTCACTCTGATGCACAGTGGGTATTTAAGTATGCCGGTTTGGCGATGGATCCTGATGAAATCATGTTTCTTTTCAGCTGATGAGGAAGCCCCAGACTATGGGTCTGGAGTACGACAGTCAGGAAGTGCCAAGATCTCTTTTGACGATGACTACTTCAAAAAAGCAAGTCCAGAATCAAATGAAAACTCTTTGCAGAAGGCACACCTTTTCTGAGTGACAGTCAACAGATAACTTCCAAATAATAGCTGTGTGTTAAATAAAAGTGAATAAAGCTCAACATTCTTATTACTTTTTTAAATAGCAGTGTCTGCATTTTTCTTTACTTATTTAAACATTTACTAAACTGAAAGAAGCTGTTTATCACTGAACTAAAAATTAATTGAAAACTTCTCTTCCTGAGAAGTCCTTCTCATTTGTATTGTATGGAGTTGACCAATTTCTAGCATCTGTGAACTGATTTTCCAGCCCAGGAGGACTGGATTACGTTTTAAAATCACTTAGTGCTCATTTATCTATGGCTTTCTGAAGATAAAATATTAAATGCAGCATTACTCTTCCTGCTAAATGTTAACTTCTGTACTCTCTTTTTGTCGTTGTCCCATCAGAATGATTTTCCATCTACAATTATGACCCACGCTGGCTTGTCCCTGGAAGAGCTGCGCATTGTGGAGGGCCAGGGTCAGAGTTCGGACGTCATCATCCCCTTGGAGGAGCTCAACAGAATCAACGACATGGGTACGGCTGCTAGAGCTTTACCCATTGGCAGATGGTCCTGTTGAATGCAAATCAGGGCATATGGAAACTAGGCTTGTGTAGTCTAGGAATGTGTACAAAAGTGGCTTGATGTATCAATAGCACTAGTTTACGCTACAAATCATGAGCTTTGTAAAGTGACTAAATATAATCTTTTATTGCTTTAAGCTGACAATGTACAGATACAGATACAAAATGCAGCTTCAGGCCGTTTCTAGTGACTCAAAACACAAACCATGGCTTTCCTCTTCCAGACCTCAAGGTGGGAAATCTTCCAGAGACCAAGCTGCCTTGTCCTGACAGTCCACCTGGCCAGTTGCAGATAGGCAGTACCTTCACCTTCCGTGTGACCGTGCTCCAGAGCACCGGTGTCCCACCAGAGTACGCTGATATCTTCTGCCAATTCAAGTGAGTCCTCAACTTAAGCCTTAAGATAATCGAGCACGTAGAGAGCAGACACATTGCAAATTACTGCAACAATATATGAATACTTCACAGAAGAGATACTAAAGGGCAACTAAACCATATATCACCTGCCCGCAATATCTTACCCTTAAATCCATGGGTCATCCCACACCCTCTGTCTCATGTGTAAAAGCAATTATAGTCTAAAAAGATGACACTGGTTGAGAAAGCACCATCGTAGAGTGCTGTCGGCACCAGGAGATGCTCACAGCTCATAGCAACAATATGCTGCTGATTTTAGAAATTAAGGTGATCCATTTTAACTTTTGAATAAACTTGCGAGATATATCAAATTGTTATCCCTGGGCATTTTGGTTGTCTAGAAAGACAAGAACTCGCTTGTAAATGTAAAGAGGTACACATTTTCCAGTCATTTGCAAGTGATGCCATGACATTGATTTGCTTTTCTTCAGTTTCCTGCATCGTCATGATGAAGCTTTTTCCACCGAGCCCTTGAAAAACACTGGCAAAGGCACTCCTCTGGGTTTTTATCACGTCCAAAATGTGAGTATACAGTGTTCGTGCACACATCTGAACGAGTAAACAGCCACCCGGTTTTGCCAACTTCTCTCCATTTATTGCCTGAGCAGATTTCAGTGGAGGTGACAGAGTCCTTTATTGAGTACATCAAGACCACGCCCATTGTGTTTGAAGTGTTCGGCCACTACCAGCAGCACCCGCTACATCTCCATGGCCAAGACCTCATCAGGTGGGTAACAAGGAAGTGATATCATGTCTTTGGATCAGTTGTACTCAACTAAAAGGATCTTTTCGAGGGTGTTCGCGTTGGTTTAAAGTCCTACCCATTTGTTCCCACAGCCCTCCAACACCATCTAGGAAATACTATCCTATTCCAATGCCGCTGTCTAAACCTGGTAAGGATTTTACTTCCACGGCACCATATATTGAAGCCTCTCAGTCATTCTCATTTCTCATATTAGCATGCTTCATATTTCCTTCCACTTGTCTTTCATTTTTTGCTTCCTTTGGATTTTCTTGCACACTCATCACGTGATACATTGCAACCCCAGACCATACGCGTAAGATAGAGTTGCTCCGCTACCTGATGAGTGGCTATGTAAACGGCAAGGTGCTGGACACGCTGTCCGAGCATGCCAATGCCTTGGCCTCTTCCGCTGTGGCCAGCCTGGAGGATGAAGCTGACCAGCTATCGCATTTTCCCTTCCTCTCAGTGCTTGACGACCCCGTATTTATTGTGCCCAGGCACCATGGTCGGTACAGTGGGCAGTGAAACAGCTTACATTCCAGGCATTAGGTTCTCCTGTGTGTGCTGATTAGACTAGCGCTGTGCTTTGCTCCAATGTGTACTGCAGCCGATAACACAGTGAGTCTGCAGTTGTGTGATGTGTCATGTACTTTGCTGCAGGTTCATGTAGTTTTCTCCCTCACTCAAGCAAACACTCTCTTTGTTGTTTTAATGACCCCAGCTCCTAACCAAAGCCCAATATGTTGCATTTGCTAGTACATCCTAAAACTAATGTAAGCTTATTTATATGTTCAGCTACAGTGTAGCTGCTGCTGTTACTCTAGAATGAAACGCCACACTAAAATTACGGTGGCGGACAGGGGCAAACGGCCATATGCTGCAAATGCAGCAATGACACAAAACAAAAAATACACAAGCACAAAAAACAACAGCAGAAGAAAAATTCTACAATTTAGAAATTCTGCAATTACAGAAAACAGCAGCAAAATAAAAATGGTGCAAGATAAAAATGCTGCACTCACAAAAAAAGACAGCAAAGGAAAAATGTTGCAAACAAATATACACACAAATCTGCGAGAGAAATGCTCACACTACACAATGGAAGTCTGCCAGGCCACTAGGGGGGGGCAACCTCTGGGACGGACCAATCCTGTGAGACCAGGGGGTGCCTTTCATCGATACTAGATACGCCAGCGCCCTGTAGCAGCCCGACTAACCAACGGGCCTATGTGGCGGCCATATCGGAGATGTCGTCGTTCCAATAGAAGGCAATGCATGGACACTGAAATTAGTCGTTACTTGCTCATTTCTCAACTGAGTTTCATGAGTGTTACTGTTTTGTTAACGCCAAAGTGTATGCTATCAATAAGCAGCATTTGATAAAAAGCACAAGAAAATATATATATGTGAAATGTACTTTCAATTGCCTTATCGTAATTGTATGGCGTTCAACCGTCTGCAGCACAATGTGCCGCTTTCCTTGGTCTTTTGCTTTTCTCGCCGTCTACACACGTGGAATGCACTGATGACTTTGATCTCCCTAGTTTAGCATCACCGTCGGCATGGAGCTCAAAATGGGCATGTCGTATCTACCATACATACATTGTCGTGAAAAAGTATTTTTTTTTTTTAAAACAGCATTTTAAGTTCACTTGGGTTATATTTGTCTGATATTTATATTTGTTTGATGATCTTAATGTGGAAAAATATAAGTATTTGAGAAGGGGGCCAATACTTGTTCACTGTACCTGTGGTGCCTCTGGTCTCAGAGGACAGGTCCTTCCTGTAGGTTGCGCCCCCTTCGTGGCCTGACTTGCTTTGTGTAGCGTGAACTTGCAGCATTTCTCTCTTGCAGTTGTTTTATGTGCTTAGGTGTTTTTCGTCTTGCGGCATTCCTGCTACGCAGCATTTGACCGTTTGTAGCGAATTTGCCCCTGTCGGCCACCGTACAAAATATAGGAAGTGATAGCGCTTTGCTTCCAACAAGGATCCTGTCAGTAGTGGAATAATCTTTCATTGAGCTCATCACAGAAAGTCTAACGGTTTGTATGTCATATTGTATTTTATTGCTTTGACCTTTAAATATTAGCTGTATGACTTGAAGATAATGGCTCCGTTATCGTCTGTTGACACCACATGTATCCTACATTTGTCATACCAACCCAAATGGTTGTTAGGCCAGCTGTAGTTTCCTTCCACACATGCTTTTCCAGAGTTTTGATATTCACCTAATGTGGTGTGTGTGTGCGTGTATGTCCACGTGTATCAGTCCCAGCCACCAAGTTGAATACAATCACCAAGTCCAACCTGGGCCAGTGTGTCAGTAAATACGATCTTCTTGTCTGGTTTGAGATCAGCGAGCTGGAGCCCACAGGAGAGTGAGTATCTGGACATATATGATACATTTATACACATAGTTTAAGGTAGTTATGGTTTAAAATGATACATTGTCACATTCATTTTTTATTTAGAGGAAAGTTTGCTGTGAAGTGTGATTCTGTTTAGCATTTGATGTTGAAGAGTGCTGAGGCTGTCAATGGAGTGACACTGAGACATTTGTGCCCTCTGAGGGAACAAAGTGGTGTGACGAGGCATTATTATATTCACATTTTCAGTTTTGGTGTTAACTATATTTTTGAAGTTTAACAGCTATGAGTGTCTGAGCACTAGTTCACCTCTGTACAGGTACATTCCAGCTATCGTGGATCACAGTGGAGCACTGCCTTGCCATGGCACCTACCTTCTGCACCAGGTGCCAGAGATGCGTCATGCGTGCTCTTTCCATTCAACTCTACAGTGTCTCATTGCACAGTTTCAACTGACATTAATTTAAATTTTCATACAAATGATAAAGATTTTCAATAAAAGCTAATGATTCTATGCTTCTGTCATATTATGCTGTAGGGTATCCAGCGGCGGATCACTGTGACTCTAATCCACGAGAAGGGTAGCGAACTGCACTGGAAAGATGTTCGCGAGCTTGTTGTGGGTGAGCAATGCATTAGAGATCAGTAGTTATTCAATTGTCCGGCAAAATACAACATGAGAGAAACAAAACATCAATGCACAATTTCTACGTCAGTTGATGATTTAAAAGCTAACAGAACAGCTAATTTTACAGTATGGCTGCAAATTGATGTACTGTCTGGACCGAATCTATCAGAGATCTTGGGATAGCGGTGAATTTGATCCGCTGGGCCATTCTGTCTCCTACCAGGTCGTATCAGGAACAAGGCTGAAGTAGACGACGGCGCTGCTGATGCTGTTTTGTCACTTAATATCATCTCTGCAAAGAACATCAAATCTTCCCAAAATTCCAACAGGTAAATTCAATACAGACAGCTTTGATAAAAAAGTATCTCTTTAAAGGTTGTTCTTCTGTTTCACAACACACTACATATAAAGATGTGATTCTGCATTTACTGTGCATTGATTCGGTGTGTGTATGACCAAGTGAATGTCTCCTACTTTATGTTTTGGAGTCACCGCATGACCATTGATTTGCTCCATTTTTGCCTGACTCTTTGTGCTTCTCTTTATTTTTGTGCATTTGTCCCTCCCACTGCTGCTGGACTGTTGATTGTGCTCAGGCTGTCTATTGATAAGGATATTGATAGGTACTACTAACCAGAGAACATAAGGTTCCTTCTCTGAAAGAACTTTATGCTACCCTTTAGTCCAATTGAGTTAATAGAATTCAGTTGTTAAATAGTATGTGTGCTTGATTGTATGTTGCATTAGGTCTGCCTTTATTTGTAATTACTGTTCATTGAACAGGCAGATGATCCTAATATACACAGTCTGCCTGAACATAAAGGTCAAGTCACACACCCTGGCATAATTCCATCCATCCATTTTCCTTACCGCTTATCCTCACTACGGTCACGGGTTGCTGGAGCCCATCCCAGCTATCTTTGGGCGGGAAGCGAGGTACACCCTGAACCGGTCGCCAGCCAATCGCAGGGCAGATATAAACAAACAACCATTCGCACTCACATTCACGCCTACGGGCAATTTAGAGTTGTCAAGTCAACCTGCCATGCATGTTTTTGGGATGTGGGAGGAAACCAGAGTGCCCGGAGAAAACCCACGCAGGCACGGGGAGAACATGCAAACGCCACACAGGCGGGCCTGGTATTTGAACCTCAGACCCCAGAACTGTGACGCAGATATGCTAACCAGTCGGCCACCATCCCGGCACCCTGGCATAATTCACATACATTAATAGTGATACAATTTTAACAAGCCTCTGCAATATTTTCCATATAAAGAGTTGTTTATATTCCTGTCCAAATTCTACTCTCAGGATAAATGAGAACCCTTCGGACGCAGGATTCTATCATTATCCTCACTAGTAAACTGAAGTCGTTTGCCTAGGTGGTGACTTCTTTTTGGCCGGGCTGGGTATAATATAGTAAAAATATATTTGGTGATCATATCTTTTGTTATGCATTTATTTTTTATTTTGTCACTCTCACTTTGAATGACACTTGCTCCGAGCTTGCAGATAATTTTGAGTCCTAATTCAAGACCAGTGACGCAGTCGTGTGTGTGTGCCTACTGGCATATTATGACATCTTGTCTGGTCTCTGATAGTTTTGTGGTAAAGATTTTTTTGTCAGACAGCGTGCCGTGTCGTTTCAATCTACAACCTTTGCCTTATAAGTAAAGTTGTGTAGAGTCAAATCAGCCGCTATAATGTGGAGGACAGATAACTGTGAATGACAGCACCCCCTGCTGCTCATCATGACAAATCAGCCTGAAAACTGCTAACGTTAAAACAAAGACAGTTTGGTTGTGTTATCTGTGAAGTGTTTTAAAATTGGAATCATCTTATTGACATGAACAACATGCGAAACGTAAAAAACTGTAGCCCTTCAGACTGCATTGTGCCATCAGTCACTCAGAAAGCTTGCTACATTTTCTAGCACTGTATTGCTATGTCGTATTGTGTTGCCGAGCTCTCAGCTCATGCGTTTCCCACATCATATCGTGACTAGAGAAACATGTGAGTGCCACTATTCTGCACAGTCAATTTCAAGTTCTTTAGGTTGCAACTCCCAACATGACTGTCCTCATAGCTGTATTTGACCTTTATTTTCAAGCGTTAGCTACCGTACCTCATCACCTCTTTGTAAAGTACTGACAAAATGAAGGGGAGTTGTCCGTGCCTTCTGTCCAATTATTTTGGTTTTGTACTCCTGCAGGACCTTCTACCGCTTCGAGGCAGTGTGGGACAGCTCACTACACAACTCTCTCCTGCTGAACCGCGTTACTCCTTATGGAGAGAAGATCTACATGACGCTGTCGGCATATCTGGAGGTCTGCTGCCGAGCCTCCGTCTTGTATCACTATGAGATTATCTGTATATTTGCCTACTTTTTAAATGTGCCACATGTCTGCTCTTCGTAGCTTGACCATTGCATCCAGCCTGCTATTATCACCAAAGACGTCTGCATGGTCTTCTACTCCCGAGATGCAAAGATCTCACCTCCCCGTTCTCTCAGGAACCTCTTCGGGAGTGGGTATTCGAAAGCCCCAGACTGGTAAGGCTGCAGGACACTTTACTGTTAACTTAACCAGTGGTGCTCAAACTGGAATCTGGAGACCCCCAAGGTAACTTGGGAGTCTGCAAAATAATTTACAAGCTACATATGGAGAAAGGCACACATACTAAACTAATCATCTCTCCCTACTTTAGCTTTGAGCCAATTAAAAGCTTTGCTCTGATTGTGATGTATCACAAAAATCTGACATCTCTGCAACCGTAGAGCATTTCTAGCTCTTTCACACTCTTCTCATGTACAGTTGTACAGGTGAGGGAAGGCGAGCTCAACAAAATATTTGCGGCATGGAAGCACATACCTCAGGTCAAACGTTTCCAACATGTTTATAAATCACTGCTTTTGGAACATATAAATGGGTCTTTGGCAATGTTCATAATGTATTACACTTATATAGCGCTTTTTCAAGGAACTCAAAGCACTTTACCATTACACACAGACACCATTCATTCTACAGTCACACTCTAGTAGTGGTAAGATACTTGTGTAGCCACAGCTGCCTTAGGGCAGTCTGACGGAAGGGTGGCTGCCATTCCACGCGTACGGACCCTCCGACCACCTCCAAACATCCAGCCACATTCATAGTCAATGTGGGTTAAATGTCTTCCCCAGGGACACACCGACGACATGCGCTTGGGCGGGGATACAATTACATGTACACTTACCGTCTGTGCCACGCCCGTGAGATTGACTCCATGATTGATTTACACCCGGCTCCTTTCTTGTCATACAGAACCCAATTTGAAAAAGATTGTGCTCATGTTGTTTGTTTCTTAGCAGGAATTAAAGTAGGTAGTCTAGTTTTTTAAAAACTGTTGTTTACAGTTGCATTTGGAAAACGTTGCTAAATATAGTGAAAAATTGCTAAATTGGTAACACTAACTGTGCTTTTGTAATAGCTCAGTTCGCAGCCCTGTTGTTAGTAAAAGCAGTACATGTCAGCTAGTGACGTTGGAATTTTTTAAAATTTAATTTAGTTTAATTTGGTTAAGTTCCTATCTGTTAAACAGATCATGACTGTTTAGGTTTAAACGTAAAAAAAAAAAAAAATTTAAAATGATTCCAATGGTATTTGGGATGCACACAGTAGTTATGATCATTTTCGTAGGGATTATGAGGAGGTGCTTGGAAAGATTTCTCCCCTGTATGGGGTCCCACAACCCAAAAAGTTTGAGAAACCGCAAACTACATGGTCATGTTACATTCAGACTTATGCTTTATCTGCTCTGCTTGTTCACAGCAACCGTGTTACCGGAATCTACGAGTTGAGTTTGTGCAAGATGTCTGATTCTGGAAGTCCAGGTGAGCTTTGTGACATGATGATGTTGAAGTCTTGTACAATAGCCTCCAATTCTATCAAGGATATCCGCTCATGGAGTATGTTGGGCATGGTTTGCAGGCATGCAACGCCGGAGGAGAAAGGTCTTAGACACATCAGTGGCATATGTGCGTGGTGAGGAGAATCTGGCTGGGTGGAGGCCCAGAGGAGATAGCCTCATCCTGGAACACCAATGGGAGCTGGAGAAAATGGAGCAGCTGCACGAGGTACTGTACATGCTTTACAAAACACAGTCACCTGAAAGCTGAGGAAATAAATACTGTATGTTTTCATGGGCGGCACGATGGGCGACTGGTTAGGACATCTGCCTCACAGTTCTGAGGACCTGGGTTCAAATCCGGCCCCACCTGTGTGGTGTTTGCATGTTCTCCCCCATGCCTGTGTGGGTTTTCTCCTCCCACATTCCAGAAACATGCATGGCAGATTAATTGAAGACTCTAAATTGCCTGTAGGTGTAAATGTTAGAAAATGGATGGATGGATGTTTTCATGGTGTTTGAAACACACTTGAGTCTTCCTTTTACTTGTCTAGGTGGAGAAGACCCGCCACCTCCTCCTGCTGAGAGACAAACTGGGAGAATCGGCTCCCGTGGGATCGGCGCCAACCACCAAGTCACTAAGCGAGTTGCTCTCTCCAAGCATGAGCACAGGCACCTTGTCCACCTCCACCTCCATCTCCTCGCAGATCTCCAGCACCACCTTTGAGAGCGCCATCACACCCAGTGAGAGCAGTGGCTACGACTCTGCTGACATTGAGAGCCTGGTGGATCGTGAGAAGGAGCTGGCCACTAAGGTAACAGAACATTTCTCAACATGGGACAGTATGCAATACTTACTGTGAGAAGGTTTACAATGAGGATTTTAGGTAATTGCTTTCATTTGTTTAATTTTTACATTCATTTTTGAAAGCAGAAAGTATTTAGAGACTTTGGATTTTCTACAGGCGGCATGGTGTACGACTGGTTAGAGCGTCCGCCTCACAGTTCTGAGGACCGGGGTTCAATCCCCGGCCCCGCCTGTGTGGAGTTTGCATGTTCTCCCCGTTCCTGCGTGGGTTTTCTCCGGGCACTCGGGTTTCCTCCCACATCCCAAACATGCATGGTAGGTTAATTGACAACTCTAAATTGCCCGTAGGTGTGAATGTGAGTGCAAATGGTTGTTTGTTTCTATGTGCCCTGCGATTGGCTGGCAACCAGTTCAGGGTGTACCCCGCCTCCTGCCCGATGATAGTTGGGATAGGCTCCAGCGCGCCCGCGCCCCTAGTGAAGAGAAGCGGCTCAGAAAATGGATGGATGGATGAATGGATTGATTTTCTACAATGCCATCTTTATTCCAATAATTATTACATTCCTAATAATTCCATCCATCCATTTTCAACACCGCTTATCCTGGTTAGGGTCGCCGGACGCTGGAGCCTATCCCAGCTGACTTCGGGCGAAAGGCGGACTACACCCGAACTGGTCGCCAGTCAGTCGCAGGGCACATATAGACACGGACAACCATTCGCACTCACATTCACACCGTCACTGAGTGGGAACTGAACCCACGCTGCCTGCACCAAAGTCAGGCGAGTGTACCACTACACCATCAGTGACATTCCAAATAATTCTCTTAACAATTACCTTAAAAATCTAAACAATCTAAAATAACACTAATGAAACTTGAAATATGAGCAAGTCATCATACTGTCAATGGTCAGAACATAGAACCCCAATTCCAATGAAGTTGGGACGTTGTGTTCAATATAAATAAAAACAGAATACAATGATTTGCAAATCAACCTATATTTAATTGAATACACTACAAAGACAAGATATTTAATGTTCAAACTGATTGTTTTTAGCAAATAATCATTAACTTAGAATTTTATGGCTGCAACACGTTCTAAAAAAGCTGGGACAGGTGGTAAAAAAAAGGGTGAGAAGCTCGGTCATCCGGGAGGATCTCAGAGTAGAGTCGCTGCTCCTCCACATCGAGAGGAGCCAGATGAGGTGGCTGGGGCATCTGATTCGGATGCCTCTCGGACGCCTCCCTGGTGAGGTGTTCCGGGCACGTCCCACCGGGAGGAGACCCCGGGGACGACCCAGGACATGCTCGAGAGACGATGTCCTTCCGCTGGCCTGGGAATGCCTCAGGATCCCCCCGGAAGAGCTGGATGAAGTGACTGGGGAGAGGGAAGTCTGGGCGTCCCTGCTAAAGCTACTGCCCCCGTGACCCGACCCGGAAAAGCGGTAGAAAATGGATGGATGTGGCAAAAAAGACTGTGAAAGTTGAGGAATGCTCATCAAACCCCTGTTTGGAACATCCCACAGTTGAACAAACTAATTGGGAAGAGGTGGGTGCCATGACTGGGTATAAAAGGAGCTTCCCTGAATTCACAAGCAAAGATGGGGCGAGGTTCACCTCTTTGTGAACATGTGCGTGAGAAAATAGTCGAACAATTTAAGGACAATGTTCCTCAATGTACAATTGCAAGGAATTTAGGGATTTCATCATCTACGTTCCATAATATCATCAAAAGGTTCAGAGAATCTGGAGAAATCATTGCATGTAAGCGGCAAGGCCGAAAACCAACATTGAATGCCCGTGACCTTCGATCCCTCAGGCGGCACTGCATCAAAAACTGACATCAATGTGTAAAGGATATCACCACATGGGCTCAGGTACACTTCAGAAAACCAATGTCAGTAAATACAGTTCGGCGCAACATCCGTAAGTGCAACTTGAAACTCTACTATGCAAAGCAAAAGACATTTATCAACAACACCCAGAAACGTGACCCTGTCCCAGCTTTTTTGGAATGTGTCGCAGCCATAAAATTCCAAGTTAATGATTAGTTGCTAAAAACAATCAAGTTTATCAGTTTGAACATTAACTATCTTGTCTTTGTAGTGTCCATCCATTTGCTGAGCCGCTTCTCCTCACTAGGCGTGCTGGAGCCTATCCCAGCAATCATTGGGCAGGAGGCAGGGTACACCCTGAACTGGTTGCCAGCCAATCCCAGGGCACATACAAACAAACAACCATTCGCACTGACGGACAATTTAGAGTTGTCGTTTAACCTACTATATATGTTTTTGGGATGTGGGAGGAAACCGGAGTGCCCGGAGAAAACCCACGCAGGCACGGGGAGAACATGCAAACTCCACACAGGCGGGGCCGGGGAATGAACCCCGGTCCTCAGAACTGTGAGGCAGACACTCTAACCAGTCTCCCACCGTGCCGCCATAGCTTACAGGACCTGGTATTCCCAGGCGGTCTCCCATCCAAGTACTAACCAGGCCCGACCCTGCTTAGCTTCCGAGGGCGGGCGTTCTCAGAGTAGTATGGCCGTAAGGCGTCTTGAACATGATTTGCAAATCGTATTCTTTATGTTTAACACAACTTCCCAACTTCATTGGAATTGGGGTTGTATTACTCCAATTCTGAAGTCTCTACACTGGCTCCCAGTCAGGTTTCGAATAGATTTTAAAGTTCTGCTACTGGTCCATAAATCACTCAATGAATACATGAAATAAATGCTAATGGCATATAAACCCAGTAGGGCGCTGAGATCTATACACTCAGGTAAAATAGTGGCGCACAGAGTCCAAAGGAAACGTGGTGAAGCAGCGTTTAGCCGTTATGCTGCACACAGATGGAATAAGTTGCCAACTGAAGTGACTGTCAGCCCCAAGTGTGAATGTTTTTAAGTCCAGGTTAAAAAATATTCTTCTTTCTCATGCTTTTTAGAGGATTTCCAATTTTAAATTATTCTTCTTGCGCTGTACTCCCTTTAACGTATTTTTATTTTTCTCTTTGTTTTAATTGGTTATGAGCTGTTTTTTTATCTTTGTTTTTAAATGATTTTAATCATGTAAAGCACATCGAGTTACATTGTGTATGAAATGAGCTATATAAATAACTTTGCTTTGCTTTGCTTTTCCTATGTAAGTTCAGAACCGGTTTAAGGGTGAACTTTGTCTTTGATTTTATTTTCACAAATGCATAATTATTCTAAATTGATTCTTAAATCCAGTGTTCAGAGGTCTTAAAAATGTCACTAAAAATAAACATTTCTGAGGAACTCTTAAGAATTTGAACGATTTTCAATGAGCATTTTAGCATAATAGAGACTGGAATATGCGGAATCATATTCGGTTGGTCGATTGAGATCTAGTTTTACGCATGCCACTTAGCAAATTTAGACAGCTTGCATTAATATACAGTACCCTCCAAAAGTATTGGAAGGGCAAGGTAAATTCCTTTGAAGACATTTGTGTTTCAGATCAAAAGATGAATATAAAATAAAAGTTCAGAATTCCAGCTTTTATTTCATGGTATTTACATCTAGATGTGTTAAACAACTCAGGACAGAGCACTTTTTGTTTGAACCCACCCAGTTTCCAAGTGAGCAAAGGTATTGGACCATGTGACTGATGGGTGTTTGCTCAGGTGTTCCCTTTTATATTGTTTGCCTAAACATTAGATAGTGCTTGTCTTTGGCTTTGGGTTTCACCTGTGAAAATTGCATTTGCTGTTAAGCAAACATGAAGACCAGAGAGCTGTCTATGGGGGAAAAGCAAACCATTTTGAAACTGACAGAAGAGGGAAAATCGATCAGAGCATAGCCAATACAACGATTTGGAATTTCCTGAAAAAGAAAGAAACTCCTGGTGTACTGAGCAACAGACATCGAACAGGTCGGCCAAGGGTATCAACAGCAGTTGATGACAGAAACATTGTGAGAGCTGTGAAGAAACACCCAAAGACAACAGTCAGTGACATCACTGCCAACCTCAACAGGCCAGGGGTGAAAGTGTCACAATCCACTGTTCAAAGAGGACTTTGAAAGAAGAAATATACAGGCCATACCACAAGATGCAAACCACTCATCAGCAAAAAGAATCGGAAGGCCAGATTGGATTTTGCAAAGAAGTACAGAGAGGAGCCACAAACGTTTTGGAACAGTTTTATGGACTGATGAGACCAAAATTAACCTTTACCAAAGTGATGGAAAGCCCAAAGTATGGAGAAAGAAAGGATCTGCTTACGATTCAAAACACACAAGCTCACCTGTGAAGCATGGTGGAGGTAATGTCATGGCTTGGGTTTTACATGGCTGCTTCTGGAACGGGCTCACTAGACTTTATTGATGATGTAACTGAATGGAATCTGAAGTCTACAAAACCAATTTGTCTGACAATTTACATAAATATGCATCCAAACTAATCGGGAGAAGTTTCATCATGCAACAAGACAATGACACAAAATACACGGCCAACACAACAATAGACCTCATCAGGGGGAAACCTTGGAAGGTCTTAGACTGGCCAATTCAGTCACGGGACCTTAATCCCAATAGAGCATGCATTTTACCTCCTGAAGAGGAGACTGTAGGGAGAAAACCCCAGAAAGAAACAAGAACTGAAAGAGGCTGCAGTAAAGGCCTGGGAAAGCAATTCAAATGAACATATGTACAGTCTGGAGAAGTCAATGAGTCGCAGGAGTGATGCAGTTATTGCAAGTAAGGGTTATGCCATCAAATATAAATGTTATTCACTTTAAGTTAATTTAATAATGTCAGTTCCAATACTTTTGCTCACTTGAAAAGTGAGTGGCTTCAAACAAAAGGTGTTCTGTCCTGAGTTGTTTAACACATATAGATACAAATACCATGAAATAAAAGCTGGAATTCTGAACTTTTGTCTCATATGCATCTTTTGATCTGAAACCCAAATGTCTTCAGTATACAACAAAAGCAAAGAAATGGACCTTGCTGTTCCAATGCTTTTGGAGGGGACTGTATGCTGCAAACTCCTATCCATCCATATTCTCTCACGCTTGTTCTCATGAGGGTCGCGGATAAGCTGGAGCCTACAGTGAGAAGCAGGGTACACCCTGGACTGGTTGCCAGTCAATACCAGGGCACATTATACAAACAATCCATTCACATTCATTCAATTGTGTGCACATTTGCAATTTAGAGTCTTAAATGAACCTAACATGCATATTTCTGGAATGTGGGAGGAAAATGCAGTACTTGGGGGGGGAAAAAAACACGCAAGCACGGGGAGTACATGTACGTAAACTCTACACAGGAAGGTCGGAATTGAAATTTGAACCCTAAGCCTAAAACCTGTGAGCCTACTCCTTGTGGTCAAAGGGATTGAAAGGTCTAAAATGTAATGGTAGTGGTCTTTAAAAAATGTACTTGTAGAAATCCTGATTTATGTCCTTCTCTTTGCAGTCTCTTAAAGCAGCAAAGTAGTTGGGCCTGAATTAATGGCACCCTCTGCTGATTCCTGCCAAGTAGTGAACGCTACGAGGCCTCTATTGCTTCAAGTTCAACAATAAATCTGACAAAATCCAAATGATGCATACACTTGCAAATAAATAATGCCCATTTTAAGAAAGTATGTTCCGTAGCAAGCAGCTGCCTCCCTCTGTTCCTGTGCTGTGAGCTGATGACTGTCACTTTGCTTCTTGTGCAGTGCCTCCGCCTCCTGACTCATACATTCAACAGCGAATACAACCAGTTGGTGAACAGCATCAGCGACTGCAAGGTGAGACCAAGGTTTCACCGTCATGTAGCAACACCGATCACCGTCACACTGTATACGCTGTCATCAACATCCGTCTCTCCTCTCAGCTCTCCGACATCTCTCCCATGGGACGTGACCTGTCGGTGACCAGCTTCAGCAGCGCCACGCTCACTCCTTCCTCCACCTGTCCTTCTCTCTCAGACTCCCGCTGTGGCTCCGTAGAACAGAAGTAAATCTGTCATTCAGTCTGCACCTAA
This sequence comes from Phycodurus eques, assembly GCF_024500275.1. Lineage (NCBI taxonomy): Eukaryota > Metazoa > Chordata > Actinopteri > Syngnathiformes > Syngnathidae > Phycodurus > Phycodurus eques. Next base: position 17,788,346 of record NC_084525.1, read on the forward strand.
CTAACCTTTTTTTAATCATTAGACAAGCCTCCAGTAAGGTCAGGGTCATGTTTATGCTCATAATAACACCACAAGCCTTTTAAAACTTTTGTATTTTTACTCAAGGACTCCAGAGAATTGTTCCCGCGCGTCCAGCCCATCCTGCTCAGACTATGAAAACTTCCCCATGGTTCCCACCCTGGAGGTGTCGTACCTTGCACGTGCTGGGAAGAACGAATTCCTCAACTTGGTGCCTGATATTGAAGAAATGAGGCCGGGGTGAGAACTCCCACATCCTTGACTAAATATGCGATGTTAATGTTAAGTGATTCACGATATCCACTGAAGGATGAATTACAAAAACAGATCTTCAACTCGTACTTTCACTCCCTATTAGATCTGTCGTGTCCAAGAAGGGTTTCCTAAGCTTCATGGAGCCACGCTCCAACTCATGGGTGAAGCACTTTGTGGTCGTGCGCCGGCCTTATGTCTTCATCTACAACAGTGACAAGGACCCGGTGGAGCGGGGGGTCCTCAACCTTTCCACGGCGCAAGTGGAATACAGTGAAGACCAGCAGGCCATGCTCAAGGTATGCCATTCATGAGGAAACACTAGAGCAGTGGTTCTCAACCTTTTAACAGTACCACCATCTTGACCAACATGAAAATACAGGAGCATAGTAGGCGTACGTGTTAATGGGGAAAAAAAAAAAGCAAGACAAAGTTTTTTTATTCCCAAATACATTTAATATTGATATTATTATAATAAATATGGCAGCATGATGGACGACTGGTTAGAGCATCTGACTCACAGTTCTGAGGACCGGGGTTCATTCCCCGGCCCCGCCTGTGTGGAGTTTGCATGTTCTCCCCGTGCCTGCGTGGGTTTTCTCCGGGCACTCCGGTTTCCTCCCACATCCCAAAAACATGCATGGTAGGTTAATTGAGGACTCTAAATTGCCCCTAGGTGTGAATGTGAGTGCAAATGGTTGTTTGTTTCGATGTGCCCTGCGATTGGCTGGCATCCAGTCCAGGGTGTACTCCGCCTCCTGCCCGCAGATAGCTGGGATAGGCTCCAGCACTCCCGCGACCCTTGTGTGGATAAGCAGCTCAGAAAATGGATGGATGGATGGATGGATATTATAAATATGTAATTTCAAAGTTAAATACGACTGAACTCTACTCAAGCAGTGATTGTTCCCGCATACGACAAGTGGTGAGGAATGTTCTAATTGACTGAAAGACAGGAACAAGGGAAAAGAGGAAAAAAAATAATGGAATATGGATAGGTAAAATTAAAAAAATAAATATCAATGGGTCTATATATCGTATTTTCACGACCATAAGGCACACTTAAAAGTCTTAAATTTTCTCCAAGATGGACGGGTAGCCTTATAATGCGGGGCACGCCTTATGTGTGCACCGAGTTCCAAAATCTGTAAATGTTGTGTGACTTTGATAAGTGCTCTGCTTGACTGACTGGGAGCATTTCCTGCCGACACGCTGCTTATATAGAGGAAGGCGGACGTGACTGAGGACAGGATGCGGATGTAAAGAGGGAAGGCTGCGCGTGATAGAGGACGCTAAAGACACGTCCCCAGTAGATATATAGTTCCGGTATGTGCATCGGTTTGGCTAAGGACCGACAAAAATGGCGCCAACGAAGAGACACACTTACTGAAGCACAGTTTAAACTGCAAGCTATTAGTTACGTGGAGGAACATGGGAATCGAGCAGCCACGAGAGAATTCAAGATCAACGAATCCATGGTTCGCAAGTGGAGGAAGCAGGAAAACGAGCTTCCCAAAGTCAAGAAGACGAAGCTGAGTTTCCGCAGAAACAAGGTGAGGTGGCCCGAGTTGGAAGAACAACTCGAGCAATGGATTAATGAGCAAAGAACAGCCGCGAGAAGCTTCTCTACAGTCACCATTCGACTGAGTGCAATAACTCGTAGCTTGCCATCATTCTGGGAGGCTTGACGAAGGAACTCCAACCGCTGGACATCGGTGTAAACAGGGCGTTCAAAGTGAAGTTGTGAGCGGCGTGGGAGCCATGGATGACAGATGGCGAATACAGCTTTACTAAGACTAGGAGGCAGCGCCGGGCGAGTTACGCCACAATTTGCGAATGGATTGTGGATGCTTGGGCTAACGTGGCGTTGTTCCAGCTTTCGTAAAAGCCGGCATCATTTCTGAGGAGCCGCACGGCAACGAGACTGACTCCGACAATGACGAGAGGGAACCTGCCGTGTTTGATTGAGAACTTGCCCAGCTGTTCATTTCGGATACAGAACATGAGGACTTTGATGGATTTGTGGATGAGGATTGATAAAAAATAACGTGAGTACATTGTTAAATACTTCAATAAAGTACAACCCAACTCAGTTTTGCTCCCGCTGCCTTTTTAAAAACAGTTTTAGCGTCCATGCATGCTACCGTATGTTTTAAGCTAGCGTATGTTTTCCCATGCCTGCGCCCAATAATATGTGCGCCTTATGTATGTGTTAAATACAGAAATAGACCCTGTAACTGAGACTGCGTCTTTAATGCAGTGCGCCTTGTGGTTGTGAAAATACGGTATTCGATATTATAATGTAATATAGAATAGTGAATGTAAAAGGGGGGAAAAGAAAAAAAAAAAGCCAATACAGAACAAAATAAAATAAATCGCTGACTAAACAAATAAATTTAGATACTTTACAACAGGCGTCACCAACCTTTTTGAAACTGAGAGCTACTTCTTGGGTACTGGTTAATACAGAAAGCGACCAAATGATCACTTTTACAACATTTCTATGAAATCACAATGTCCCATCACGTCCTTAGGGGCTACCTGGTGCCCTTGGGCATCATGTTGGCGAACCCTGCTGTACAACGTACACATGTTAACACTAGTTAATAAGAATTTAAAAACGAAAATACATATGGACGTTAAAAAGGTAGAGTTTTTATATATATATATATATATATATATATATATATACACACACACACACACACACACACACACACACACACACACATGGAGAAGCTGTAGTTTTTGTAGTCAATTGTGGAGGAGACCAAACAGGAGAGAGTTGCAATAATCCAGGCGGGAATTGACGAGGCTATGAACAAGAACAGCAGCAGTGTGGGGAGTGAGGGATGGATGGAGGCCATTGATGTTTCGTAAGTGAAAGTATGCGGACTGGGTGATATTGTTTATGTGTGCTTGGAAGGAGTGTGTCCTGTCAAGGATGACACCCAGACTCTTAACCTGAGGGAAGGGGGAAACAGAGGAATTATCAAGTCAAATGGAAAAACTGTCAGTTTTGGCACGCATGGACTTGGTACCTATGAGTAGGATTTGTAGAAAGTTGGATGAGAACCAGTGTTTGAGTTCAGAGAAGTAGTCGAGGAGGGAGGAAGAGTGGCGGTGGGTTTGTTGGAGAGATAGAGCTGGGTAGGTGAACACAATTGCCTGGGAAAAAAAATGGTCTGCTCACTTTCATGTTTGTTGATGGCACAATTTATGCTTGGATTCACATCTTAAATTTTATTTTCTAATACTTAGGTATCCTTAATAAAAGACACGTGCCTGTCGCTGTACTCCAAAAACAACATAGATTTTGACACTGAATATTGTCTACACACACTATTTATTGAATTTAAATGGCTATAGGACAGAATTAGTCATGATTTCAATGCAAGAGTTTAAAAAGAATGTTCTTTTCTTATCAGACACCCAACACCTTCGCTGTGTGCACAAAGCACAGAGGAATCCTCCTGCAGGCCAACAATGAGAAAGACATGAACGACTGGCTTTACGCGTTCAACCCTCTGCTCGCTGGAACGATAAGGTACGCTCACTTCTCTTTCAAATGAAAACTCGAGTGCTCACAGTCTGTTTTCTTCACCGCCTTTCCCCGCAGGTCGAAGCTGGCAAGGAGGCGTAGTGGCCTCATCAAGAACTGAAGTGGATACCACAAGCTCTATTCTTTCCAAACGCCTTTGAACATACCAAGTGTTAATACCTATTAATCTTTGTGATTCTTGACAGTTTTCTCTTGTAAGTAGACTTGTGGCTTACGTCTCCTTTCTTGCAATTTCTGTCGCCCTTCCTCCTCAGCTTTTTGTGTTTTCTTTTATTCACGACAATGTCAAAAAAAATTTCTGCTTTGCCGTCATTCCCCCCACGCCGAGTCCCTAACTAGTAGCATGTCGTGATAGTCTACTCGTGTGCACGATTGTGCAGACGATATTTTCCGTTTACCGATCATCTGTGAAAATGTCTCCCCGTGTTACTTGTCATCTAGCTTTTATTCGGTTTTTTTTTTGTTTGTTTTTTATTGCATGATAACTGCAGCAGTCCTCAGGAGAACACCCAATTTGCTTACTGAAAAACCAACAAAAAATGGATTAAATCATGAAGGGAAAATATAGATTATACTGTATATCCAAGGGATGCATCTGCTCTCTGCAAAGCAACGTGTTGAAGAAAAAAATGTTGCTAATGTAGTCTTTTTCATAAGAGTTGCTTCAGGTTTCTGCCTCGTCTAACGTAAGATGTGAGGCCCTTTTCCTGCTTCCGAATGGCCTTTGGAAAACAAACCTACATATTAACAAACAGTTTATTTAGGATCTCATCTTAGTGAAGACAGGAATGGACATTTTCCATGTTATAGCCAGATCTCGTGTACATACATAACCCTGCTGTTGGGCCCACCTTTGTGCAAGTAATAACTCAGTGAAGGTGAGGCTGGGTACATATTTGTTCTCTCACATGAGTGGGACACAATAATAATCAGGGAGAGGATTTTATGACATTTTAACGTGTAATCCAGGGGTGGGAAACCAATAAGGCCCGTGAGAGCATTTAACCGCCATGCAATTCTAAAAAAGACCTCAAAGGAACTGTATAAAATATATACATATATATAGTATATATAACATGTAACACACAACTGCTTATAATATACTATGCTAAAAATGTTTCATTATCCATCCATCCATCCATTTTCTGAGCCGCTTATCCTCACAAGGGTCGCGGGAGTGCTGGAGTCTATCCCAGCTATCATCGGGCAGGAGGCGGGGTACACCCTGAACTGGTTGCCAGCCAATCGCATGGCACATACAAACAAACAACCATTCGCACTCACATTCACACCTACGGGCAATTTAGAGTCTCCAATTAATGCATGTTTTTGGGATGTGGGAGGAAACCGGACTGCCTGGAGAAAACCCACGCAGGCACGGGGAGAAAATGCAAACTCCACACAGGCGGTGCCGGGGATTGAGCCCAGGTCCTCAGAACTGTGAGGCAGACGCTCTAACCAGTCGGCCACCGTGCCGTCATGTTTCGTTATTTACACTCAAAATGGCTCCTGATTGGACAACGGTTCCCCACTCCTGATACACGCACCCACACACCTACACACAGACTGGAGCACTTTTTTGCTCCCCGCATGCTTTTCATGTTTGTCAAACAAAGAAAGAGTCACCATTAAATGGATGAAGCTGCGTGTAAGCTGCTTGCATTAACACATCCACTCGACATCACTGTGTCAACACCATGTGTTCCATTCATTTTCTCTTCACAGTCTAGTATTTGCTATTTTCAGTTGCTATTAACATTTTTTGTTTTCTGGTTTTAATAATTTAATAAGGGTGTTTTATATGACAGGGCATAGTTTCTGTTCTTGAACCAGCTGCATTTTGTGATTTAACCATTTTTATTGTTTGTTTGTTTGTTTTTGCACGTGTACACTATAACAGGACAAGGGCCGAAATGCACATATCAAGGCGACACTCGGATGGCTGTTACACAAAAGGGTTCTTTAAAAAGAAAATATATTCAAGGGTCAAAATATACATAGTACTTTAATCATGTGATTGTTGTCGGAAAATAATTGATCTGTGCATTATTGGCTACGTTCAGCTCCTGCTCAACTCATTTTGCCGCCTCTGTCTTGACATGTGAGTATGGTGGGATTGGTAGATAGGTGATTTTAAACTCTGGCCAACCAACCAGTAGTGTCCCTTTGTACAATATCAATACATTGGTAAGAAATGAAGGTGAACGGAGGCACCGATACTGCTTTTATTTATTTCCAATAGACTGAAGAAATCTCACACATCATCAGAATTTTTTTTTTTATTCCTCAGGTCAGCCAACCTGCTAGTCAACAAATTAAATCTGATAACTTTTGTGATTTTTATGAATTCTCTGTCACTTCTTAGAGAGATGTTTTTGTGTTCCCTATATTTAATGCCAGAGTAGCTAGTTTCCACCTGTGTGGCTAATTTGCTGAGTTCTCTAACTTTGGAGTGTGTATTTATTGTTTGCAAAGTACATATTAGTTTGCAGCTCTTTGCACATATTAATGAAAACCTTCAATTAACTGATCAAAATCTGCACAGTTTAGTCGCTCTTAAACCAAATGATGTGGCGTGGCAGTGGAATGTACCGTGAAGATGGATGTGTTTCCAGGTCACTTATAAGGGAAAAATAGAACCACAATAATTTCATTGTTCCTTGTTGGGGACAGTTGGTTGCGTCGCTGCTTTCTTTTTTTTTTTAATTTCCATTAGAAAGTGATGAGAGTGAAAGTCTGCCTGTGATAGCAAGCATATCCACGCACTACTCATACTAGCCAGCCATGTGAATTCTAACCATGTTAGAGTTTCATTTTTTCTTATATCAGGGATTATAATATGAAGTAGCTAATTATATCTAAGATGACTAATACGTTATTGGTTGTGCTTCTGTCTTCACCTAAACATGTTTCCGTCGATGCCTTTTAAACAGAACAAGCTTCCCCTCTGAGAATTATCAGTTAACCCTTTGGATTCACCAAAAGTTCCAAATAGAAAAAGAAAACATTGACACTGTACATTCTTTGTTTTTGTTTCCATACTTACTTTGTAAATATCTGTGTTGTATGGAGCCTTGAATAAAAATGTAAATATGTTTACTGTATTTGTAATAATTATAATCCATTCGCTGTATAGCATAGATGTGTCATGCAGATATTCTAATAACTGTACGGTAACCCTGCACCATTGGTCTGTCTAGTGAATGAGGAAACAATAAAAGTGCAAACTGGTCATGCCTGTTTGTCTTGACTCCATGATTGCCTTCTACCAAGCTCCTCCTATGAAACCCAATATGAAAATGGTTCTGCTCATGTCTGTTTCTTAATTGAAACTGATTGGAATTTAATTTGCTGGTCGATTTTTTTGAAAAAATCGCTAGAGTGGTTGGAAAAGCTGGCAACAATGTAACTGCTTTTGTGAAGTACTCTCTCTGTTCACAGTCTCTTATTAGTGGAAGCAGTACACGACACAACAGCTAGTGACGATGGATAAAAATAGGATTTAAAACAATTGAATGTGGTTAAGTTCCTATTAAACAAGTCATGAATATTTAGATTTATTGAAAAAAAAATCCCTTGGCCTTTAGGCTTGCGTTCAGAAATGCTGCCTGTTCTAAGTAGAATATACTGTACTTTAATTTGTGACAAAATAGAAACACTGGAGTCGGACAAGTTCAAGCATTCTTTCCGCGTTCAAAACACTTAACACAACCTTTAAAGTTTTCGTAACTCGAGGAACACTGACACTTAACTGATTTAGTGCGAGCCATTTTCCAGAGCTATTATTAGAAGGGTGTAAAACTGTGTGAAATCCCAAACTAACAGAAGAGATTTGGTGTGCTTTAAATACCGTCATAATCCCTCCAGACAATTTGGGCCCTAAAGTACAGTCATGGGTTGCATCGACCGTCCAAACTGTTTCTTTTTCTTCTTGTGGAACAAGATTACTATTTAGTGGAAATGTGAAATGAATTGTGTGGGACAAAGTAAGTCAAGGTTTAAAAAGAGATAGACAATGTGTACACTATTGAAATACAGCACTGTGATGTTGATGCCGTATTACATCGCGAAAGTTCTTATAGTTCTGAAGAAAGAATTTTTTTTTCGCATCGATTTGCTTTTGAAATTACCTAACACAATGGTTTATAAATACCCCCCCCTCCCCCGCCTCAAAGAAAACTAAACAAATATGACTACCTTGAAATTTAAAAAAAAGAAAAGGCGGCACGGTGAGTGACTGGTTCGCACATCTGCCTCGCAGTTCTGAGGTCCCGGGTTCAAATCCGGCGTCGCGTGAGTGGAGTTTACATGCATGCTCTCCCCGTGCCTGCGTGGGTTTTATCCGAGGACGCGGGTTACCTCCCATGTCCAGTTTCGTATTGAGTGACGGCTGAATTGACCAATAGCAAAACGGATACCTCTGCTCAGTATTTTGGACCAATCATAATTCTCGTCTCCGCTCACAGGAGCGGTTTGAGGGGCTTTGATTGGCTGATAGTCTGGGTAGGGCGGAGCAACCGAGCAGAGCGGAGAACGAGGAAGAAGAGCGTCTGTCATTTGGAAATCTCACGGTAACATCGCGACTGATCACAATGCCTGAGTAAGTTCTCTACTGTCCTTTCACCATTTAGTAGAAAGCTAGTCATGCTGTACTGATCTATATTTTCAGTGACTTTCAGGGCTTTTTGCTTTAACTTTAAATAATGAAGCTCGAAAGGGGACTGTTAGCTTGTCTGCTAGTCAATGTCGGAGTACATGTGAGATGAGATTTCGGGAATTCACTTCCTTAAAATTCATTTAGGAGCTCACACCTTGCATTGAATTTGTGTGTGTATATATATATATATATATATATATATATATATATATATATATATCTCAGAGTAGTTGTTGTGGTGTGAGTCTGACAATAAACGATTTAAAAAAAAAATAAGTTGAATGTATTGTGCATGTGATTGTTTTTATTCTCACAGAGCAGACATCGCACTCATCGGTTTGGCTGTCATGGGCCAGAACCTCATCATGAACATGAATGACCATGGCTTTGTTGTGAGTTGTCATTGTCAAGTGTTTCTCAACATACAGGAAATGCCTACTACTTAAAATGAAATCATTAGAGAGGGCAAAAGTATTCACACTCAACTTAAATAGAAGTACATATACTAAATAAAGGCTCTGGTAAAAGTAGAAGTTCCAATTCAACTCCTTTTACTAAAGTAAAATTAAAAGGTGCAAATACTGAAATGTGCTTAAGTACAAATGTAAAAAGCACAATGGGAAAATGCATCATGCTCATACTGAGAAGAATGAAAAAGCTCAGGAGAATTAGCTCAGGAGGTTTTCAACATAGTTGCCATAGCTTTGCTAACCTTGTGAACTGATGAACTAAAAATGCAAAATTAGTGAATATTAACAACTGTGTTTTTTTTAGATTAGAGAATTTTTGAATGGCAGAAGATGATGATGATGATTTTTTTCAGTGATTTTGCTAGTTATCATTTTTGGAGCTGACAAAAGAAAATCATTTTCTTAAGTAAGGGTGTGGACACGGGATATCTTGCATCTTTGAATCTGTTGCGACATTGCTGTATATTCCATGTCGCTTATGTCCCTGTTTTTTTTTTTTCATACCTTATTAGCCCACATGATCTCAATCAAGATCTCAAATGTGGATGACTTTACCTCTCTGACCTTTTTATGTCGTGTCTTGATCAGCAAAGGTTAAAAAAAAAAAATAACAAGCCTATTTGGAGACGAAAGTATAGATATCTGTGTTAAGGATAATGTCGGGACTCAACATAAGACGACTTTAGAAACATAAATACTCAAGTAAAGTAAAACTATATGAAAAAGTCAACTGAAGTACAGTAATGAATACTTACCACAACTGGAAATAATGGCTCCTGATGTCTGTTGAATAGGTGTGTGCCTACAACCGCACTGTGTCCAAGGTGCACGACTTCCTGCAGAACGAGGCAAAGGGTTCCAAGGTGATCGGCGCTGAGTCACTTGAGGACATGGTTTCTAAGCTAAAGAAGCCCAGGAGAATCATCCTGTTGGTCAAGGCCGGACAGGCGGTGGACGACTTTATCGACAAGCTGGTTGGTGTCTGCAATATTTGAATGGTGTCTGAACTCCTGCTTATTGTTGATTTCATCATATGTTTGTCTTGCCTCAGGTTCCCCTCCTTGAGGCTGGAGATATCATCATTGACGGTGGCAACTCTGAATACAGTGACACGACAGTAAGGAGGCGGACACAGCGTTGTCGTGCACGTTCTGTTGAGGACTTTCTCCAAGCGCCTCTTTGCTTTTATGTCACACAGCGGCGCTGTAAGAGTCTAAAAGAGAAGAACTTGCTGTTTGTGGGCAGCGGCGTCAGCGGTGGCGAGGAGGGGGCACGCTATGGACCCTCACTCATGCCGGGAGGACATCCAGAGGCCTGGTGAGACATACATTGAATGGATTCCACTGGAGACAGAGGGTCCTTGGGTTATCGGTACGACTGGAATGCTTTGCTTTACGTGCACGACGCTGGTGGCAGTTTTTAACATTTTTATTTGTCTTTTAAGAACAGGGGCAACAGTATCGTTCACTTCAACAGTAATTTTACAGCTTCACTACTGGTTACTTTGGGATTTTGCGTTCAACCACTTCCGCAAATGGATGCCTTTTTCCCACTGCACACACACGCTACTTGCCTCTGCTTCGAACTTTTGGTTTTCTACTTCAAAATAGTACAGCAGAACAGTGGAAAACAAGAAACAAAAATGTTTGCAAGTTCCGCTTCAAACGGTCATGTAGTCAGACCGTAGTCATGCTCATTAGCGCAGCATCCACTACAAGTCAGCGATCCCGTTTTCTGGGTTTGGTCACGCGGCGTGAATGTGAATGGTTGTTTGTCAAACCAATTTGGCTGGTGACCAGTCCAGGGTGTACCCAATCTCTCATCCAAACTCAGCTGGGATAAACTGTAGCTCACTCTGAGGACAAGCGGAATAGAAACTTGATAGAAAGGTGCCAGTGAGGAACCAAAAGTCTAATTCGAGGTCAAAAAGTATTTGAATACTGCATTGGAACGGAACACCTGACGATATCTTGCACGTTGCAATCCATTCGCACCCGTTCCATCCTCACTCGCTGCCGTTCCATTTCAAAGGCCTCACATCAAAGACATCTTCCAGAGCATCGCTGCCAAGGTGGGAACAGGAGAGCCGTGCTCTGATTGGGTGAGTCTCTTCACTTGACTTTTGGGATGTGGCGTGTGTATGGCTACCTTTGCCGTGATTTGACTGTTCTTCCCCGTGCAGGTAGGAGATGAGGGCGCGGGTCATTTTGTCAAAATGGTCCACAATGGCATCGAATACGGCGACATGCAGCTGATTTGTGAGGCTTATCACCTGATGAAGGATGTGCTCGGGATGGACCATGACGAGATGGCCGAGGTGAGCTTTCGCGTATTATGGCAGTGCTTTTTGCCATCACCGGTCGCCCTTAGCCACCCGTTTTGCGTTTGAACCCCTCAGGCTTTTGACAACTGGAACAAGACAGAGCTAGACTCATTTCTAATTGAGATCACCGCCAACATCCTTAAGTACCGAGACACCGACGGTATACATCTGTTGCCCAAGATCCGCGACAGTGCAGGACAGAAAGGCACGGGGAAGTGGACTGCTATTTCAGCCTTGGAATACGGCACTCCTGTGACTTTGATCGGTAAGGAAGTCGTTTCTTTCCTTATTCATCTTGCTGTTGAGTCATTGCCAAATGTGTCATGTCACACCTGTTTCAACATGCAGCCCAAAAAAAAATCAGGAAGTGGGAAGGTTAAGCCAGCCGCACATCGAGTGACTAACTAGACTGAACTGGACAATCGCAGACAAATTACAGGGGGTGACTGACCCTCGAACCCTACCGACTCTGCAACGGAAATAATGCAACCCCTCATTTTGATGCGGCGCCTATATTTGTTTTTATTCAAACACAAACGACATAGGGCAATTGTCAAGGAAAAAGTGGATTACCCGGGCCGCAGAAACCCGCAGTGGTGGTCGGTCATGTAGTTCTGTGTGCACCTGGCTTTAAAGGTTATTGAGCCATTTCCAGGGAACGTGCTTGATTTGTGTCTGCCCTTAAGAAGATTGAAGGCTTCTCTAGCAGACTGCTCATCCCAGGTGACATAAGGGGGATTTGTCGGCCATCCATGTGACTCATGGTGTCTTTCATAAACAGTCAAGGTTATACGTGGAGGTCAGGAAGCAGAAGGAATGAGGTGTTGAGGATTTATGTGTTATGTATGTATGTTTGTTTATGTATGTATGTTAATGTACAACCCCAATTCCAATGAAGTTGGGACGTTGTGTTAAACATAAATAAAAACAGAATACAATGATTTGCGAATCATGTTCAACCTATATTTAATTGAATACACTACAGAGACAAGCTATTTAATGTTCAAACTGATAAACTTGATTGTTTTTAACAAATAATCATTAACTTAGAGGTTTATGGTTGCAACACGTTCCAAAAAAGCTGGGACAGGGTCATGTTTACCACTGTGTTGCATCACCTTTTCTTTTAACCACATTCAATAAACGTTTGGGAACTAAGGACACTAATTGCTGAAGCCTTGCAGGTGGAATTCTTTCCCATTCTTGCCTGATGTACAGCTTCAGCTGTTCAACAGTCCGGGGTCTCCGTTGTTGTATTTTACGCTTTCATAATGCGCCGAACATTTTCAATGTGAGACAGCTCTGGACTGCAGGCAGGCCAGTCTAGTACCCGCACTCTTTTACTACGAAGCCACGCTGTTGTAACACGTGCAGAATGTGGTTTGGCATTGTCTTGCTGAAATAAGCAGGGGCGTCCATGAAAAAGACGTTGCTTGGATGGCAGCATATCTTTCTCCAAAACCTGTATGTACCTTTCAGCATTAATGGTGCCTTCACAGATGTCTAAGCCATTGGCACATGCCATTGGCACAAACATAGTCCCATACCATCACAGATGCTGGCTTTTGAACTTTGCGTCCTAACAGTCCGGATGGTTCTTTTCCTCTTTGGCCCGGAGAACACAACTTCCACAATTTCCCAAAACATTTTGAAATGTGTACTCGTCGGACCATCGAACACTTTTTCACTTTGCATCAGTCCATCTTAGATGAGCTCGGGCCCAAAGAAGCCTGTGGCGTTTCTGGGTGTTGTTGATAAATGGCTTTTGCTTTGCATAGTAGAGTTTCAAGTTGCACTTACGGATGTAGTGCTGAACTGTATTTACTGCCATTGGTTTTCTGAAGTGTTCCTGAGCCCATGTGGTAATATCCTTTACACATTGATGTCGGTTTTTGATGCAGTGCCGCCTGAGGGATCGAAGGTCACGGGCATTTAATGTTGGTTTTCGGCCTTGCCGCTTACATGCAGTGATTTTTTCCAGATTCTCTGAACCTTTTGATGATATTATGGACCGTCGATGATGAAATCCCTAAATTCCTTGCAATTGCACGTTGAAGAACATTGTCCTTAAATTGTTCGACTATTTTCTCACGCACTTGTTCACAAAGCGGTCGTTGAACCTTGCCCCATCTTTGTTTGTGAATGACTGAGCAATTCAGGGAAGCTCCTTTTATACCCAATCATGGCACCCACCTGTTCCCAATTAGCCTGTTCACCTGTGGGATGTTCCAAACAGGTGTTTGATGAGCATTCCTCAACTTTCTCAGTCTTTTTTGCCACTTGTCCCAGCTTTTTGGGAACGTGTTGCAGCCATAAAATTCTAATTTGCTAAAAACAATCAAGTTTAGCAGTTTGAACATTAAATATCTTGTCTTTGTAGTGTATTCAATTAAATATAGGTTGCACGTGATTTTCAAATCATTGTATTCTGTTTTTATTTGTTTGACACAACGTCCCAACTTCATAGGAATTGGGGTTATGTTGATGAGTGTGTCCCAACAGGTTTGTTGAAAGAAAAACATTCAGTTTCCTTTCACTATCGACAATTTCAGGGCATACTGTACTACAAAAGCAACACTGTCGCTTGACATTCAGCCATACACAGCCCTGTTTGATTTAGCAGCAGCAGTACAACAATGTCTTACTGTGTGAGAGCTGAGCTGCTGGCCAAGATGCTGCTGCAGTGTGCACGGGTGGCTTTTTGCCCCACTGGTGTCCAGGGACTGCACAGTGTACGTAGACTACATTCAGAATGATTCGATATTATCGGAATGACGTTGAAGTTTCATTTTCTTCAGCGGAAAATACATAAAATCAACTTTGAAATATGGACCATGAAGATCCCCCATAGCTCCTTTAAATGCATTTGCGGGCTGTCTATGGAGTCATAGTGGAGTTACTCCTCAGTGTCACTGTCAAACTTAAAAGCCAAAGTGCAAAACCTCCTGTCTGAACCCCTAGATCTAATAGACAGTTTTTGGTCTGTTTCTATATTATGTGTTCACTGTACAGCATATGGGCAGGCTTCCTTGTTACCATTGCTTGCTGTTGATTAACCAAAGTGAAATCTAGCAGACAGGAGGGTTTTCCCCCTTACTATCAATTTGATCAACAGATAAATATTTAGTTTTAAATGGCGCAAAATTTGTAGTTCTATAATTTCTTCACCCTAGCCAGAGTTCCCCCCCCCGAACGTCTGTTTTTAGTTCTAGCTTGTGTGTGAACAAAGATCCATAACAAATTTTTAAAATTGACCCTAACATTATTCGTCCCCTTATCAAAGTTTTGACACACAAAAGTATTAATGTAATCATTTCCATTTTCATTGGTCACATTTGGAAAATATTATTCATACCCTTTTGCAATACATGTGTACAATAGGTAGCTGTTTATACAGTATTGTAGTTTATTAGAATACTTTCAATCAGTTGTTCGGAAACATTTTACACCATGTACCACCTAAAAAAAAATACCCCAAAAAAAACACTTGGCTCTCAGACTACCACCATAATGACTAACATTAAAATACAGTAGTACATTACAATAAAGTGTTCATCAAAAACTAGACAGGTTTTATTAAGCGACTGTAACATGCGCATTTTAAAATTATCACTGCACTTAACCATAGTAATATAAATCAATTCTTTAAGATTAAATGCAAATGTTCTGAATTTAAAAATTAAATATCACTGAACTGTACTTCGGCAGTGATTCTCTTGCATAACACAAGTGGTACTCGTAGCATACTTTGAGAATCACTGCACCACATTGTGTTACTAGGATCCTTTAAAATGGTGAAAAGACTGCATTTCCTCAAAAGTGACAAACAAGATCAGGTGTATGAATCCTTTTCAAAATTTGAAACAATGAAAATGACAAATATTTTTAATTTACGCTTGATAAATGTCACGTTTTATCATTTGCAACTAAAAGATACCCTTTCTTTAAATACAAATACACTTTAACTGGATAATTTGTCTAGGATAAGAATCATTTTGGGCCTTTTGTGTGGACATGGCCACATTCTGTGTCCACACCTGCTGGCTGTGCACTTTTTAGCAAGTCCTGCTTACCTACCAGAGGGGAGGAGGGGGCTGTTTTTTTATTTGTTTTGTTTGTTTTTTAAGCATTAAAGCTACTTCAACCGCTTTCTGTTAGACAAAAGTAATTTGAAATTGATGTCAACAAGGCTGTTACGGCACACTTTCTTCCTCCATATCCTGCTTCCTCAATAACCTGTTTCATGTTGACGAGAAATTGTCAACTTGTGAAACAGGTTATTGACTGATTGACCCTCCTTGTGTGTGCTGTGTTATGTATACAGACCCAACTGTCTTATATTCCGATCTTCCCAGGAGAGGCTGTCTTTGCCCGATGTCTATCCTCCCTAAAAGCCGAGAGGGTGGAGGCCAGCCGCAGCCTGACGGGGCCAGCAGGAGTCACGTTCAGCGGTGACAAGGCTGCCTTCCTGGAGGACATTAGAAAGGTACAACCAAGCACAAAGCACTATGATTGGGCATCGTTTGAATTTGAGCGATTCCGGTCCCGATGAATTTTCCTCATTCCGATTCTGGTTTCAAACGATTCTCGATTCTGATGCTTTTAGGGGGCTGGGTCAAACAAGTTCGCATGGTTTAAATAAAGGGTGTCCAAATTATGAACATCCATTTTCTTAGCAGCCCGCAGCATAGACTAAAATGGACATTTGACTCAGGGTTCTTTACAACCAGTATCAACATCAAACCTATGAACTAAAAGGCAATGTGTGTGGAAGTAATCCAATTGACTTAATATATTATATATATATATATATATATATATATATATATATATATATGTTAATTAATGTTTCAACTAAAAGTTAAATATAGCAGTTAAAATTGTTATTTGGGCCAGTTTTATCACATCAAATGATTTATATGTGCAAGACTTCCTGTTTTACGATTGTAGCCTTTTTATACTGAAGGGTACGCAGCGGAACTCAGCATTTTGGCACGAAAAGTAACTTCACACGGCACCTGTGTTTTTTTTTTTATTTTTAATGGATGGAACCAAATGCTATAAAACGTTGATTACCCACGTAAGGAAAGGTATGGCGACGAGGCACAAAATATTGTGTTTGTGATACTGTGACACAACGTTTAATTGAATTTTGTCCCAATTAATTGTGAAGTTGCTATAGTAAAGTTTTAGCTCAATGTTAACCTTTTTTTTTCTTCTGTCATTGGCTCTTACGTCGATTTGAAGACTAAACGCATAAACGCTGAAAACCATCAGTGTACAAGTGCAACCAACCGTTTACCTTGTTAGCTGTCTCAATGTTGGCATTGACGTATTTTATTGTTTAACTGAGTTGATTTCACTGAAGCTCCGCGTGGTGTAGGCTGAGGCTCGCGGCGCATCAGATTTCTATACATTGTGAAAGCCTCCTTTGCACAATATAATCTTATTCCAAGGGTTGCACTGAGGTGACTGGTCATTCATTTTAACAAAGTTATGACGTACTTGTTCGCCGCCGTTTTGGGCACAAGCACGTCTTTGTGCTTCGTCTTCGACTTCATTGGTTTTCGCCACTTCTTCTTTGGGGTCTGCGGATTCGGCATCCAAACTGGGAACCACATTTTTTACATTTGAACGATTCCGGGAGAACCGGAACGCTAGTCCTGGTTCCATTTGATTCTTGATGCCCAACCCTACAAAGCACACACTGTTCTATCAGTGCACCACACGAAACGAACTAGATTACTAATTTATTACTAAGCCTAGAAACAGACAAACATTCACACTCACATTTACACCTACGGGCAATTTAGAGTCTTGAATTAACCTACCATGCAAGTTCTTGGGATGTGGGAGGAAACCGGAGTACCCGGAAAAAACCCACGCAGGTACAGGGAGAACATGCAAACTCCACACAGACGAGGCCGAATTTGAACCCAGGTCCTCAGAACTCTAAGGAAAATGTCCTAACCAGTCGCCCACCGTGCCGCCTGAAATAGTAATTGATCATGATAATTTAGTTGTATGAATGGCAAGAGGTGCACCCAGATTAATTGTAAATTTTTCCATCTAGTGAAAGAGCATTTAATTGTTCTGCTTGTCACTATGCGTTGCTGGCTCAACAAAGATGTTTTTTTTTTTGCCATCAATAAATGGTACTTTTCAAACCAGTTCAGTAAAATTGGATAATTTCTCACGGTACACCTAATGAGCTCCCATGAAACTGTAATCGGCTGTGGAATTACTGGTCTAATACATCAATCATAATGTGTGTATACAAAGATATGAACTAATCTATTATTAACCAAAGTCATGTACTCCCAGGCTCTGTATGCCTCCAAGATCATCTCCTACGCGCAGGGCTTCATGCTGCTTCGCCAGGCCGCCAAAGAGTTCGGCTGGTCCCTCAACTATGGCGCCATCGCTCTGATGTGGCGAGGAGGCTGCATCATCCGCAGGTACATGTTGCCCACCCGCTCCCCACAAGAATAGTGGTAATGACCAACGTGCTTGACCAGTTTCCTTCCCTCCAGTGTGTTCCTGGGCAAAATCAAGGAGGCGTTCGACAGGGACTCGGAGCTGCAGAGCTTGTTGTTGGACTCATTCTTCAGCGACGCTGTGCAGAAGTGTCAAGTATGAGGAAGCGACACGCCGCAATAGCTGCATTGACAAAGACGCACTCTGCACTATAGCAATTTCCTTGGTTACAAAAAGTCCCGTAGTGAAGCAACTCTGGCGTTCTGGCTCTATTTGCTGTTACGATCTTACCAAATCAATAATCTAAAAGCCTATTCAAACCTGGGCTGGAATTCATGACTCACGCTTACTGTAGGTAGTTGTCAAGACAAAATGCATCTATTACTCTGCAAACGTCCGTGACGTCTGTTTTAGCAAACAATGCCCGGCACTGAATACATCTCTTCAAGGTTAGCAAACCATGATGTCCCGTAGCTAATCATGCTAATCTGGGCAAAAAATAACTAAAATAGGATATAAGCATATTAAAAAATATTTTAAAATAGCAATCAAATAAGCATATTCAGAAATATGAATAACAAGTGAGTTTTGAATTCTGGCCCACCCTGTTGATGGCCTTGTGAACTTAGCGCCACAGTTTGTAAGTAGGTTTTAGCGTCCATTGGAGCATAATATTACAAACCCAATTCCAATGACGTTAGGACATTGTGTTAAACATGAATAAACATGGGATACAATGATTTGCAAATCATGTTCAACCTATATTTAATTGAATACACTACAAAGACAATATATTTAATGTTCAAACTGATAATAATAATAAAAATGATAAAATAATCATTAATTTAGGATTTTCACATTCCAAAAAAGCTGGAATGTGAAAATTTAGAATTTTCACGTTCCAAAAAAGCTGGGACAGGGTCATGTTTACCACTGCGTTACATCACCTTTTCTTTTACAACATTCAATAAACGTTTGGGAACTGAGGACACTAATTGTTGAAGCCTTATAGGTGGAATTCTTTCCCATTCTTGCTTGATGTACACCTTCAGCTGTTCAACAGTCTGGGGTCTCCGTTGTCGTATTTTACGATTCATAATGTGCCACACATTTTCAGTGGGAGACAGGTCTGGACTGCAGGCAGGCCAGTCTAGTATCCGCACTCTTTTACTACAAAGCCACGCTGTTGTAAGACATGCAGAATGTGGCTTGGCATTGTCTTGCTGAAATAAGCAGGGTCGTCCATGAAAAAGACGTTGCTTGGATGGCAGCATATGTTTCTCCAAAACCTGTATGTACCTTTCAGCATTAATGGTGCCTTCACAGATGTGTAAGTTACCCATGCCATTGGCACAAACACAGCCCCATACCATCACAGATGCTGGCTTTTGAACTTTGCGTCCATAACAGTCCGGATGGTTCTTTTCCTCTTTGGCCCGGAGGACATGACGTCCACAATTTCCAAAAACAATTTGAAATGTGGACTCGTCGGACCACAGAACACCTTTCCACTTTGTATCAGTCCATCTTAGATGAGCTCGAGCCCAGAGAAGCCGGCGGCGTTTCTGGGTGTTGTTGATAAATGGCTTTTGCTTTGCATAGTAGAGTTTCAAGTTTCAAGTTGCACTTACAGATGTAGCGCCGAACTGTATTTACTGACATTAGTTTTCTGAAGTGTTCCTGAGCCCATGTGGTGATATTTTTTACACATTGATGTCAGTTTTTGATGCAGTGCCGCCTGAGGGATCGAAGCTCACGGGCATTCAATGTTGGTTTTCGGCCTTGCCGCTTACATTAAGTGATTTCTCCAGATTCTCTGAACCGTTTGATGATATTATGGACCGTAGATGATGAAATCCCTAAATTCCTTGCAATTGTACGTTGAGGAACATTGTCCTTAAACTATTTTCTCACGCACTTGTTCACAAAGAGGTGAACCTCGCCCCATCTTTGCTTGTGAATGACTGAGCAATTTATAACCAATCATCGCACCCACCTGTTCCCAATTAGCCTGTTCACCCGTGGGTTGTTCTCAGTCTTTTTTACCACCTGTCCGAGCTTTTTGGGAACGTGTTACAGCCATAAAATTCCAAGTTAATGATTATTTTCTAAAAACAATCAAGTTCATCAGTTTGAACATTAAATCTTCGTAGTGTATTCAATTAAATATGGGTTGAACATGATTTGCAAATCATTGTATTCTGTTTTTATTTATGTTTAACACAACGTCCCGACGGCGGCACGGTGGACGACTGATTAGAGCGTCAGCCTCGCAGTTCTGAGGACCTGGGCCCCGCCTGTGTGGAGTTTGCATGTTCTCCCGTGCCTGCGTGGGTTTTCTCCGGGCACTCCGGTTTCCTCCCACATCCCAAAAAAAATGCGTTAATTGGAGACTCTAAATTGCCTGTAGGTGTGAATGTGAGTGCGAATGGTTGTTTGTTTGCATGTGCCCTGCGATTGGCTGGCAACCAGTTCAGGGTGTACTCCCGCCTCCTGCCTGATGATCGCTGGGATGGGCTCCAGCACGCCCGCGACCCTAGTGAGGAGAAGCGGCTCAGAAAATGGATGGATGGACAACGTCCCGACTTCATTGGAATTGGCTTTGTAGATGCATTACATTAGATTTTGATACATGAGATGACCGCAACATAGCATTATTTTACCCAGTGTTATAGAAATGTTATATACCATATTGTATACTCTATTCATTATTTTACTTTTAACCTTTACGAGCTGTAGACTTAAACCTTCTCTTGTGACTAAAACTCTCGTGCTAAACTTTCTTTTGGAACTACAACCTTCTGTCAAGACTCGAACAGTTTCTGGGAACTAGCATCTTCCCTCGGTACTGAAATCTCTTCGGCAAAAACGAAAACCTCTCCAAACTAGAACTTTCTCTCAGGACAAAAAGCTTATCTCGGGACGAGACTATCCTCTTGGAACTATTTCCTTCTCTTGAGACAAGAAACCTCTCTGCACGAGAACGTTCTGAAGATATTTGATTGTAGAGATGTTCTTCAGGTTGTGATGAGCAGACTTGGTCACAGCTTTTAAATTCAGGTCTGAGTCCATAATCACACAGAGATTTCTTTTATTTTTATAAAGGAGTCGTGGCGTCGAGCAGTCAGCACAGGCGTACAGCACGGCATCCCCATGCCGTGCTTCACCACCGCCCTGTCCTTCTACGACGGCTACAGGCACAAGATGCTGCCTGCCAACCTCCTCCAGGTAACACCTCTACTGTGCAACTTAAAAAAACAACAACTGACCTTTCAATGTTCTCACTTATTCTCATTCGTGTCATGGGTGAGCTGGAGTCTACCCCAATTGACTAGACTGGTCAGTCAGTTTTCAGGGTACACACAGTTTAGACTAACACACATTCACAACTATGGACAATTTAGTGTCTTCAATAAATCATGCATGTTTACATGCATGTGTTTTGAATGTGGGAGGGAACTGGAGTATCTGGGGGAAAAAAACCTAGACAAGCACAGGGGAGAACATACAAACTCCACAGTTGCTGTGTTCTAATTCCTCCCCTTTTTTAACCATACTGTTGCATTCATTTCTGAAGAACGGCAGTAATTTTCCATGGGTCAGTTTGACCTGGGGCTGGTTTAATTATCCAAAAATTGTGAAAGAAAAATACCAGTTAACATTGTTCATGGATTATTTATCAACTTCCATTTTAATCTACAACCCCAATTCCAATGAAGTTGGGACGTTGTGTTAAACAGAATACAATGATTTGCAAATCATGTTCGACCTATATTTAATCGAATACACTACAAAGACAAGATATTTAATGTTCAAACTGATCAACTTCATTGTTTTTAGCAAATAATCATTAACTTAGAATTTTATGGCTGCAACATGTTCTAAAAAAGCTGGGACAGGCTCATGTTTACCACTGTGTTACATCACCTTTTCTTTTAACAACATTCAATAAACGTTTGGGAACTGAGGACACTAATTGTTGAAGCTTTGTAGGTGGAATTCTTTCACCCATGACCCTAATGAGGCCAAATCCTACAGAAAATGAAAGGATGGATGCATAGATGCTTTAGAGTTGAAAAGCCTCTGTGTAGATCTGTGTCCTGTCTCAGTGTTGTTGTTGTTGTTGTTGTGTTCAGGCTCAGAGAGATTACTTCGGGGCTCACACATACGAGCTGTTGTCCCAGCCGGGCCGCTTTGTCCACACCAACTGGACAGGCCACGGTGGAAACGTCTCGTCTTCCTCCTACAACGCGTAACGAGGAGTACAGCGGCGTACGCTTCAAACAAAAACACAGCATACACACGCGTGCAAAAGAGGATGTTACACATTCCGCCACTATAACCGCAGCATTTTAGCTAAAATCAACAATGTGTGGTGGCACATTTTACAACCGTAGAATTGTAGAATATGTGTCCTTACACTGTTTTGGTTAATGCCAGGGTCCACAGTGTTAACACTGGATTTAAGATGAAGTGTTGCACTGTACTGTACTAGGCTAAATAAAGATTTCAATCCCTTTATAATTAGCTTGTATGCTCCTCACTCACCGGATTCACGAGTGTTTGTGTGTAGTTCTAAATTAGGTGACGACTAACAGAATGCTCCTCTCTTGCAAATGACCTCCTGCACTTCTCTCTGGGTGGACTCACAAAGTGCTTTACGTGGTTAAAATACAGTTTCAAGCATAAGGTTAATTCAAGGGGAAAAAAGTCTCGCTGGAATGCAAATGTGTTTTTAACTGCATTTGAAAACTGTCTAGTGCTTGTTAATTAATCTTGTTTGAGGGACATAGTAAAAGGCAGTCAGCAGACTGCAGTGCCCAAGCGGGACTATGAAATGCTTACTAATTCAAGAAATGGCCTCCATTTTTTTTTTTTTAAGCACATTGCTATCATGGCTGCTCAAGATAGATTTGGCTATAGTGTACGGTGTGGGTGAGCAGACTTCTGTCTTTAATGACCACTTTGACTTTTAAGACAGAAGGACAAGTTCATTTAGATGAGGTGAAAAACTAAATGTGCACAATTGCTGGTTTTCCAATTATGGAGATATTTTAATAACTCAATGTATATTTATAATGAGTAAAAATGAGGTTTTACCATTTAAATTACAATGAACCAACTAACCTCTTATTTAATAATTTAGAATATTACATTTGAACTAATTTCGGGGGGGGGGACAGGCACAAGGTGGACAACCGGTTAGCACATCTGCCTCACAATTCTCAGGGTACTCCGATTTCCTGCCACATCCCAAAAACATGCACAATAGGTTAATTAAGACCTAATTGCCCGTAGGTGTGAATGTTTGTTCATTTATGTGCCCTGCGATTGGCTGGTGACCAGTTCAGGGTGTACCCCGCCTCCTGCCCGAAGTCAGCTGGGATAGGCTCCACCCCGCCCGCGACCCTAGTGAGGATAAGCACTACGGAAAATGGATGGATGAAAGCTGCTAAACTAATACAATACAGGGGTCTTGACTATCCAATAAGCAGCAGCAGTTGGTGTTTAAAAACCCACACTTCATTAGGTACAAGTCTTGACTTCAAAAGCTTCGAGTAATTTAACGTTTTTCTTCAAATATACATCGCTCATAAAACTGCGCATTTAAAACAGGTGCAAGTCTCATGATTGTCCATTAGGTGTCGTAATGCCGTCGTTTTCTCCCCCCAAGCTTGTGCACTGCTCTTTTTGAAGAGAACGATTGCAATTAAGACATCAAAAGTAAACGTTACAGCCATCGAAGTAGTAGTCATCTACAACCCATTCCCATTTTAATGTAGGGATGCGATACCTTCAAGGGGGACGCCAAATGATGAAAAAAGCAAGTATTATCGGTTTGAATTTTAATCTCCTGAAAGGGAACATTTCCATTTTGAAACTTAAATTTTCACAAACATCAAGCATCTGTTTAAAAAAAAAAAATGTTTACAATGCAGTCAGCATCAAGCAGACTAAAGCTCACCTAACACACACAAGCGTCACCAGCAAATAAAAGCAGACGGATATCAAAATAACAATGGAAGAGGACAAACTTGCTCAGAATAAATTTTACAAGTGTTAAAATAATCAGATTTTCATCTCCAATGACAGACAACAGGTGAAGAACTCAAAGCTTTTATTTTGCCACAAGACTAAATTATGTCAATTGTCCATATTATCCCTTCACACGCTCAGCTTGTGTGAACAAAAATGTACTTTATAATGAAACAGAGAGAAACAGACAACCTGTCATTAGAATGGAGGAGACAGGTTTTCCAAGATGTCATTGATTTGGGGCACACTAAACATGGGAAGGTCCAAGGTTCCTCACGGGCAGGATGAAGATGATCCATTTCTGAATTTAAGGCATTCGTGTAGAAATTCCATTTTGGGCTCTCCCGCGGTCTTCAACTCCCCCCGTGAGTGACTCCTGGTTGCGGTGTTCCTTGTCCGCGGGCCCCTATACATGTGAATTAAAGCGTTGGCATTTCAATTAATGGACCGGGGAAAAGAAGTCACCGTGAAGAGTGCATCATTACCTAGTCAAATTCTCCTTTTATTTCAGTTTCAATTCACAAAACATAGGGGGGACCCTCATTCAAAACTCAAACTTTCAATTGGACAAACATTTGTCATGTCAGCACACTTCCAAACTCTCAAACAGCAGCAGTCTAATTTCCACACATGGAGGGTGCTAGGTAACACAGAGAAAAGAAAAGAAAAGCACACAGACACACAATTCACATTGAATTGGACATCAAGAGGAAAGCTTTGGAAGGATACAAATAGTCTTAGCGTTTTCACCGTGTTCTAAAACAACTACTTGGGCTGGGAAATGATGTCCTCGGGATGACACACGCACACTCGCACAAAGCCACAGCGTCTTCCAACTCTCGCAGGCATTTGTCCCGTCCCAAAAAGAAAAAAAAAGCCAACAAAAACCAAGCAGTCTCTGCTCACTCGTGCTTTCGTTCATGTTGCACTCGTTCGCTCGCTCCACACCAAATCCCACTCATCGATCTCAGACATGTAGTCCACGACAAAGGGAGAGGAATTAGAAGGTGACACCCACCGTGGAGCACAGTAAATGCAGAGTGAAGCTTGTGTGGTGCTGATGGCAAAGCGTTTACACGTGATACTGAGATCTGTAGAACATTGCTGCCAGTGAGGCGCTTCCTCCCGGGAGCGAGCGAAACAGTTGGTTAACTGTAGGAGAGATGGTTGGCAAGGCGTTTCCATCAGATCAGGTCAGAAGGGGGGGGGGGGGGGGGGAAATGAAATAGAAATGCACTGCATACACAACACAACGATCTCAAGCCCACTGAGATGAACTGGCGGTCTGGTGGTACTCACGCACGTTTACAAACAACGCTGCATGCACGTCACTTTCTGAAAAGCAGCTAACTAAACCCACTCATGACTACTGTCACACATATTTCAACTTCCTTGTTAACAGAAAAAAAGGCAGTGTTTTTTTGGTGTGTGTTTTTTAAATTATTATTATTTTTTTAATAGTACTTACCAGATTAGCCTAGACCAGGGCTGGGGAACTTGGACATTTGTGTAGTCTCCGAGGGCCACGCTAAACTGATGAAAACATCCAACTAATGCTTTGGACTTTTTCGAACACTTAACTTAACACTTAACTAATTTAACAGTGGGACCCCGAGCCCTGGCCGAGGATCTCAACTGAACTGCCGCCTACTTATCTACATGCCCCAGTTGGAAGACTTGGTCTCCATGGAGGCGCCAAAGCCCGAGCTGAAGCCGCTGCCAGAGGCCGAGTTAGTGCCCGCGGGCCAGCCCAGACTGGCCGTGGTGGGGCTGCTGTAACTGGTGCTGGTGGAGCTGTACGTCTGATCCCGGGTGGTGGCGGCCGTGCCCCCCGTCGCCGTGGTCATCCCCTGCTGGTTGGCCAGCATGCCCATCATGCCCCAGCTGCTCTGCAGCGCCGCCTGGGCGGCCGCCACCATTGCCGGGTTGAGGCCCAGGGCGCTAAAGTTGACCCCGCCCTTCCCCCCCCCGCCCGTGCCCAGCCCGCCGCGACTAGTGCCGTACGCCTGACCGAAGCCACCCGCCCCAAAGCGCCCTCTCTCCATCATTTGCCTACTATTGTTGTGTTTGGGCTCGGCGTTGGAGATGTGCACACTGACGCCCTTGATGATCAGGTCCTCTCCGCACAGGGCCTGGGCCACCTGAGGACAGTAAATCAGGTCACGGCCGGCTTTCGGAAAAAGCTAACTCGGGCGGGACGGTCGGAAGGTTATACCTGGTCGTCGGCGAATGTGACGAATGCGAACGCCCGGAAGGGTTTTGGGATGAAGACGTCTGTGACTTCTCCGTACTGCATGAAGTACTGTCGCAGCTCATCGGGGGTCATGTCCTCCGTGCAGCGGCCCACGAAGATTTTGCGACTCCGCATGGGCTCATCGGGGAATGCCTGACCAGGAAAATCCACAAACGCTACATCAATCATGTGCTCCAATCGCATACACAATGTAAATACCGTTCTGTCCATTCATGCAACATGGACACGTGTCTATTCCCACACTTGTACACAATGTAAACAACCATGTGCCCATACACATACAGTAGGTGGAAAAAGTATGTGAACCTTTTACAATTTCTTACACTTATGCATAAATTGGTCATACAGTTCTTAGGGGGAACGCACAGCACCATGTGTGGAGGAAAACAATGGCACAGCACACAAACATTGAAACCTTATTTCAAATGTGAAGCACAGTCAAGGAAGCATCATGGTATGGGCGTGCTTTCTGAGGCCACCTGTCCAACAGTTGACGCTCAAAAGGATAGGCGGCGCAAAAGGGCAATGATCCAAAACAAAGACGTCAATCAACAACCATGGCTTCAGAAGAAAAAAAGGTGTTTTGGCGTGGCCGAGTCAAAGTCCTGACCTCGACCCAATTGAGATGCTGTGGTCTGACCTCAAGAGTTATTCACACCAGACAGCCCAGGAATCTTGCTGAACTGCTACAGCTTTGTCAAGAGGAACGGTCCAAAATTCATCCTAATTGTTGTGCACATCTGAGCTGCGACTACAGGAAACGTTTGAGGTTATTACTGCCAAATGAAACAACCAGTTATTAAATCCAAGGGTTCACTTTTTAATCCTTGTCCTGTGAATGTTGACATATTATGCTCTATAAAAATATGGAAAACAATAGTTTGCATGGTATTAGTTTAACCAGACCATTTATTCTCGTGATTTAGAGGTATGATACATGCGGAAATTTATGAAATTCCAAAGGGTTCACATACTTTTCCCCGCCACTGTGTACACAAGGTAAACACCTGTCCGTCCACTTAATTACAATATGATCACATCTGATCATTCTCAAGCACAATCTAAACAACTACCCGTCATTTCACAGAGATACGGCACGAAAACACCTGCCTGGGCATTCAAATACACTGGCTGATCGGATGATAACTGTGTCCATTCACATTACATCCAGACAATCGGTGTAAAAGTTACTATTGTTAGTGCTTTCTTTTAAGTGTTACACCAAATCAAGTAAAGATACCTTTGAGTTGGGGAGCTTGCAGTCGCACCATCGTCCGTCTATCATGTGTCTCTGAGAAATCACTTTAACCTGGGTTTCATATTCAGTGAAGCGTACAAAGCCAAATCCTTTGGAGTTGCCTGTGTTTGCATCCCTCTTGATCTGGGGGGGGGGAAACAATTGCTGATTGGTAATGATTTGTTTCAACCAGAATTCACAATCTGCCAAAATAATAGTACATTACAGAGCAAAGGTCTTGGGGTGCCCACTTGTTTGTCACTTAAAATTGGGGAATGGCATATTTAGGTGTGTCTGTTAGCAGGCGACTGACTTCCTGGTTTGTGGAGGATAACAACCATAAGATAGGGGCCATTGTGATGCTAAGGGGTGGACCGTTACAATATTGCCATAATGACTCCAATGGTAAAAACACATTCCTATGTCCGCTCCTTTTGCCAAAATTTAAATGTGCTCTTCCTTGGACCACAGCCTGGAAATGGGTTACTACAGTGGACCCTCCCATATTTGCAGTTTGGCACCAGAGGATACCAGACATGCAAACACCAAAGGCATGAAAAAGGTGACCCCAAAAAACATTTTATGGAGGGGTCTGGGGGGATCCCCAGAGCCCCCGCAGATAATTTATTTGATTTTAACATAAATTAAGAAATCTGGAAGACTCGTAAAGAGTACAATAAGGCCAAAAAAAAAAAAGAAAAAGAAAAAAGAAAAGTATTCACACAGAAAACCTTATTTACACCGCTCAAGTACATATTGATGTACAAATGTAAGATTAAAATAAAATTTGCCTCATTTCTTTGCTTTTTTGTTCTGGCCTCCAACTTGAGCCAGTCCCATCTCCACCTGCACTTGATGGCTGCTTCAAGCTGTGCCACGTGAATAGCATGCTTCTCTTTAAGCACTCTCATTCTGGAAAATAATTGACTAAAATCATCGTCTGTTTCACTTCATTTTTCACTATTACCAACTTCAAAGGCTAATCCCAAATGTATCCTCCAGGAAAATATGAATTACAATATTTTTCTGTTTTTATTGGCCATTTCTGAATTTGAAGTTAGTTCATTCTGTGTTGCGACATAATCCTTAACAGCGCTCCGTCGCTTAATACATTTAATATTAACATCAGTAAAATAATTTGATAATTGTAGCCACGTTTCCTAATTAATGCAAAATGTACTAGCGGATCAGCTCGTTGCCGATGTTACATGTGCTTCGCGGTTCCACTTGGGACCACAACCAGGGCCCCGACCCAAAGCACCTCGACGCAAAAATACAAAAGACCAGCGCAACAAATACGACACTGGCTGATCTGATGAGCAAAAATGATCTGATGAGCTTAAAAGTTAAGAGTAGCAATAGAGGATGTCCGCTCCAGAGGTGGGTAGAGTAGCCAAAGATTGTCCTCAAGTAAGAGTACTGTTACTTGACAATAATGTGACTCAAGTAAAAGTAAATAGTCCTCCAAAAATTTACTTAAGAGTAAAAATTACACACTGAAATTAGTACTCAAGTACTGAGTAAATATGTTGCTGTGTGTGTATGCACAGTCAAAACTACAACAAAAAAAACATCGGCAATTTACTGCACAGTGTTTTCTCAAGTTATAAGTGATCTGAAATATCCACGTTTGGGCAGACTGTGCCAGACAAATACTAGAATACATGAAAGCTGTTTTTGTTCGTCTAAATGTAAACGAGTAGCACACCGTTGCCTTCAGGGTAACGACAACCTTCCCAACATGGCTGCCACGTACGCCCGACAATCAGCGGGGCAGGCTTACCTAGTGTGACTACCTATGTCCGGGAAGCCTAATGGAAGATGTTGTGTGAGGTCATGTGACTTTGTGTCGTTTGATCGGTGAACTAGACTTAAATGTCACTAGCGCTTAAATTGGATGACGCAAACAGTGCCCAATACGGGAGTCGAAGTCGTAGTCTTGCGCACGAAATAATTGATAAATAAGCAATACTTGATAAATAAAAGTAACGAGCGACTTTTAGATCATCGTAACGGAGTAAAAGTACCGTGACTTATAAACAGCAGAAGCGGGGGAAGTTTTTTTCTGGTCTCGTCAACTCCTGTGACTCCGAGCGCACAGGCGGAACCTCAGGCCGCATATTAGTCCGCCGCGGAGTAATATTCACAATTACATCTGTGTGTTGATGTTGGGTAGTGTGGAATGGCTCTAGCGGCCCACGTTCAAAGAGTACAAAATAGCCTCTGACTTCAGTGACGGCGACGCCCCCACCAGGAAAAACTCTTCAGATCTATACAATTTACTGTAAGTTTGTGTTCAAAAATGGCGAATTTCACCGAAAGGAGACTGATTTGCACGTATGGGATACACCTATGCCGATTTTTTATTTTTATTTATATTTTTTTATTTTCTTTTTGTTGTGTCTTTTGTTTAGGGGCAAAGCATCTTGACACCACCAAATACTAGTAGTGAATTAAGACTTTTGCACAGCGCTGTATGTACTGCATAAAATAGGAAGGGCTCCACTACCTGTACCATGATGACCTCACCAAAGGTGGTGAAATAATCTTTCAGGTCTTGTTCTGTGGTTTTCCAGGGCAGACCAAGGACAATAAGGTCTGACGTCTTCTGATAACCCCTTTTGACTTTCACAGCTGAGGCAGCGTCGATTTCCTCCATCTTTCTTTTGTTATCTGCAGAAGATATGTCACTTTGAGGATGGCGAAAAAAAAATAAAACAAAATTCTGCTTGGTGGACCCATAAATCACATTACATTGTCATTACATTAGGCAAACCTGCAATATACAGTACATGACGTGTATTACCAATTTTGCCTCGGCGATAACCCTCCATTCAATGTGTTTGTTGTAGCTGTCAGAGGTATTAATGTAGCTGTCAGAGGTATTAATGTAACAAAATGTACTGTTTGCAGTGGTTGTGTGGTGTGGAGCAGTAAATATATTTGTATTCAGTAGGCCACTGGACCATATAAAGTTCTGACATAACATGAGTGTAAGGGACTTTCCCCAAAGAGATCAGTACCAATGTAAGTGAAATTTTGTGGCTGTATTTTGTGCAACTGTCACATTTAGCTTTTACCATATTTATTTTTGCACGTGCAGTTGTAATGTCCATCCTCAGTTTCTTAATCAGGTGTTCTGAAAGGCACTCTGAACATTTCAGCATGGTTAGTTATGTTTCAAACTATGCTATGTTGTCAAAGGCTATTTTTGAATAATATGTTTTTATTATTACTACGATTGACTGGCGACCAGTTCAGGGTGTACCCCGCCTCTCGGGTATAATTTGCTAATAAATTCTTTAAAAATCAGATTGTGATTTTCTGGATTCCCCCCCCCCCTCGTTTTGTCTCTCATGGGTAAGGTATACCTATGATGAAAATGACAGGCCTCTCTCCTTTTGTAAGTGGGAGAACTTGCGCAATTGGTGGGTGACTAAATACTTTTTTGCCCCACTGTAGACACCTTACTACAGGTGCACTGATGCTGTGGCTGTATATCGACCAGTGATTCCCAACCACTGTGCTGCAGCACAGTGTGTCATGGGGGATCCTTAGGTGTGCCGTGAAAATGTATCCAGTTTTACTTGGTCCGAAAAGTATTCACTACAAATATTGTATCTTTGCTCATCTATGGCAGTGATGTATAGTGAAAGGCAGAACAATTAAATGCTCTTCCACTGGATGGCAGAAGATACAATTAACCGAGTATACTATCCCCCTGTAACCTGTTACCATCGGTATTATATATTAATATATTTATTAATAGGAATAGGATAGGAACTGAGAAATCTGCTAGTAATTGACACACACTCACAGAGATTTGCAATTGCTTAAAAATACTCCAAGATGACAGTAAAGCCCTTTTTTTGTATTCCATTAAACAAGGCTAGGCAAGGCTAAATGAAGCTCCTCCCACATATATGAATCTAGTAGATATGACACACCCCTTTTGAGCTCCACGCTTACGGCTACTCTAAAGGGTAATAGTCGTCAGCGGCTTCCATGTGTGTGGAGAGAAAGAAAACCAAACGACCAAGGATGCCGGAACATTGCGCTCCATAATGCAGTGTATAATGCCGGACAATTACGACAAGAGAAGTGGGAGTAACCCTTCAGGGGTAAAAATATATTTTTGGGGGGGGGGGGTTACGCAAATATGTATCGATAACACGCGCTTTGCCTTTGACGAAAAAGTAAACTGTGAAAATCGGTTGAGAACAGAGCACGGTACGGCTTAATTTCAATGTCCATTGCCTGTGATGGGAACATCAACCTCCCAAGTATGGCCACTATGTAGGCACGTCGGTTAGCCGGGCAGCTAACGCGTGCAGGCGTATCTCGTCTTTATCTATAGATCCTCCTCTCGGGTCAACATAGTTACTTGGCAGCAAAGCAATATTTTTACATTAGTCATGGCTTTGGCCTGAGCACAAAGACAGCAATAATACTTACCTCTAGCAAATAAATTAAGATAAAACCTGTTTACTCATCAGATTAGAGGTTAAATACGTTGTTTTACATGACCATTACCCAAATAGGTTAGGGTCTGTATGTGAATGAGAGCAGCAAATAGGTTAGTTTTTCAGGAAATGGCTTGAAAATTGCCATTTATTGTTTTTAAATGAAAGCCAACACTCTTTCTTAAATAATTGCAGTGGCCTTACCTTTGGGGTAGTTGACCACGTAGACCAGGTTTCCCCAGTCGCTCTCTGGCGCATGCAGGACGCCCTCCACAAGCCGGACTCCGCGCATGCACTGGGACTCGGGGTTTCTGTAGCGGAGCCCGCACGCCCCTGGAAACTGGGCCGCCACCGACGAAAGCAGAACGGTGCCGTCGTCTTCCGATGGAATCTCCATCGGCTCCTCGCTCTCATCCTCGGCCACCCGAACGTACAACTCGGACATGTTCTCTGAAAGGCCGGTAGCCAGCTTGAAGCCTCTGGGTGCTACCTCACTACGAGGGAGCTACACACGCAACTCTTATTTGCTCCCCCTGAAGCAAATTGAAATGCAAAAATTCCGAAACGCCAACACCCTTACGAGTGTGAATGCTCGAACGTTTGATTTTATTGCGGTGGGGGGTGCACGAAAGGCGTCACTTAGCTCCTTTGTCGACGGCAAACAAGTTAGCTAGCTAGCTAGCTAGCAAACGGAAGAGCGTTTGAGAAATGAATGAGCATCCACTTTCGCTGTGGACTCGCAGTTAACAAATACAAACGCCGTCTTCTTACCTACGGTCTTACGGCCGAATGGTTGTGCGAAAGGTACAAGTAAAATTTCGAAATACGACGGTGAAATGGAAAGTCCGAGCTGTGCTACGCACAACGCACGCAATTAGCAACGACACGCGCCAGCGGCTACCTCCAGTTAGCTAACAAAATGGCTGCTCACATTCAGGACTGACGTCATCCCAATGAGAACGCTGGAATTTTACAGGGGTAACATAGATTTGTATTTGTAAATTCCGCCTTATGGGTTAATATGTGTGGCGGCGGCGACGCCATATTAGATGTGGCAAATTCGACGATCCCTCTTTTTTTTTTCCAACTGCTTGAAGATGTACCCATCGTTTTTGCACTCAAAGTGAGCTCTCATGGTATTAGGCAAGGCAAGGCAAGGCAATTTTTTTATATAGCGCATTTTATATACAAGGTAACTCAATATGATTTACATGATTTTAAAGCATTTACAAACAAAGAGCAAAAGACTTAAAAATAAAGTAGTGAAAAATATGACAGCTTACTAAAATTACTAAAAACGTTCAGTGCAAGAAAGATCGTTGAAACATTGGCAATGCTCTAAAGTGCTCAATCATACGAATGTGGGAAAAAAAATTACCTGGATTTAAAAACATTCACTCTTGGAGCTGACTTCACTTCTGTTGGCAGTTTATTCGATTTGTATGCAGGACTTTAGTGCTAAACAATGGATTTATATTGTATTGGTTCATCGTAACACAATTTTGCTGTTTGTACTGTATATAGTTTTCATGGTATGATGGCGACTGGATGGCTTCATTAAACCAGTTCCTAGAAAACTTGTTTGTCGTGCCTGCGGGTGAATTCACAACCTGAAAATAGGATATTATTAAAATGATATTTGGAAAAAACGTCCCTCTCTGGCCCATTTTATGCTTGTAATTTAATTATAATTTTTAATTTGGAACTCGTCATGGCACGACAAGAATAGCTAATGAGAGACTGCAGAGATAGAAGGCATGACCAACGAGTGTGTCAATCATTTGCTCATGCGCACCGCCACGCACACGGCCTCACAGGGACACTATTACTATTATAGTTCCTTGGCTGGATTATGTCACTCCTGTTAGCAACAAAAGTTAGAAGAGAATGAATTGGAGAGCTTGCGAGACAAATCAAGGGTAAACATATATAACGGTGGTGTCCTAAACGTGGACGGCTTCATGTGACTAGGCTTGAAAAACTACTGCAAATGTCACATCACCGTTCTCACCGGGTCGTCAGGTAAGTTGATCACATCTTATATTTTTTATTTATTCCACATTCCAAAAATTACAACATCAAAATGGTAAAATTTCATGTTTGGCAATATGCCATCACGATTGAGTCATGCTAGCAAAGTAGCTGCCGTGCACGGTAACATAGGGAACTGAGGGCCTTTCTTTGGACAGACATAAGGGGGCGGGGGCAGGGATTGAATTGCGGCGACATTCAAATCTTCCTAGCAGTTTGAAAACTGCATACTCTACCTTTAATTGATAGTCTTTTCAAATCAACTACTCTGATTTTTGTTAGTTGCTTACCTAATATTTTCAAACAATATAGGTTTCTTCGGGCTAAGAAAGCAGTCAGAAGATAAAGCTTTTCTAGCTAGTCTGTCTGTCTCCAATGACAGCAGAGATCAAATGTGTCGTTTATCTGCAATATTAACTTATGTTGAAATGATTTGTTCCACGGCGAATGAAAACAGAATCACAGTAGGCCTGGTTAAAACTTAATTGCTTTACATATGACAAGTAGTGCACCCCCAAAAAACTCCCCAAAACACGAAGTGAGTGGGGTCGGCACAAAGGCACCTAGACAGTCATCAGGAAGAAGAGTAGCATCTTTCCAAAAGAAATAATAATAATAATAATACACATTACATGTCAATTTGAGTAGGGAAGATATTGTATCACAGCAAAACTTTACTGACCCATGTTTGTAATGTAATGTGTCAAACTCAAGGAACTGCCAAAATATAGGTGTGCCAAGCGTGTGGCATCATATTCACAAAGACTTGAGGCTGTAATTACTGCCAAAGGTGCATCAACAAAGTATTGAGCAAAGGCTGCGAATACTTATCTCAGTTTTTATTTTTAATAAATGAGCAACAATTTCCCCCAATTCTTATTAAATTTGTCATTATGGGGACTTGTGTGTAGAATTTTGAGGGAAAAAAATGAATGTATTCAATTTTGGGATGAGGCTGTAACATACCAAATGTGGAAAAATTTAAATGGTGTGAATACTTTCCTGGATGCACTGTGTGTGTGTGTGTGTATGTAGTGTATATATAGTATATATATATATATATATATATATATATATATATATATATATATATAAAATACTCACACACACATACATTTTATACTGTATAACAGGGTCCGACATTAACGATGGCTCGGGGTCACTACGCCGCTGTGTCAGGCTACCACCTAACGGATAGACACTGGCCCTCTCGGGCCAATACAAATTTCGAAGTCACCGTAACTTTTTGCCCACTGAAAATGGCCTACAACCGCATTTCCAGTGTCAATCTGAAATTCTTTTATCACCAAAACATCCTGTCCAAGACAGGGTCTTGTGATTGATGCAAGGAGAAACCGTGAGCAGCACCGCTTGACTGGTTAAACGGGCACGCATTCGGGTTAGCCTCAAGACGATAGCCGAGCCGAAGCTAACGCCGCTTACTTCATACAGCAGCTCGTACTTTGCTGCCTGGAGAATGTTATTCTGTCCTCCCTGAGTGTGCTTCAAGCTGTTTACTGACACCCCAGTTGAGGTTTACTGTAAAACTAAGCACATAACACAGATAATTACCCTCATTTTATATTTAAATTCATGACACATCGTTTTAGAAATCGTCAGCTTGATCCTAACATTCAATGGAAAACCCTATTGACGGGCTAGGTAATATTAGCATTTGGTCACGGAAGGGATTTACTGTCAAATAACTAATATTCACAAACAAACGCCATAGTAACACATACAGACAGCTAATATAACAATACTATCGGGAATATATTCTTCCTAATATTAACGTTATATCGCAACTTTCTTCTCCTACTCTTTTGTTGGCTTAAATTAAAGTAGCTCCATGCATGCATCGCAACACAGTGGCCCTACGAGGTCAAGGCGCACACAGTAGGAACAGCAGATACAGTCATTGACTGTATAAAAAGACACGCTTTTTTCCTGACTGTGACATTTAATCATCCTGTTTTAGGTCTATTAGGACTACCAAAATTATTTCTACTTGCTGAATCCTGGAATAATGAGAGGATTTTTTTTTTTAGACAACTAAAATAGACAAAGAAGACAGTCATGGCTAAAAGCATTGACACGTTTTCAGCCATGAATGAATATTTTTATTTATTGTTTGTTTTTTCAAGTTCTATTATTTTAATATATTATTATTATACTTCTAATTTACTTTCTTAATATTTAAAGATGAGCTTTGTTGGTGGCGGCACGGTGGACGACTGGTTAGCATATCTGCCTCACAGTTCTGAGGACCCGGGTTCAAATGCGGCCTCGCCTGTTTGGAGTTTGCATGTTCTCCCCGTGCCTGCGTGGGTTTTCTCCGGGTACTCCGGTTTCCTCCCAACTCCCAAAAAACATGCATGGTAGATCCCAAGTTTTGAAATAAATGAATAATTTTATTTATTCATCTATCCATCCATTTTCAATGCCACTTATCCTGTTCAGGGTTGCGGCACACTGGAGCCTATCCCAGCTGCCTTCGGGCGAAAGGCGGACTATACTCTGAACTGGTCGCCAACCAGTCGGCGGGCACATATACTTGTAAAAAAATTGTTGGTACCCCTCTGGTAATGAATCTACAAATTCTGAGTTGGCCTGCGTTTTTCTTGCCACACTTGTGAGTGAACTCAAATAAGCACACGTACGCGCGCACACACACACTCACACACACACACACATACATACACACACACACACACATATATATATATATATATATATATATATATATATTTTTTTTTTTTTTTTCTAAAAAAAAAGTGATAAATGGCACCCAAGACAAAAAGGGAAACCTGTAAAGATAGTGTTAGGAAGCACTTGTGCAACTGTCATTGAATGTGCGTCATGCAAGGCAGGCACTGTATCTTTGTTGATTTTCTTTTGTTGCTCTTAATTAGACTGAAAAAAATGAGAAAGCGCTCGCTGGTGATTGCATGAGCAAGTCAATAAAAAAATAAAAAATAAAAAAAAAGATCAATATGATTTTAAAAAAAGTGCAACAAAGTGGCCAACAGAGAAATTCATCTTTTAAATGACAATGTGACGTCCCACTTTCTCATTATTTTACGACCATAAAATAGGGCGAATGTTGCCAGATGCACTGCCAAAACAACAATCGAAACAAATCTGCAACTTACTGCAAGGTGTTTTTTCAAGTTAGAAGTGGGCTGAAATATGCATGTTTGAGCATATGCAAGACTACACAAGTATCATAAAGCTGTAGATTTGCAGAGTCTGTAAAGCAAACATTGCATGACTGTTTTTTTACCCCCCCCCCCCCCCCCCCCTAAAAAGTCCTTTGATTGGCCTGTGAAGGCTTTGTGTGCGGTTATGTGACTGCCTTGAAGAAGCAGAAGAAGAAGAATCATGCACACAATTTGTTTTCTCTGCATTTTACCCATCACAGTGAACACATACACGTGTTAGTGGAACACACTGGAGCAGGGGGCAGCTGAAGCGCCCGTGCCATCCGATTGGTAAATTGAAGTCAGATGACAGTCGTCATCACGTTGGATTGGCACAGCGAGTAAAAGTATTGATTCTTAACTTCAATACTCAAGTAAAAGTAAAAATTATGGTGCATTCAAACAACTCTGACAAGTACAATTGATCAAAAATGTTACTTGAGTAAATGTAATGGAGTAAATGTAGCACGATACTACCCACCTTTGACCGCCTCTAACAAAATGAGAAATATTTCACATTACATGCCCCACAAGCAGTTGCATCATTCAGCTTCTTTGCAGGCCATGGGAAGGCCAAAAATATAAAATTTTTCTTTCTCTACATCTGAGGATGTTTCAACAATGACTGAGGGGGGTTTCCAATATGATTTTGTTGATGTTATTTGTTTATTTTGATGGTATATGAATCACTGTAAGGTGCTCGTGCACCCTGAACTGGTCGTCAGCCAATCACAGGGCACATACAAACAAACAAACAACCACCCGCACTCACATTCACACCTACGAGCAATTTAGAGTCTTCAATTAACCTACCATGCATGTTTTGGGGATGTGTGAGGAAACCGTAGTAACCGGAGAAAACCCACGCAGGCACGGGGAGAGCATGCAAACTCCACACAAGCGGGGCCGGGGATTGAACCCCGGTCCTCAGAACTGTGAGGCAGACGCTCCAACCAGTCGCTCACCGTGCCGCCTACAATAAAACAAAGACATAAAAAAAAAATAGTTGCCCGAGACGGGCCAATAAACGTGTCTTTTAAGATTTAGAGTTGAATAAAGACAGTAAGTTTATTTTGAGAGATTTACAGCAAGCAAATGACAGCGATTTGGTGGAAGCACAGCACAGTGAAAGATCCCTGCAATATACTAAAACAACAACAGAGGGCACTATTGTATTTGTTTTGAGCAACCTGGATTGGTCGGCAGCATTCCGCCACAATTTGTTTGAACCCACTTTACCAGTTTAACACGTATTCTCTTTAAATACGTCACTCACTCGCTTATAATCAACTCACATTTTATGATTAGCCATGCAGTCTACCTTGGAAGGCACAAATGCGGTAGAGAGGAATATTTGCTTTCTTGCAACCAGTGAGGTTTTTTTTTTCTTTTCTCTAGATAAATAAAGGTATTATCCACGAAATGTCAGGAATTAATGCCAGAATGGCGGAAGCTCCGTCCTTGTGAGGCCCTTTTCCCCCATTGTTGTTGTGACCTCCTGGTGTGCACTCAAGCATCTGTAAATGATAACACTGCAGTGTTACGTACTTACATGCATCATATACAATGAGCCGTGGGGCAGAAAATCTAAACTTCCTTGTGTCTTTGTTCCCCATCTGTTCGGTGAACTTATGAGCAGGAAACAGGAATAAGAGGTTCAAAAAGCACGGCAACATCCGAGCCTCTTTCATGTGGCGTCTTCTCGGCCATCACCCTATCTGCAGTGACTGTTAACTTTCTTTACAAAGTTAAAAATCCCTTTCATGTTCCAGTGTTCCTATTTTGTTTTAATTTCAGTCACAACATATGGTTTGCACATCTGGGAGATGCTAAGCGTGGTGAACACACACACACACACACACACACACACACACACACACACACTGCTCCTGTGAAGTGATCCATGTATGGTCTTCATTGTCAATGCTGATAATTACTCATCATTATTACAAACAACTCCTTTTTTCGTTGTCTGCTTTGAGGTTGCTTTAGAAGGATGCTTTAACAGCGCAAACTATCAGCATTTCCATCACATTCACACAAACACGCATGCACGCGCGTACGAACATGCGCGCGTGGGCACACACGCACACCTTGCATTTTTATTTCGGAAAAAAAAAAATATTCGTTTTTTCATTTTGTCCAAAATGAGGAATAGTCGTACTCAATTCTGGAGAATCCAATGTTTTAAATATATAGTTGACTGGAATACTGTTGCAAGATCAGGTATATTAATAATTTTCAAAATGTAAAAAAAAAAAGACAAAAAAAAGTGTAAACTGCAGATTAATTAATATCTCAAACACAACTTCATGCATCTTCTTATGTGACATCATATATGACTTGGTGCCCTTATACTGCTCAGTGGAAACTTCAACCATGTTCTTCTTGCTCATCTACTCAAAACTTTTCACAAAATGTCGAGCATGCAACGAGCAGGAATAAAATTGGTTCCCTTTTCTACTCTGGGGAATCCACTCTATACAATATTAGACAACCAAAAGGCTGCTGGCGGAACAGCAGGCAACCAACATAAGCACTGTGACAGTTTGGTCTAAAGACACAAGGAGAGGCGCTAGAGGGGTTACGTGTCACTGACTGGTTTAATGTTTTTAAAGAGGTCTATTTTTATTTAAAAAATAATGGCTACGTGGTGCATGTGGCTGACTGGTGAGGAAATCTGCCTCACAGTTCTGAGGACCCGGGTTCAAATCTGGCCTCGCCTGTGAGGAGTTTGCATGTTCACCCCGCGCCTGCATGGGTTTTCTCCGGGTACTCCTGTTTCCTCCCACATCCCAAAAAAATGCATAATAGGTAAATTGAAGACTCGAAATTCCACGTAGGTGTGAATGGTTGTTTGTTTATATGTGGCCTGCGATTGACTGGCGACCAGTTCAGGGTGTAGCCCGGAGTCAGCTGGGATAGGCTCCAGCACGCCTGCCACCCGAGTGAGGATAAACGGTATAGAAGATGGATAATTTATTCATTATTATTATTTTGTTCCTTGCTTTTTGTTTTACTTTCAATTTTGATTTTCCCTTTGTTTCAGCTGTGGTTGTTTCTTTTTAAAGTGCTCTATAAATTGACTTATTGACTATATTCTTTAACTTAAATACCCCTGCAAACCTTCGGACAGCTCATTGCAACTACAAACACTGAATATAATCGGATAACTTATTATCTCAGCTCATTCCAAATCAAAGCCAATTGATTGTACATGCAGTTAAGCAACTACTGACACCTAACAACAACAAAATGCAGTCAACTGGTGTTGAGGACAAGTTTCGGCATCTCTAGCCTCCTCTGCTCTCGCGCACATATCTCTCAGTGCCGGGCTTTTGGCACAGCAGACAGCACTTCACTCCACTGGAGGGCCACGATGAGGAAGGCTCCGTGTGGCTTTGAGTGGTTGCTGGGCCTCTTCATCTCGCTTGGTGGGTAATTACAGAATTATGGGTCAACCACGCATGTAACCGCAGTTACGTTGCACAGTAGCAGATGTGCTCATGACATTATCCAGCAGCAGAGCAAAAGGTAAATAAAAACATCTGCAGCTGTTGCTACGGTCCTTTGCCAAACTTGCCTGCAAGCCTAATTGTTCCCACATGGGCCCGCTGAGCCAGAGTAGTAAAAGGGGCGGGTGGGCGGGTGGGCCCTCCATTTCAGAAATACCCCTGGAGAAATTTATGAATGGGGCAGCAAGCGTGTTTCTACGCACGTTTATGTGTGATTCTGGACCGGATGACTATTACTGAAAAAGCAATATCATGATGAACAACTTTGCTTTTTTTCTGCTGTCTGTCCCACTAAACCATCTCCACAAAAGTCCTCCTGCTCGCAGTGTTCCCCTGTGTGTGTGTGTGAAAATGTCAGGGAGGTCTCTGGTTGGACCTGAGTCAGGCCTGCTGCAGTCCACATGAAAAAAAAATAAAAAATTAAGGATCCTGTCCTGTTATCCTGTCTTTGCTTGACTTTGGACAACTGTACATGGTCTGTCATTGCGTGTTTCCATGTGAAACCACACTCACGGGTGGGGCACTCGGGGCAATTACCTGGTACATCCTACACCCCAGTTGCTGCTACTGGGATGGGTTTAATGCAGATGTCCAATTTGTTGACAATTAATAATCAACAAGTATTAAAGAGACAAAGAAAAAGTTTCTGGCAGTTGCAGACACTATTTTGTACATGCACCTACATGCACATTCTCATGACAACCAATCCAGGAACTGTATCCTAAATGATGTCCTGACAGAGATTGTTTGACACTGCTGGCTAGTAATAGTTTGTTTATTAACCTGGTTGTAGTGTGTGCAACTGAACTGCAACGACAACAGTCCACAGATCTTAATACAGTATGCTGCAGGCCCAGGGAATTGAACTTGTGTCCCTTTAATCATCTACAGCTGCGCCGCTTGTGTTATGTGCTCTTGGCAGCCAGCTTCACAGCTTTTGTTCAAAAGTACTGCATTAAAAATAACTATTTTTACCTAACATGAGGAATAATTGTGATTAATAATCGTGATTACCATATTGATCAAAATAATCATGATCATTTTTTGGGCCATAATTGTGCAGCCCTACCTTGAGGAAATCTGTAATATAGGTGGATAGAAAGGCAGACAAGCAGAAAGAAAGATTCAGTAAAGAGAGGCAGACAGATTGAGAGGTAATATGGTATGCTTTGGCTTATGATTGTTGGTCATATCCTAGACAAATCAAAATGATAAGAAAATGGACAAAATAAATAGTGCAGAATACCTGGCATACACAATACTGAATTTATCACACACACACACGCACACGCACGGACTTCTGTCTTGTGCTGTGAAAGTGGCTGCCGACAGCATGCGCCTCCTTTCCTTCTCTCATTAACCGCAACTGTCAGATACTCTAGAAGAGGAGCAATTAAACTCCATAATAAACCCTCGCCATCAATTCCTGTTTGTTGATGTTGTTGTTGTTGATGATGATGATGATAATGTCGACGAGCTCTGTGCTAACTTGTACTTCAGTGGAAACACTCTAGCAGCAAGGAGAGACTCCTTAGGCCTCTCTATGTGGCCTCTCCACACGGAGGCTGGCAAAAAGAAGCAAACGCAAAGACCCAGTGAATATGAACAACTGGATGGTAATAACACACAACTCGCAGGGGCGACTCTTTCATTGTCCGGCTTCACAGAAAAGGCAAACAAAGTGGTGCAAACTGTCAAGCTAAAGCGCTACTTGGGATTGGCGGTGTCTTCAGGCTTCCTAAACTCCAGTAATCTGGGTGGCTTAGATGAGGCACTGTAAAAACTCCCATGTTTGCTCTTGTACGCCGACGATAAGGCCGCTCCTCATCCTCGTCGCTGATGAGGCTCGTCTCCACTGACGAGGAGAACATGCAGCAGCAGGGTTGGAGGGACACATTTCTCACACTGATGAAAACCTGAAGCTTTTTTTCCCTTACATTTAATTCATCGTGATTTCCTTTTTATGTTAATGTACACATGTATGGTATTAAATCTTAATGACATTTTGTACCCAGAGTTGTTGTAATGAGCTGAACCTTTGGTGACCTCATGAATAAGGTAAAGGACATGTTCGCTTCAATTGTGCAGCCTGGAAAAAAAAGAGACTGGGATGGATTTTCACTTAAATTTCAAGGCCGGACAAAACATTCTTTGGAATTTAAAGACAATAGCCTTTCTTTGGGAGGCTATAAAAACATGTATACAGCTGTACAAGGAGTTTCCTGATCCTAAGGCAAAATGTGGTGTCAGTTATTCCTATTATCACGGCGGGCACAGGAAAATGTCCTGTTCAGAAAGACAAAAAGCTCACATTTCATGTTCAGTGGAAAAATGACCTCTTGTTTTGCAGGCATACTCCCCTAAAAAAAAGACACACTCAAAAAACCAAACAAAAGTGACAGTTTTGGATTTATTGTCTTCAGCTCTTTTGTCTTCAGCGGTCAGTGTTTGTGTCTTTGCCATGGAAACAGCGGGCTTATTTATCTTAACGGCCCTTTTACCACAACGCCCTGTTTTCCTGACCAAACAACAGAGGAAATATCAGGTCAAGCCTCCTTCCCCTCGCTAATGATCAGGTCAAATCAGCCTTACCATTCAAACAGCTTTTTTCCATACACACTTATTGTATTAGTCAGAAATGGAGATTTATGTCTTTACTGTGTGTGTTTTTTAAGGACCTTTTTGTTCTTCAAGTGGCCTTAATGTTAAAGGAAAAGGGAAGTGATGCTTTTGTGTTTATTCTCAGGATGCGTGAAACAGAAACACGAGATGGAGACAAAAAATGGACTCATCTCACATCTTGTATGAGAGTAGTTTGCGTTATTTACGGGTCATCCAAGTCCCCCATTCTTCTGCTGTAATTTGTGCAAAGGCTTGCTTTTGACATTAGATTTGCTGGAAGATATGTGAGTTGCTTCTTCACAGGATTAATCTGTTAAATCCATTTATGCTCAGTGTTATCATTTGCAAACATCGTTGTGTCTATGCTCTAGGAGAACACTGTATCCTTCCACCCTCCCCGCCTCCCCCACCTCCAAGAGCAATTATTATTCATTTTTCGGAGCTCATCTTTTCTACTGTCCTCAGTCCTCATAGTGCAACTCTGCTTCTTCCCATAGAAGAAAGTGACACTTTAGACGACGAGGAATCTGCATAAAAGCACAAGGTGTGTGGTAAGTGCGTGTCACAATTAAATGACTTAATGGCTGAAAGTCCCACGATATATCACATGTAATTTACATCAAGCGTCAGGGTAATAAAGACTTTGTAAAACTTACATTGAAATTCAATTAGAGTGTTGAATGCATAACCAAAGCCGTGCTCATTGGGGGTCCCTTTTCATTACTGCCCTGAGGCAAAAGAGACCATTAATTTAATACATTCCGTGTTTTTTCATATGAGCATTTTTAACTTGGTGCACATTTACGCACCAATGTTTCTAATACAAAGAGAGAGCCTGGCAAAGACTACATTATACAGTACGAGAACACCGCCTCCACACACACACATGAGCGTGCACACACTCACGCAGACACACACACCCAGACACACCCAGACACACACGCACACACACACACACACACACTTTCACCTCTTCACCCCTTCTGCAGTTATAAAGTACTAGGACCACTTTCAATCAGTCAAGCTTACACTACAACTACTATATATATTCTGTACTCAGATACATATTTGTATTGTGGTTATTATTACTATATTGCAGGCACAGTTCCTGACATGGATGGGTGGGGTTTGTCTTAATTAAGAGATTTCAGTTTTACCTCACAACACCGGATGTGCACCCTTCAGTCAACCACAAAGCCAAAACATATCCGGGACCGCTTCAGCTTCAGCCTCACCTTTAACAGGAGAGCTAATTAAAATACTATTTCATGAACTGTTCCAGGTTGGTAAATGTAGGTTTAGCAGGGTTCAATAGACTTTACAACACCTAATGATTAGGAACACAATTACAGTTTA
The DNA here is from genome assembly GCF_024500275.1 of Phycodurus eques. Lineage (NCBI taxonomy): Eukaryota > Metazoa > Chordata > Actinopteri > Syngnathiformes > Syngnathidae > Phycodurus > Phycodurus eques. The sequence continues at coordinate 17,832,819 of NC_084525.1, forward strand.
AAAGGAGCCATAAAGAATCGCTCGGAAAAGAAACAAACTTGTTTGTTGGGGAGGCGATGACCTCGTGTGTCAGTCTTGGTTAACAGAGTGAGGAGGGTGGGTCATGTTGGTGGCTGTCAACTTGATGCTCCCAAGTTAATCAACCTCCTTTGCACATTAATACAGGAAGTGTATGATAGCTGCCATTTGGCAAGCCCGTGAAACTACAGGTTGCGTTTATTTTCTAACAATGTTTAGTAAAGCTATTCTATAAAAAAAAAACGTATAACTATATTAAATGGTCATAGAAAATAAAAAAAACAATGAATATTGAGATCAAGTTAAACAAATTAAAAACATGAATAAAGCTAATAATCGATTTTTCTAAATACAGAGGTGACTTGAGCTACGTGTGTCCCGACTAATTAGTTTTTTTTTAAAGATGCAAGCTGTCTTTCAGCTGATTTTTTTGCTTTGACACGAACACTGTATGGTGGTAATGAACTCAACTCACTTTCTCAAGAAGAAGCAGTTTGGAAGATAGTGAACAAAGCTTCGAGCTTTTTTAATGCCACTCCCAGTTGAAGTTGACTGTCCAACTAAAAAATAAAACAAGAGAATTACACGTTGTGTATTTCAAACAACCACATACCTTAGCTTAAAGTCTGCTAACATAATGCTAACACATAATGGGAAATGCCAAAGACGGACTAAGAAATGGCATCTGTGTGGCAGTTAGTGTTGGGGAGTAACTAATTACATGTAACGAGAATATGTAATTCAATTACAAAATGTATGTACCGTAATTGTAATATATTACATTGCTGGGAGAAAATGTGTAATTACATTACAGTTGCTTTTGGAAACTTACATGATTCTAATTTTAGGTAAAGCTCAGATTTTCTTTCATTTCACTTCCTCCTTCTAAAGCCGACGCTCCTAATTGTCCCATTCTGCTATAGTCTCAAACATGAGAGTTTTCCAAATATGACCTTGAAGCGCCACCTTTTGGTGAAATCTATTCGTTTGTTTAGGTTACACTCAGACCTTTTGAACTACAGGAAAGAACATTGACTTTTGAACAGTATCATCTTCATTTGGACTTTTTTTATGGATCATCCACTTATCTGGGTAGTCATATGAAGGAATATTGTATAATTTGCGCACATTTATCATTAGGTCAACATGGTATCTTTTCAACATGCTCTATACACAGGACGTCCTCGAGTTACGACGCACTCGACCTACGACGTTTCGACTTTACGAGCCTCGTCCACCATTTTGTCCCCAGCACCATAGTGTTCCTGCTTAGCCAGTGCATAGTGCTTGTCTGTGTTTGGGCGGCGGGAGTATCTTTGCCTTTTTCGCCCTCCTTTTTTCACACTCAGCAGTAATGGTAAGTACAGCGTCTTATTTTGTTTTATTTCAATGTATTTCAGTTTCTTTATGCGGGTTAGGGTTTAGGGTTTACCTTTTCTGCTACGGTCACCTGATCGTGGTCGGGAGACGCAGGGGTTAACTCCCTTCTCTCGTAGCACAGCTGAGCTGGGTGGCGGCAACAATAAAGGCAACGATTTGCTGCTTTAATGGCTTTATTAGCTCCTCTGCACATTCAACGTCAACGGGTCCTCCGCTAATCGCTACTCTTCCCCTGTCGCCGTCACTACACTTGCTACTGTACACACTCGCACCGGCACGCACTCCTTCCTCCTTCACAGTCCTGCCGGACGGCGCCTCCTTGCTGTCACAATCACGTGGGACAATACCCGAAACAGAAGTATTTTGCCGTAAATTTCGACTTTAACGGTGATATCCGACTTACGCGGAAAATCGTGTTACGTCGCCAGCGTAGGAACGGAACTCGTTCGTAAATCGACATTACATTAAATCGAAGACTTCCTGTACTGTGTGTGTATATATATATATGTATATATATATATATATATATATATATATATCTATAATAAAACCCAAACACGTTTTACTATGTATTTACATTTCAACATGTTATGTTAGCAGTTTATTATTTGAATAAAGAACAAAAATGTGGTTAATTCCAAAACAAAAATATAAGGTTTCCATTTTTTTTTAAAGGAAACATCCAAGGGTCGTCTTGATGCGTTCATTCGAAATTAAGAAAAGTAATCAAAATGTAGTCAAATGTAATTAGTTTATTAATTAGAAAAATACATTGAAATAGTTAAACTATTATTTTTGGTCAAAAAAGAAAAGAGGATAGCTGGGAGTAAATACTTGGAGTCACTCTCTTTAAAAACCATGGACTAAGTCCGAAACCTTGGTGTGCTGATAGATTCCGACCTGACTTTCAGCAGTTATATCAAATCAATCACTAAAACAGCCTTCTACCAGCTGCAGAACATATCCAGAGGGAAGGCTTTGCATGTGCCAAGCAGACCAGGAGAAGCTAATGGCTGTTTATATCTCAAAGAGCATGACTATTGTAATGGCCTTCTGACTGGACCCCTCCACAGCTGCCGCTCATTCACAATGCTGCAGCTCGGGTTCCGACCAGAACTAAGAGATCAGAGCATATTGCTCCAATTCTAAAGTCTCTGCACTGGCTCCCAGTCAACTATAGAATAGACTTTAAAGTTCTGCTACTGCTCTACTGTCTATAAATCACCGAATGACTTAGTACTGAATACATTAAAGAAATGCTAATGACATAAAAACCCAGCTGCGATTGGCTGGCAACCAGTTCAGGGTGTACCCCGCCTCCTGCCCGAAGATAGCTGGGATGGGCTCCAGCACTCCCGCGACCCTTGTGAGGATAAGCGGCTCAGAAAATGGATGGATGGATGGATAAAAACCCAGTACGGCTCGGACACCTACACACTCAGGTCAGATAGCGGAGAGTCCAAAGCAAACATGGTGAAGCAGCATTTAGCTGTTATGCTGCACACAAATGGAATAAGTTGCCAACAAAAGGGAAGTCAGCCCCAAGTGTTTTTAAGTCCAGGTTAAAAACTATTCTTTTTTTCTTGTCATGCCTACAATTGAGCTCTTTTAAAGCATTTTAAAGTCATTCAAGTATTTGATTGACAGGTGAAGGGCTGTGTCCAGCGTCTCCAGCGGCCATGGCTACGCATCCCTGCAGCTCGAGGGCAAGCCTCATTTTTCATGATTTCAGAGCCTTATTTACATACAAGTTTCTTGTTTTTTTTCAATTATTAATTCAAATTCGGCAGGCTTTGTAATAACACTCTTCGCTGTGGTGTGCCAAATTTGCGAGACCTTTGTGTTTAGCCTCTTTGGTGGATCTTTAAGCAATGGATATATGAACAGAAAAGGTGACGAACGACCAATATAACTGCAATATTACTGAGTTGTGAAATTCTTCTTGGTTTGTGTCTGCATTATTACTGCTCCCCCGGAGGCCAAGTCATACACACCAGAAGCTGCAATGAATTACTCGTAAAGCACTATCAGTATAATTCTTTACATTCTATTTAATTATTTTATTAATTCCTGTTTCTATAAAGTAGACTACTATAGAGTGCTATTTTCGTGTTAAAAACACATGCCAAACATTTTTGTTTTGTTTTCTGGGGTGTCTGGAAAGGGATTAATGGCCTTTCCGTTCAATTCAATGGGGAAAGTTGATTTACAATTTGAGAATTTTGAGTGACCAGCATGGTCACGGAACGAATTGAATTTGTATCTCAAAGCACTACTGTACAAGTAACAGACGTTACAGTGAACAATGAACAGTATGATAAATTAAAATTCTGTCCACTCTTCCTTTGATCCCCCTGTGATGTGTTTCTCAGGAGCAGCAATAATGTTCTTGGGTCAATTTGACCCGGGGCATGATTAATTATCCTAGTAAAAATTGTTTGTATATCCTTATTAACACAACTTTCAAATACAGTATGTTGAATAAATGGTATGTGTTGATTACACGTATTATGTCTAGCAAAAGTTTCATGTATTTAGAGTTTAACAATGAGTCAATTCGACTGGAAGGTTACTAATTTTATTACTGAGGGTGACATAAAAAAAGGAGGGGATTTTTTTAAAATGTGTAATCATACAAAATATGCTCTTGCTCAATTGTGACTTATTTTTGTGCCTCTACTTGTTTTCCCAGCAATGTACACGCACAATGCTAATGAAATCAGCTCACTGAACATTGCCGTGTGCAGTCAACAGTTCTTTTAATGAGCGGATGCAAACAGCAGTGGCGCATGTTGAAAGTCATAAACACATATTTGGGATAAAAACACGAGTGACACCGGCGCCCGTCTGAGAGTGTCCTGGCGAAGGAGGGAAAGTCATGCATTATTCATGGCAAAGCTGCAAATGTTAGTGCTCCTTTTCCTTGTTTCAGCACGCATTTCTTCCATTTGTCTTGTGATGCTAAATTTTTAACGTTTTCTCCTCCACAACGCATTGATGTTGCATATAATTACTGAGTTTACAGCAAAATTGTTTCTGACACCACAGTGTTCATAAATTAAAATACTTCAGATATGGAAAATTCATCTGGGAATTCTGGCACTTGGAGGTCTGAAAGTGGACTAAATATTATATGCAGTGCCCTGCAAATGTGACAAAATCATTTGAATTAACAGAAAAGACGTGAACATTAATTGAAAACTCTTGGTTTATTTATATATGTTAAGGAAGCTGCTTGTGTTTTCAGGAGCAGGACGCCTCTTCCACAAACACGACACCATATCCCGCGCAGAAAAAGAGCAGGAAAAGCTGAAGTGCATGTGTGATTTATTTATTTTTACCCAGACGGATACTCAGAGATTTATACAGATTTTGCCATTTGGAGGCTGAAATAATGGATGGAGTGCTCATCCATTTTTAATTCCACCATGTTGTGTGAAGGGTAAACATGTTGTTTGAGATGTCTTTTCTCTGTTGAACTGTGTTTTCTCATTATGAGACTGTGTGTTGGGAGCAAAAACTAGTCACAAAAGTGCTTAAAGTGTATTGTAACAAGTCTTGATGATGATTCCTGAAAGTTGCTTAAAAAGGTATATTCCGTCTTTTGGCCGAAGTCAGCTGGGACAGGCTCCAGCTTAACAGGTTATAGAAATGGACTATATAGAAATTGGATAAGTGGATAGATGAAGGTGCTAGGAAAAAAATGTGGCTTGTGCTTAAAAAAGATAAGCATTCAAGTCTAAAGATGGCCATTATTACCCCCCTCCTCCCCGCCCCCTAAATACAATGTGATAGTCGAACAAAAGGGATCTTTCCTGTTTTCTAAAGAAAGCGATGTCACAAATACACGCCTCTATCTGGACACGGACACAAGTCCACAGATCCACTGATAATTTTACTTTTTAATAAGTCATAATTACGCAAAGGACCGTGCTGTGCAGCCCTTAAAAATGAAATATGTTACATTTGGGCCTGATGGTAAAGGATATTGCTTGGCGTTCATACATAATTGAGCAATCTTGAATGTCAAATCAGTGGGAGAAAATGTAACAGAAGCAACAGAACACCTCACCACAAATCTACTCGACCTCCTCTGCTCTCCCAGGGAGGAAGATGTGTTATGCGGTGTGCCAGTGGTGCAGGAGGTGTACGCTGACAGCTTTTAGAGGAGGTCTCCTAAACTCTTACTACTGCTAAACTTTGACTACTATTACTACTACTACTATGGCTACTTTTTTTTTTTTTTTTTTTTTTTTTTTTTTTAATACACCAAAACATACCTTTTGGAATTATTAATCCCAATTTTTGGGGAGATGCACTTTTCAAAGTTGCACAGAATCTGCTGTTGTGCATCAAGTTGCACAAGACTTCACCTCCATGAGCATCTTCTAGCTTTTTTTTTCTCTCTCAGCATTTTTGTCATTGTGAATGCACACTGCCAAGTGAGCTTTTTCAGAGAGACTCAACTCAGAATCACAAGCAGTACGGGGTGCCATTTGTAAAGCGGCTCACGCTGAAATTAACAGCAATATTTTGTCACATTTAGCTCCAAACAATGATTAAAAAAACTGTTGTGAATTTTGAGAGCCCCCTTTGTCAAATTTACAACATTTGTCAGCTTAGAGATGTTAAATAGTTGTTTCATACTCTAAATATTAACTCTAAATGATGAATCAGAATCTAGATGTTAACTATTGTTAATCCCCAAATGTTTTGTGTGAAACTATAAATATTGAAATAATATACAAATTCAAATGCCGGTAACTGGGAGTATCACAATCAAAGCTTGAAGAGGTCAGAGTGGGTTATTGTGGAACTGAGAACAGTAACTTCAGCACAGACAAAATGAGAATTGTCCTGGCTGGTCCACTAACATTACAGACCAGCAAAGGCTGTTGTCCTGGGTTGCCATGGCAATGACAGAGGTACTCTTCTCCTTATTAGAAGCTGATATAATGATTTTGAAGTAGTTTTTTAGAGACACTTTTATACATATTGCTTGAAACAATGCTAAGTAGTGTGTGTGTGTGTGTGTTGGAGGTCTGGCAGGAGGAAAAGGTCCGTCTGTAAGCAGGTATTACAAGTTTGCTATTGTAAGTGAAGTGAAATACACATAGCTCAGGGATGGGCTCTTTTTTTATTTGCTCCTCCTCACAGATGAATGAGCAGCTGTCTCCCCAGCAAAGTGCAAGCTTGATATTTTTGACGTTTTTGTGTTTAACGTGTTGTACATGTTTTATATAGCATATCTTCATGCTCTACCTTTTTACGTGTTCCTATGCAGCTCAGTTATTGATGCCCCTGCTTCTCGTATAATATGCCCATCCTGCTATAGTGCGTACCATTTTTGCATATTGACAGTAATAAGAAAATGCATGTATGGAAATGGACTTATTTGTGTTACACTCTGCTCACTAAGCTCTTCTTCAAATAATGTATGTTAGACTGTAAAAAACTGTCGTCTTAAGAGAGGTGAAAGAAAAACAATGCACAGCTTTAGCTTTAAACGACTTTTATTTTATCTTGCGTTAGCCGAATGACAAATTGCATCTCTTTCTAAAGCTTTTAAGCGATGTTTCAAGGACCCCTGAAGGGGGGCAGGGGAGGCACAAGGGGACAAAGTGTGATATTGATAAGAATGGAAGGTGCCGAGAAATGTACTCCAGCGTAATGTGCCTTTACGATGGCCTTTTTCATTTAGGCTGACTGTCTTTTATGATTCAATTTATCAGGTGGAGCATGGCATAATAGAACTGAGGCAGGGAAATGAAAAGAGGGAACAGCGGTGTAACACAAAAACCCTACAGACTCTCCGAAATTAATTTTCCGGCAAAATATTTGGTTGTAAAATGAATGTGCTACACTGAAAACATCTTGCTGGAAAAAAAATCCACACAAGCAAGGTGAGAACATGGTAATGCCACACAGACATACTGTAGTTGTTTACGTTTGCAGTGAGGGTTGTATTTCTTTAAGTAGCCTACAAATGGTTAAACTGATCCAAAGGATGATGTATCAATTTTCAAAATTATTTTTTCTTTCTTTTTTAAATTTGGTTGCAAATCTACCTGGAACTTTCTTCTTCTTCTTGTAACATTTGAGGCAGGAATTAGACCCAAGGGCTGACACTGACCCCAAAGTAGAAAATCTTTAATTAAACAAAGAAACAAATTATAAAAATAACCGGGCGTGGCAGCGACTGAGCTCTCTTCACAGGGGGGCTGAAAAAGAACAAAAAGCAATCAGTCCCAACAAAAGTCACTGGAAAAAAGCAAGGGGGGAAAAAAAAAATCTAAAAATTCCAAAAAGGTAATGCAATGAAAATCACGAGGAGTCAGACCAAAAATTCAACTAAGGGAGGTAATAAAACTCAAACAAACAATTTGAACAACTGTTAATGGGAGGCAAAGCTGACCAATACCATGCAGGTAACGAGGACGTTCTGGCGAGGAGAAGAAGAGAGACTGGAAGTTAAATGCAGAGGGTGATGAGTCATGGGGGACAGCTGTGTGAGGAGCTCAGCACACCTGGCCACGGCCAGCCCTGAAACAAAAAGACAGAGGCAACACAGGAAACAGAACAACAACCATGTCAACATAAAACAGAACCAAAAATGAGTCACAACACTTCTTCTTCTTCTTCTTCTTCTTCTCCTGCCTTAGTTGAGTTTCCATTTCCTCCACACGTGTTTGCCAGGACTTTGTCCTCACACTCCAGATGAGACAGGAAATGTAGTTCTTTTTTTCAACAGGTCATCTGTTGCAGTATCTCACAATGCTTCTTTTCATGTCATGTTTTGCATTGATCGAGTTGATTTCTTCCATGGATCACTATCATTATTTAAAGCACATGGTCACAGATATTCTTTAGTTGGTTCAACATTGATACAGTATTGGTCTGTAAGTAAGCCTAAAACATGAAGTTGTAATACCACATGCATGCATAATTGTTATGATTACATTTAAGAAACAAACATTGATCTAATACACATGTTGAATTATACAGTAAATGGGGATTTAAATGAGCAAGTTACCAACACTTTAACGTGAACTATTGTTGTACCAAAACCTTACTGATACAACAATTATGATACTTTTTTTGTCATATTAGGTGGAATCCCAAAAGTCGAACCAAAACTATCTGCAAAAATGACTTATTTTTTGTCATACACAGGCTCAATGACCATTCTTACAACTGAAAGGAATATTAATGAGCGTGATACGAGTCAAATGACTGTCCTTGGCTGGCAGAGGCCTCTCTCCACTGTATTTAATTACTGTTGTTTTGCATTCCAAAAGAGAAAAAACATTCTTGGTTGGGGCATGTCTCTACCTTTGAGGATAAATACTTGTGCCCTACACCATCCCCTCAGACTAGAGCTCTCCTATCTGGTCTTTGAGCAGCAACAGAGGAAGACTGCTCGGAAGGAAGGTGAAATGTGTTCTAAGACAACCTGAACAGTCTAGTTGCGAGCAATTCAATGCTCTGAGAATGCAATGGCCAGGATTAATTACTATATTCACAGACAGGTCATATGCAATGGAATCTCAGAAGTCAAAACAACATTTTCTGGGAAAACAGGCCTCCAAAATCAACGCACAACTTAACAAATCTAATTGTCTTTGTGGGTTTTTATTCCAACCCCAATTCCAATGAAGTTGGGACGTTAATAAATAAAAACAGAATACAATGATTTGCGAATCATGTTCAACCTATATTTAATTGAATACACTACAAAGACAAGATATTTAATGTTCAAACTGATAAACTTCATTGTTTTTAGAAAATAATCATTAACTTAGAATTTCATGGCTGCAATGTTCCAAAAAAGCTGGGACAGGGTCATGTTTACCACTGTGTTACATCACCTTTTCTTTTAACAACATTCAATAAACGTTTGGGAACTGAGGACACTAATTGTTGAAGCTTTGTGGGTGGAATTCTTTCCCATTCTTGCTTGATGTACAGCTTCAGATGTTCAGCAGTCCAGGGTCTCCATTGTCATATTTTACGCTTGGTAATGCGCCACACATTTTCAATGGGAGAGAGGTCTGGACTGCAGGCAGGCCAGTCTAGTACCCGCACCCATTTACTACGAAGCCATGCTGTTGTAACATGTGCAGAGTGTGGTTTGGCATTGTCTTGCTGAAATAAGCTGGGGCATCAATGAAAAAGACGTTGCTTGGATGGGAGGATATGTTTCTCCAAAACCTGTATGCACCTTTCAACATTAGTGGTGCCTTCACAGATGTGTAAATTACCCATGCCAATGGCACTAACACAGCCCCATACCATCACAGATGCTGGCTTTTGAACTTTGCGTCCATAACAGTCCGGAGGGTTCTTCTCCTCTTTGGCCCGGAACCCACGACGTCCACAATTTCCCGAAACAATTTGAAATGTGGACTTGTCGGACCACAGAACACTTTTCCACTTTGCATCGGTCCATCTTAGATGAGCTCGGGCCCAGAGAAGCCGGCGGCGTTTCTGGGTGTTGTTGATTAATTCTGAAATGTTCCTGAGCCCATGTAGTGATATCCTTTAAACATTGATGTCGGTTTTTGATGCAGTGTCGCCTGAGGGATCGAAGGTCACGGGCATTCAATGTTGGTTTTCGGCCTTGCCGCTTACATGCAGTGATTTCTCCAGATTCTCTGAACCTTTTGATGATATTATGGACCGTAGATGATGAAATCCCTAAATTCTCTGCAATTGTACGTTGAGGAACATTGTCCTTAAACTGTTCGACTATTTTCTCACGCACTTGATCACAAAGAGGTGAACCTCGCCCCATCTTTGCTTGTGAATGACTGAGCAATTCAGGGAAGCTCCTTTTATACCCAATCATGGCACCCACCTCTTCCCAATTAGCTTGTTCACCTGTGGGATGTTCCAAACAGGTGAACAAGTTTGATGAGCATTCCTCAACTTTCTCAGTCTTTTTTGCCACTTGTCCCAACTTTTTGGGGACGTGTTGCAGCCATAAAATTCCAAGTTAATTATTATTTTCTAAAAACAATCAAGTTTATCAGTTTGAAGATTAAGTATCTTGTCTTTGTCGTGTATTCAATTAAATATAGGTTCAACATGATTTGCAGCCTGTTGAATTGCCTCTAAGTCAGAATCAGAATCAGAATCATCTTTATTTGCCAAGTATGTCCAAAACACACAAGGAATTTGTCTCCGGTAGTTGGAGCCGCTCTAGTACAACAGACAGTCAATTTACAGAACACTTTGGGGACATAAAGACATTGACAAAAAACAATTGTGCAAAAAGATGCAGAGTCCTCTAGCACTTAGAGCAGTTCGAACGACTAATATTGCAATAGTCCGGTGCAATGACCATTGTGCAAAGGGCGCTGAGACTTCAAGGAGTGTATCCGGTTTAAAGTGACGAGTAGTGCGATCATCTGGGAGAATGTTGGTTGTGCAAATGTTACAGATACTCCTCAATCAGTGTGCAAATGGAGCAGATGCTACTCTGGCATGAATGGCCAGGATATGCAAATAGTGCAGCATGGCGAGACAACTACAGTGAGTGCACGAGTAATACGTAATTGGCCCCACAGAAATGTGGCAACGAACTCAAGTCAAAAATTTGCCAGCTTGTTGTAATGGAATTATAGGTTAGGTGTTTAAGAAGTTGTTCGCAAGAGGGAAGAAGCTGTTGGAATGTCTACTAGTTCTAGTTTGCGTTGATCGGTAGCGCCTACCTGAGGGAAGGAGCTGGAAGAGCTGGTGACCGGGGTGCAGACGGTCCGAGAGGATTTTGCACGCCCTTGTCTTAGTTCTGGCAGCGTGCAAGTCCTCAATGGTGGGTAGGGGGGTACCGACAATCCTTTCAGCAGTTTTGATTGTCCGTTGCAGTCGGAGTTTGTCCTTTTTTGTAGCAGCACCAAACCAGACTGTGATGGAAGAACACAGGACTGATTCGATGACCGCTGTGTAGAACTGTCTCAGCAGCTCCGGTGGCAGGCCGTGCTTTCTCAGAAGCCGCAGGAAGTACATCCTCTGCTGGGCCTTTTTGAGGACGGAGTTGATGTTGGTCGCCCACTTCAGGTCCTGAGAGATTGTAATTCCCAGGAACTTGAAGGTCTCGACGGTTGACACAAGGCAGCTGGACAACGTGAGGGGCAGCTGTGGCGAAGGATGCCTCCTGAAGTCCACGATCATCTCTGCAGTCTTGAGCGTGTTCAGCTCCAAGTTGTGTCGGCCGCACCACAGCTCCAGCCGCTCCGCTTCCTGTCGATATGCAGACTCGTCACCGTCCTTGATGAGGCCGATGACAGTGGTGTCATCTGCAAACTTCAGGAGCTTGACAGTCGGGTTCGCTGAGGTGCAGTCGTTCGTGTAGAGAGAGAAGAGCAGCGGAGAGAGGACACAACCTTGGGGCGCCCCAGTGCTGATGCTGCGTGTGGGTGAGGTGGCCTCCCCCAGCCTGACCTGCTGTGTCCTGCCCGTCAGAAAGCTGTAAATCCACTGGCAGATGGCAGGTGAGACGCTGAGCTGGAGAAGCTTGGTTGAAAGGAGTTCAGGGATGATGGTGTTGAACGCTGAGCTGAAGTCCACGAACAGGATCCTCACGTAGGTCCCTGCACTGTCGAGGTGTTCTAGGATGAAGTGCAGTCCCATGTTGACTGCATCATCCGCAGACCTGTTCGCTTGGTAGGCAAACTGCAGGGGGTCCAGCAGGGGACCTGTGACACTCTTGAGGTGGTCCAGCACGAGACGTTCAAAGGACTTCATGACCACAGATGTCAAAGCGACAGGCCTGTAGTCATTCAGACCAGAGATTGCAGGTTTCTTGGGGACTGGAATGATGGTGGAGCGTTTGAAACAGGATGGAACTTCGCATATTTCCAAAGATCTGTTAAAGATCTGAGTGAAGACTGGAGCGAGCTGGTCCGCGCAGACTTTGAGGCAGGATGGGGACACATGGTCCGGTCCTGCCGCTTTGTTAATCTTCTGTTGTTTGAAGATGCGTCTCACATCCTGTTCATGGATGATTAACGCAGAAGTCAGAGGTGCGGTTGTGGTCGCGGGTGCGGCCGGGTGGGTGTGTGGAGTGAAACTGTCCTTTTCAAATCTGCAATAGAAGGTATTCAAGTCGTTGGCTAGTGTGCTATTGTTCTCAGCTTGGGGGGATCGTCGCTTATAATTAGTCAGCGATTGGAATGCACGCCAGACTGTTTTTGAGTCGTTCGCGCTTAACTGTTTTTCCAACTTTGCTGCATAGATCCTCTTTGCAATATTAATTTCTTTAGTAATCTGGTTTCTAGCTCGATTATACAGTGAATCTAAGTGAATCTATAAATTCAGATTTTCTGGCAATCAATTATGTGTCAAACGTAATAATGCAACGTGTGACGTGACTTGTGCTGCTAAGCAAAGAAATAAAACATTCCACTGCCTTTGTACTCCAAAAGAAGATAAGAAAACAAAAACAAACACCTCCTACCCCGCTTTTGATAAAGTGACACATCATCCCACCCATGCTCACTTTAGCAAAATACAAAAACAAAAAAAAAACATTCTCGACAACCCAAAAGCGGTTAATACCGGACGGAATTTGGCCCAGTGGGTATCGAATCCAATATTGGACAAATATCGTCAACAGCCTCCGTGCGAAGTGGATGCTGGCAGTGTTGGTGGATGGGCACTTTAAGTTCAATTGAATCGGCGGATAGTTCCTAATTAACCTTATATTTGCTGTTAGCCCAAACGGTGGGATTTGACTTGGGACATTGGAAATGTCCAGGAAGCGGAAAAAAAACATTGCACGTGAAGTTCAATTCGTAAGAAGGACGCAATACAAACCACGTATACATGTGAAAAATCTGTGTTCTTTGACAGAGTCAAACAAAACACGTGCCCAATTAGCTGTGCGGCGACAGATAAAAAAAATGCTTACATTCTTGTAATCGCGCTGAAGTTTAAACTTCAACATTAAAAAAGTTTAAACTGCAACATTAAAAAACACACACACAGCTGCGCATAAGTCATGACTGCAGGTTGCAGCATATAACAATCCTTTTAAAAATTCAATATCTGTTTGATGTTGAAATTGTTAAAATGGTACTATATTTAACTTTGAATACATACAGATAATTATCCCAATCTAATAACTTAGTCCAATAAATGTTATTATTTTGTCTGAACGTTGAGTTGCACTATTTAGAGCAGCCTCCTTTTGTCCTTTTTCCGCCCAATGGAATCTATTTCGTTTTCAGTAGCTTTTCCTGTTCCGGTCTCTTGGCCTCAATCTCACTACTTCATAAAAACAAAACAAAAGTATTGCTCTACAATATCACAGCATTACACTAGTTAATCACCAATCCTCCCCCCAAACAATTTCCACAACCTATTTTAACATTGCTTCAGTAGTAACACGTACACAAATACTTACAGTGTCCATAGAGAACAACAGATCTACCTGTAATCAGTCAAACAACGCACTTTCACCAAACACAAAGATTTCAGCATTCATCTCTCAAACATCACACACAGACATAAACATACACGCACCAACACATCAGTCATCAGCAGACTGCACAGTCACCCACACCAAGTCCTTTTTGTGCATACGTTGAACACACGTCTTGTCAGTTGGATAGTCTTGTATCTTCAGCCTCAAATACCTTTAAAACATTTTTCATTTTAATTGCTGTAAATCACTTGGTGTTACATTTTTTATATATAAAAGGTGCTATATAAATACATTTGCTTTGATCACTTGACAGCATTTGAAACGAATATTTCAAAAAAAACTGTCAACTCTGTGAGTGCAAACAAATCGTGGCTCTGAATTCAGTGTTGTGAATTGCGCATTTTCACAAAACCGATATTCTCACCCCTCACAGTAAGTAGTTAACATTTTGCTTTTCACATTTGTGTTTATTTATTTATATCAGTACAATTAACCATGAGTTTAACCAGAATTTTGATTTATCTAATACCAAAAAAATAATACACCTTTGTTTATTTAAAATTTTCAATCATCAATTAAATATGCATTTGAAATTATTTTTCTCAGACCAAATATCCACCAGTGAATAGTTTCTCGAAACCTTGAAATATTACATATCGTCTTTTCGGGTGATTCCTCTATCACCTCAGGTCCCAGACCAAACATCTACACGGGGAATAGATCCTCAGACAATTACAAGTAATAATTCTACATTTCAGGTACTTCAAAATTCCATTTATCTTTGTTATCCCTCGTCTTTTGTTGTCATGACAACAAAACAAGAAAACAAAAACCAAAAGAACAAACAACCGCTGAGAGATCCAAATATAATTCTAATTCTGTCAATTTTGACTGGTTCTGGAGAGGGGGAGGACATCTTTCTCATTCAAAGGCATCTATCAATTATACTTCATAGTTGCATACATTAACTCCATAAGTGTGTAAATGAATGTCTGGTGGTGACTGTAAATTAAATAACTAGCCTCAGCGAAGCAGTGTTATCATGCCAAGCGCGTCTTCATTGCAGAAAAATAACAAAAACAAACAGCAATGTTGGATGCATGTGTCTGTATATCGCCAGTAAGGAGTTAAGCGGCGCTGTGTCGTTGGGGCTGCCGGGAGTCACCCAGAGGTCAGACGAACTGGGCCCCCCAACATCGATCACCACCATGAGTTTTTACTCTCCTTCGGACAATCTCTGATCCAATTTCTAGCCAATGTCCCTTCTTTCCACAATGAAAGTATCTTCTTGCACTGTCCGCGTCCCTGCCCAGCCGCAATCTCCTCAAATCTGTCCATGAGGCCGCACGGCCTGGAGGAGGGAGGCGGCTGCTCTTGTTGTGACATGCAGCAGGCTGTGTGAGAAGGGGGGGGGGGGGGGGGGGGGGGGCGTCGCAGAAGTGCTGCGTGTGGAGGGCCGTGCTGTGGGTCGCAGGAGGCGGTTGTGTTGTTGGTCTTCTTCCAGATTGCACTCTTCTTGATCTTTGTCATAGGGTGATTGACTTGTGGAGGCCACTGTGGAACCCAGCTCATGACCACCACCTGCCATCCTCCCCTTGGCCAACTCGGACAGATTAGACCACAGGCGATACACAGTTATCAGTAACTTGCCCTACACATAGTTTTGTCAGAAAGCTTCTGTCCCTGTTCACTTTTAAATCTAACAGTCAACCACATTTCCAGACATTTGACAGTTTTGACAGGTTTTTTTTTTTTTTTTTTTTTTTTTTACAGGCTCATTGTTTCTGGGAAACCACATTAATTTATCCACATCTCCACGCATTCCACAGACTTCTCTCCATATTCCTCTCTCATACGAAACATAATAGGTGACGTGTACACTGGTAATTCGGCCGTACTTTTTTTTTTTTTTTTTTTGCTCGTCCCACTTTCCATTTTCCAATACCCGTTAGAAGCGCTTCTCCTTTTCCCCCACAATACGTCTTTGAAATTGTTGTGGACCTAAACCCTAAAACCGAAACTTCAACCGGGAGAGCTTTAACTAGACTCTTTAACCTGGATTTTAACTAGACTCTCTAACCTAGACCTTAACTAGACTCTACCAATGGAATGTGGGAAGAGCGACAATACCAATATCACTTAATACAAAGACAAGATCATTCCAATCAAAATACACTACTATTATAAAATCAAAAATGATAAGATTCTTTGCCGTAGTTCTCTGTTCTGGTCCGTTTGGAATCCCGAGGCGATGGCCGATCCAAGAGCGCGGCCGGGCAGTCCCCCGTCCTAATGCTTGGGTAAGGGCAGGACTCGGTGCGATGGTCCTGGATGATCAATCCAGTCCTCTGGATTGGCGATCAATCTTAGGATCCCACTTCTGACACCAACTGTTTTGGCAAATCTTTTTCTGACAGAATAAGTAAGGAAGCAATCTTGTCTTTGTGGGTTTTTATTACAAAAAAGAAAGAAAAGTCTTTGCAAAGAGAGGAAAAGGTACAAGTCTTACGATTTGTCACCCCTTACTGAAGTCTAAGCAAAACAATCCACCTCCATTATACAGAAGTGAGAGAAACAGAGAAGCAAAGGAAAGCAAAACAATTATCTTTGTTCAGTTGCACTCAACTTATCTTTATTGAAAAAGAGCTAGCTAGTAGTCACAACACGGCTAGGAACAACCAGGACGCACAAAACGGCCGAAAAACAGCTCCAGTTATGACGTGGAACAATAAAGCATGTGAAGGTGATATAAAACTAATAGAAGTCATATTTGGTATACATAAAACATAAATATTCCAACTCAATTCTCAACAAGAATACTGGTAATGGGAAAGAGTAACAATGCAATTATAACCCAAAACCAGAAAGTGAATTTATTGCTACATAGGAATGTGGTACAAATGCCTCTGTCCTGGTTGCTCATTACAATCTGACTTCAAAGGGGAGTTTTGCACTTTTAAAAATAAACTTTTTGTCATATTTGTTAACACTGTCAATCTGACCTGTCAGTAGTAAATGAATTAAAAGATCTAACTAGCGAACTAATCAGTCCGCTTTGGCCCCATCTGCAACCTCTAATATGAGTTTTGAGAAACCACCGCGCCTAAGGAAAAACAACCAATCAGAAACAGTGTGACCAATAAGCTGTCAATCATTTGGGGTTTGTGTGTTCTTCCTTTGCGTGCGTGGGATATCTCCCACATTCTAAAAACATTCATGTTAAATTCATTGAGGACCTATCCAAAGGTGTGAATGTACACACTGTACATGACCTGCGATTGGTTGGTGACCAGTTTCCGGGTGTACATGTAGTAATCCTGCACGTTTGTCACAGCGTCATGTTTGTTAAATTATATAATACGGTGATCAACTTCTTCCTTTTCCTCTTGGACTCAAAATGACAGATAATAATGTTAAAAAGCTAATTTGGCAGACTGGTCAAGATGGGTGTTCCAGTGCAGCGAGGGTGTGTCCTTGGAGAGTGAGAGTCCAGCAGTGACAAAATCTTGGCGCAAGGTAGACTGCTGGTGTAGTGCGATTTGATCAGGGCGAAGGCAGATAGATACTCAGGTCCGCGGACATATTTAAGGCGCCAGCTCATTCTGTATATAATAAGGGTAGCTGTTCACATTGTCTGTTGTCACACCGGCCAAAAGCAGTGATAATGCTCCACTCACGCACAGATGGTTGTGATTACGCATCGTTGTGTTCTGCAGAAAGATGTCTTCGTCGAGACTGTCATTGCGCTACATTTAAAGGGAATGAGAAGAGGTGCTTTGCTTGCCGGCAAATGAAGTCGGCTGTACACACAGCCACGATGGCACAGCCCATCCAGTCTTTGATCCGCTGGAATGCACTGGTCTATGAAATTACCAACACCGGTCTAACCTGTCCCTGGCGCTCAGTTGCGCCCTTAGTAACACTTCATTATGGATATATCACACTACCAACTTAAGCGCTGTGGCCATCGTCGGCTTGTTTACAGTGCACGACTCGTGCGTGAAAGTGAGGGGCGTGGCTTCGTTCAGATACTCCCGGTGGGGGAGGGAGTAGCAAAGTGAGGCTTCATTCAAATTTTAATAGCAGTATTAAAGCTGCCAACTCCTCCTTTAATAATGATAAAATGTTATTTCAAACATAGTGTGGTTAATAAAGCTTTAATGATGGAGACAGTTTGACCCTGGAACAGAGTAATTCCGTTTCAGTCATTTATATATACAGTACTTGGAATTGGTAGCGTAACTGCACTTAAGTCTACTTAATAAAATCAAATATTGTGGTCATCGTTTACTTTGATTTTGCAACAGTGTAGCTGAAATGCTTCCAACATGAAAACAATAAAATTGCTGTAATGTAGATGAGATAAAATCCTATAAATCCTTTTGGCCTAAAAGCGAGCATCACTCACTGATGAAATGGAGACCTGAACATGTTTTTCTAAAACATATTAGGGGAATGTTTTCATTCTGTCGCACTGATCTGCACTGTGTGACGCTGATAGTGATACGTTTAAATGCCTCACATCCCCACGTACAACAAAGCATCATTTTTCTGTCTCCCAATAAGCTTTTGTGGATTTATCCTCAGGCACATAAAAGGCTTTATAAGGGTGCTTACAGAGAGACTCCAGCAGAATTGGGCTTTTTGAATCTGTTTGAATGATATTAAAGGCAGAGCTGAAGGCTATGATTTTTCTAATTTATTGCCTTCCCCCTCTTAGTTCAGATTGATGTTTTTAGTGTGTGTGTTTTCTCACCCCAATGGCTTCCTGCTTTTATGGCATCATCTTGTGTCCAGAGAAGTGGCTCCCCAATATAGAGCCTTTTAACTTTGGTCACATTTCTGCAACAACAACAACAACAAAAAAAGAAAAACAAGAAAAGGAGGAGAAACCAATTTGAAAAGAAGAGCATGTGTGATACAAATGACAGTTTTGGTCTCAAGATAATAGTACGTTCATAATTGCATATTATTGAGCTCTCCATACATTGAGACCCGTGCAAGGAGAAATTCCACTGAGCCGCAGTGTCCTCGCGTCACAAGTGTCGCGCGGGGTCGCCGTCTAAACAAAGACACCGCCCAGCATCCGAGAGGAGCGTGGGGGACAGGTTGGGCACAACGAGAGACATCCATTTTAATTAAATGCTACACAGTCCCACTCGGAGGCCTTAATACAAGAGGGCTTACTGCAAAGATCTCATTTAGGACAAACAAGATGACTGCATCTTTCTCTCACTATCAGCCACAGCCCTCGCTGGGATGCAGGCCTGTAAAATGACTGATGTTTGTAAAAAGCGACAGTTGTGCCTGCTAAGCACTTCTGCGGGGACGCTCGTGACTTTTTATGTGCGGGTTCATAAACTCCTAGACTAATGCACTCTGACACTCTGTTTTGATATCATTATGCCGTTGTACTCATCCCTTTTTTGAGGGGAAAAATGCAAGTACTTTGAAAGTCGAAATTCATAAATACATTCATGTCAAACTGCACTTAATATTGATTTTGTTAGTGTACAGATTCAATAATAAGGTACAGAGTGCATGAATATTTAAATATAATCTTCATTTCTGCATCTCCTAATGGCCTTTTCTCCTCTACACTCAATTTAAACACAATTTGAAAACTATAATGTATTGAAAATTACTAGAATTCAGCAATAAATCATTGCAGGGCCCTTTTTAAGATAGTCCAGTGTTAGTCTCCAAGGGGATGTGCACAATTTGATTTTGTTTCGCAATTATCCTTCCAACTATGGGTTCTCTTTAAGTGTTGTCTGTCCTTTTTCAAAGCCCATGCACAAATGGAGAAAAGCTTAAATGGACTGCATGACAAAGAGGCTCACCAGAGCCTCTTTGTCATGCGGTCAAATGATCCCCGCAACGTAACTTTTTTTTTTTTTTTTCCTTCTGCAACCTACAAGAAGTCTGTTATTGTTAGCAGCTAATGGCTCAAAGTACAAGCAAGAATAATGTGTGGCTCAAGCTGGTGCAAATGAATGAACACACGTGTAATAGGCATGCGGAGCCTTAGCGTGCGATCCATATGATGGCCATCAATAATTCATTCTTGACTTTGGCCTTTTGGGAGGCATTAAGGTAATATGAAGAGCAGCCGGGCCAAATGCTTTGAGAATCCTCTTTAAGCAGGATGCATGGTATCATTTAGTCCATTCCACTTCACAGTGAGTCTAATCAGTTTAGAATTATTTTATGTGGGTGTGATTACAAACATTTGTGTGACGAACACGTTTTTAAAATTTCAAATATACGTTCAACTATAGAACAAAATGCGGCTCCTATGGCGTTGACGCTGTGGCACATTAACAGCTGTTCATAGTTTGTTGTACTTCTTCATGGAGCATCTTTGCCACAGCCTGACTTCCAATTTGGTGACGAGACCGTTTGATTGGTCCCCACATTTCAATGTCCATATGGCTGTGGTTTGTTTCTAAAATTGCTCTCATATGATAACTGAAAAATCATTGTTTTAGCTTAGAGGAAGCCACAGTTTTATTTGCATCTCCGCTTATATGTAGAGAATATATGGACTAGAGTCTTCCAGCAGTTTGACTCCTCAGCCCTGTGATTACTCCACCCCATAATATGTAAAGGTGGCCCAATGGTGGCGGCTAATAGCCTTCCTGTCCCTATAAGTTATGGATGTAGCCTTTTGTGCTGCAGGGTCACACATAAAGGCCCCCCTTTTTAATTCCCACTCACCCATGGTCTGGCTAAATGGCTGATGGTGGAATTGAAGGGCCACGTTTATTCCAGTACGCACACACTTTGTTTAAAAAATAAAATAAAATGTTGTCGTGCGCTCCAACTGTTTGTTCTCACTAATTGCTATACACAAATATTTCCACAAAATATGGTTCGCTAATCTCTCCATATACCATTCATTCATAAACAGCAACAATGTGTTCATGCTTGTAATATTAAAATTCAGAGGTGGGACCAAGTCATTGCTTTGCAAGTCACAAGTAAGTCTCAAGTCTTTGCCCTCAAGTTCCGAGTCAAGTCCCCAGTCGAGACAGGCAAGTCCAGAGTCAAGTCCTAAACTTTGACTTTTGAATCCTTTCGAGTCATTTTACCAACAAAATAATTAATAAATAATAATAATAATCAATCATTTTATACATTTAATATATTTAATTGGTGGCACGGTGGGCGACTGATTAGCACATCTGCCTCACAATTCTGAGGACCTGGGTTCAAATTTTTCTCCGGGCACTCCGGTTTCCTCCCACATCCCAAAAACATGCATGGCAGGTTCATTGAAGACTCTAATTTGCCCGTAGGTGTGAATGTGAGTGCGATTGGTTGTTTGTTTATATGTGCTGGCGACCAGTTCAGGATGTACCGGCTGGGATAGGCTTCAGCCTGTCATGTGACCCTAGTGAGGATAAGCGGCTCAGAAAATGGATGGATGAATATATTTAATTGATATGTATACAGTATATTATATACTGCATTTATATATTTAGTATATTTTAAAATCTTTTTTATTTCTCAAAACAAATTTGATAAACAAGTGCATTGAACCTTCATAAGAAAACTAGGGTGCTGATCAAAGATTTAGCATTTTCAAAGCCAGTCGTCGGGGGGGGGGGCTTCGTTTATTGCCCCTTCAAAACTGATCGATTGTACGTTTTCAGTTTTTCTATGAAAATGCTATGCTATTTCTCACTTTATTTCTGAAGTGACATTAAATAGACCTGGCAAATAAGAATTTGCATCCAGCAGTGCTGCAATTAGTAATCGAGTATTCTACTGACAATTCTATCAGAATAATCAAGTATATGCATAAAATACATTTTTTGTTTGGTTAAAGACAAATTATGAATACACGATGGAGAAGGAGAGATTTCACTTAATAATGAACGACCAATTTGTTTCCTCATTTAGCTAGTAGACAGTATTTTTCTTAAATTTGTGCATATAGCAGTAAATTGCATTTTGTTGTCTACAAACATTTCTAGAGAGGCAATTTCAAGCGTAATGAACAGGAAGCCCAGAGAGCACGCGGCCGGCCCACCGTGTAACTATTCGCGTGATCCCTCACAAAGCTAGCTGCTAATGCTAACGAAAAAAAGCATATGTGACTTTGAGCCGCGCGATTCCCACAATTCTTGGTCAATTCCTCTGACAGAGCTTGCACATCGGCAATAAAGGTGTGGGGCACTTCAACCTGATAAATAATCATAAAGACATTCAGCATTATGTTGTCGCTTATCATATTTGCCGGTAGTAAAACAATAAGTTGCACATATACAGTAGTGATAGAAAGAGAAAACTACAAAGTGTTGGTTTCTCAGTGCTTTGGTGAAAGTACAGTAGTCTTTTCAAGTCAATGGGTTCAAGGCCAAGTCGAGTTGCAAGTCCTTTAACATATTGTCAAGTCAAGGCTAAAGTCGGCGGCACGGTGGACAACTGGTTAGAGCGTCAGCCTCACAGTTCTGATGACCCGGGTTCAATCCCCGGTCCCGCCAGTGTGGAGTTTGCATGTTCTCCCCGTGCCTGCGTGGGTTTTCTCCGGGCACTCCGGTTTCCTCCCACATCCCAAAAACATGCATTAATTGGAGACTCTAAATTGCCCGTAGGTGTGAATGTGGGTACGGATGGTTGTTTGTTTGTATGTGCCCTGCGATTGGCTGGCAACCAGTTCGGGGTGTACCCCGCCTCCTGCCTGATGACAGCTGGGATAGGCTCCAGCACGCCCGCGACCCTAGTGAGGAGAAGCGACTCAGAAAATGGATGGATGGAAGTCTAAAGTAATCAAATTCATGATTTGAGTCCAAGTCATGTGACTGAAGTCAACACCTGTGCTACAACTTCATTCCTATAAAAATGAAATCATTTAAAATTTTTGGAAGGAATGATAAATTCCATCTTTGTCTTTTGTCTTTGAGTATGAAGAAAAACACTGCACACATAATTTGATATGATATCCTTGAGATATTAAAATATCTCAAGGATCAATAATTATATTTACACACCCCATTGTTGCTGAAAATCAGCCGGTTTTGAGGGGGTGGCCCTGTCTCTTGCAAGTGAACCACCCTTCACCCTGCCCCATATACTGCTGGGCAAATGGGGAGTATGGATTCCGTTACCATGACGACTAGGGGTGGAGCTAGGGTGGCTGCACTTTGAGCCCTGAATAATAATAATAATATTTAAAAAAAAAAAAAAAAACAGACCACGAAATGTGAAGCACACATGGGCTGCTACAAGACAGGACAGAATCTAGTTGCCCTTGTGGAGGCAGCACTTCATAGCCTTGTTTACGAATGACACTTGTCAATTAGTGTGAGGATCCTTGTTCGTGACGCATGCAGTGGATACATCACCACTTAAATATTACCACCACATCACTACCATTATCAATACTATTGGACATTGGGAATTGATAGTGTTGTTTCCCCTTTCCACACAATTAAAGCTTTTAAAGTAACGCAGTCGATAACATGTATTACAACAACCTGGTGGTTGTGCACATTTTTAAATGCATAACATCATTTTGCAGCCCAACCGTGTTGGGCCAACACTGTTTACTAAATGTTGCAGAAGTCAAGTCTAAAGTCATTTCTGCATTAAAAAAATTTTTGTTCCTAGAGTAGATGATTAAAAATTTATAATTCATTGTAATAGTCATTTCTGTCGCTTTTCATATTTTAATCCAGTTTCAAAGAAAACATGGTACATTAATCAAATATGACAGAACATACTCTTAATGTAATCATGCGGGCGGGCGGGGGGGCGGGGGGATATGAATTGCAAATGTCTCACTGACTGAACTAGTACCCCAACACACACACACAAATGTATTTCCATTAATGTTACAAAATAAAATAATCATGACCATTACATGTTAAAATGAATGACTTTGCAAATGCAAGGGAAAGTTTTAGATTTAGGTTTGTTTGAAACGCTGAAATGCGGAAGCTTCACATTAAATTGCGGCGCAGTGGGTGAATGACTCGAGATAAAAGTTGGGTGGTGAATGCTTCTCCATGTTCTATTTTCTTTCTAGAACAAGGATTATTCTTAGTTTCGATGAAACTGCCCCACTGTTGACTTGATAGACAGCTTGGAGCCTTAGCATTATAGACATCACCATCACCCATGATATACCTTTGAGAAATGGGGAAACAAAAAGAGTCAACATCTGCGAAAATGAAATGCAGGTGCCAGGGACTCAGTTCATTAATGACATCCTGCAATAATTATAATCCATTATGAACATACAGGCGCTATTAGATACGCACACGGTTGCATTTATGGCCAAAAATATCTCATCAGCATTGGAAGGTTTTCCTCAAAGAGACTGGGAATGAGCATTCTGCAGACATTGGTTTGAAATAGAGAGGCACATTTCAAAACAAGTCAATATCCAGCAGAGAAGAAGGAGGTCCTAATTAGATTCATTTGCTTCTTGGATCAATGTTTTCCTAGGGATGTGAGTTATAAAGTCAGAATGGAGCATAAATAATCAAAAACAAATAAAGATGTATGTTTGGAGAAATATGGCTGATAGTGCTCATAAAATTACTCTCAGAGAGCAAAAGCAAAATGAATATTTAAAGATGGGAAGGAAGAAAATAGCTTAGGAAGAGGAAAAAAGGAAAAGCTGCAGGTTTCTAAAAAGGGGCTGACCTTGGCCGGCAGAG
Source organism: Phycodurus eques (assembly GCF_024500275.1). NCBI lineage: Eukaryota > Metazoa > Chordata > Actinopteri > Syngnathiformes > Syngnathidae > Phycodurus > Phycodurus eques. The sequence goes on from NC_084525.1 coordinate 17,857,317, forward strand.
TGGAGGAATCCTTTAGAGGGTACCTTGGCCATACTTAGTGAAAAGTAGATAATTTGTTAATGTCACGCACTTGTTGGAAATGGCAGATAAATGGATTCCAGCCATTATTTTCCCGCCTAAGTGAAGTGAAGGAGGAAACGCTGTGGAGAGGACAAACCAAGTTATGACTGATAAGTGTCTAAAAGCTAATGAAGGCTGCCTAGGCCAAGGTCAATGGCTGAGAGTGAGATGCTATGTGTTGCGGCATTGTCCCTCCGCTTAAATATAGAGGAAATATACATTGAGCTTTTGACACCTTGAAACATAGTAGCGACTTGTCTATGAAATATGGCCATGTAACGGCTTTTTAATGATGGCCTCCAAGCCCAGTATTCTGGCCTGAGATTGAAAATCGGAGGTGAACCTTGATATCACTGCGCTAAGTGCTTGTAATGCACCGTAACTTCTGGCCGGCCCGTTGAGGGAGACAGTTCAGGGCAGCAGATAAATACCCCTCTAGTGGACAGGGCCTCGGCTGGCAGGAGGACATGGCACTCGTTGTGACTTCCTCTGTGACCGGACACTAGCTGATTTGTGGCTTCGCGCACGGGCAACCTGATATATCGGAGTCTTTGCCTATTTGCCTGTGCAAATGCAATAAGACCCACTTGTATATTACAGTGGCACATCCCCAAGAGCAGTATATTTTAGAATTCGGCAAAAATTTGGATGAAAAATATGCCCCCAATGTTAAACAATTTTCATCATATCATGTCAGAATATTACGTATTACACTATATTACACGAGACCTCATGTCAGCCAGCATTCAGGGATTGTACCTGTGTGCATGTTTTGAGACAGTTTTTCTGAAAGGAATGATATAAGAGAATAGGAATAGCCTACCTAAGTCCTGTTCACGTCCACATGCTTTTGTGTGGTTTAAGTGTCTCAACAAAGCCTACTAGAACAGCTGAACTTTATTTGGCGTTAATCATATGATTGGTTAATTCTGAACACAGCCACATTCCCAATTATAAGAGGGTGTTCACACTTGCGTAACCACATGATTTCAGTTTATTTTTTACGCTTATCTCCCCTCTTGAAAAGCTTACAGGACGTGCAAGGAAGTTCGCAACGAATAACGTAATTACTCCTTTCCTATGCTCCATTTCATTACATTTTTGACTCAGTGATACACAGATACTTTCATATTTTAAATACATACTGTATATCACAAACACGTCTTTAGGCTCTGAGTGTGACTGAAATGAAAGAGTGCAGGTCACGTAGTGTGTTGCCGCCGCCATTTGGGTACAAGCAGACCGATGGCTGGATTTTCAGTTTTGACTTCCATAATCCAATCACTGAGTGAATAATTACAAAATAATAACACGCTATGCATCATCATCTTGGCTCCATCAACTAGTGTGGCTTCCCCCCGCCACTTGTGTGCTTAATGTCCTCTAAAGACCCATATTACACCCCAATTAGATGGCACTCTTGTTTCCTTACATCAAGGGCTTGACTTGACTGCCTCGTCACCCTCCCTTGGCCTAATCAATTTCATTACTCCAGTTACAGCCCCAGCCCTGGAAAGCGGTGCCCTTAAACTTCAGCTCCTGCTTTAATCGATCAATAGACCACGTGCCTGCCAAGGTTCCATTTAAAATTCATTTATTTTAAGCCATTATATAAAACAAGACAGCGCATCGATGCGGCCCCACTTTGTTTTATTTGAACGAGGGTTTCCACCGCGACACTCAAATCCACTCTTTTTTATGTCACACTGCTGGGAAGACCCATTACAGTAGGTCACATGCTCCATGTTGCTTTAGTACAGGTAAATAAAATGAGTGTGTATAATACACTCAGCAAAAACTATAAAGGGCTCTATTGTTGTGGACTGTGCAATTGCATGGGTGTCCAAAAACTGCACAAAAAAAGCACAAGGCTCGCTGAGTGTGTTTGTCAATTTGGCAGACCAGTCTGTGACAAGCTGGGCGTATCAGAGCGGAGAGGTTGTGCCTCTGGAAATGCGCCAGCTGAAGTGAGAATTTGGTGACCAAAAGTCGGTGTAAACTTACGCCTGCTCGTAGCGCGTCTAACTTTTGGCGCAGCTGGTCAACGCGATTTTACTGAATTTGATCGGGGCCATATACCTGCTTCCCCTTAGTCATGTCATCAGCCGGCATGGAAACATATTTCACTGCTACGCTGATGACACCCAACTCTATATCAAAACAGACCCCCTCCGCAGCCCCATCCTCACCCTCTCTCAAAACCTGCCTGGAAGAGATATAGGCATGGATAACTTCCTTCAACTGAACAGTGAAAAAATGGAAGCCATTCTCCATGGCACCGCACACCAGACCCGGTCATCCTCCATCATCAGCATCTCTTTTTACAACATACACCTCTCATTTTCAGTCACTAACCTCGGTGTCGAGATGGACCCTCACCTGACTATTCGAGGCCCACAACAAACACCTCCGCAAAGACCTTCTTTCACTTCTTAAAAATTGCAAAAATCCACTCCACACTCACTCCCTCCGATGCTGAAAAGCTTGTCCATGCATTCTTCTTCTCCAGGCTGGACTACTGCAACATACTTCTTATCGGGATCCCAAACAAGAACATCCAGCAGTTGCAGTATATACAGAACAGCGCTGCCATGATCCTGACGAGAGTGCGGAAGAATGGCTTCCTGTCCAGTACCAGTACCAGTGCTGTCCCACCAATGCCTTCATGGCACTTCCCCCCTTTACCTCAAGTAACTACTCACCCCGCATTCCTCCACACGTCATCTCCGCTCTGGACAACTTTCTCCTGCCTTTGAGGACGAGGCTTCGCTCAATAGGCGACTGCACCTTTTGCACCGCTGCTGCTAGTATGCTCTCCCTGAACATTGAAGGGTTCCACAGACTGTGGATGCTTTTAAAAAAGGCTTTAAAAACACACCTTTTTCAGAAAAGCCCCCAGTTAGAAAATGTATTTTTTCTTTGTATTAACATTTCTTTGAATTGGTGCCCAGCTAAATTTAGTTATACCCTAAGTACTATCTACATATTTTAATGTTGCACTGTTGCACTTTAAGATCTTTTGTTTGATGGGAGGTGTGTTATTAATAAAATTCATTTTTATGAATATGACTATGACTGTGATGATGATGATGATGATGTATGCAAATGTAATCTAAACAACAAGATTTCTTATTTCTTATTATTATCCAATCATTTTCCATACCACTTATCCTCACTAAGCAAACTTAGTGAGGAAACTATCCCGGGGTACAGAGGCGGGGTACACCCTGAACTGGTCGCCAGCCAATCGCAGGGCACATACAGTATAAACAAACCATTTGCACTCACATTCACACCTACGGGCAATTTAGAGTCTTCAGTTAACCTACCACGCATGTTTTTGGGATGTGGGAGGAAACCAGAGTGCCCGGAGAGAACCCACGCAGGCGAGGCCAGATTTGAGCTGAGCTGAGCATTAAGTGAAATGTAAATGAAGATAAATGCTCAAATACAAAGGTACATCACATACACGGGAAGCGAGGAGAACTGTTGAACATCACATTAGCAATGATAGATTGGGAGAAGTTAATCAATGTAAGTATCCAGGAAGCATATTACCAGCAGTTGGAACAATCCACAAAGAAGTTTGAATAGCAATGGCAAAATGCTGCTCTCTAAAGAAACAGAAGGATACTAAGGCCAAAAGGACTATCCGAAGAACGAATAATTAGACTCATTAAATGATTGGTCTGGACTGTGGCCTTGTATGGCGCAGAGACATGGACGATGATGCACTGGAGATGTGGCTTTGGAGAAGGATGTTAGGAGTGACATAGAGATGAGGAGAACAAATGCAAGAGTATTCCAGGAAGTTGGAGTGGAACGAGAACTGCTGCAAACATTGAAGGCTTGGAACACAGCAGCTAGGACACATATTAATTATGGTTTCTATTGTACAGTCACCAAAGGAAAGCTAGTAGGGAAAACGGGGAAGAGGAATAAGAAGAGCTACATTGCTGGGAACTCTCACGGAGAACTGAAAAGGACGGCACAAGATAGAGAGTAATGAAGGATGTCAAACCTGTAGGAGGACCTGCCCATCAAGGTAGAGTGCTGAGGGAAAAAAGGAAGAAGAAGAAGAAGATTATGATGAAGAAGAAGACAGATTGAACAGTTTTCAGCATTCCTTGCCTGAGAATGCAAACTGAGAGACAAGAACACTAAAAGTATCCATGAATTACACTTATTAATCCCACACCTAAAGTTATACAGGAGCCTATACACCTCCACACTTCCTTCTTCACAATCCCTCTGTGAATCTGGCAAGCTTTTATTATATACAGAATTAAGTTGATTCAATATTCATAAGGGTTCTATAGAAGATGATTGTGCATTAACCCAGAAAACTTCATTATCATTCACAGCTTGAGAAACCTGTGGCATGGATTTGGAAATGTAATGAAGATAATTGGCTTGGAATATTGTCAGTGAGGTCCCCAATTTACATGAAAGTGCCCCCTCCCCCATACAACGCCTGAAGTTGTGCGTTTGACTTATATTTCGCGACCCTCCATGCCACTTTTTATGTGGCACGCGAGAACCTTATTTCGTTTGCGTGTTTCATGTCGGAGACATTGACTGCGACTTCTCGCTTGAGTAGCCACACAGTCTGCTCGCGTCTCAGGTTGCATGACAGGTGTCAAGACAACCATCGAGTGACTTCTGTGGAGTTTGTTCATTTGTGCTGCTGGTGAGTCAGCGCGTGACGACTCAACCACAACCACAGGCAGGCTCCTCAGATGTCCACTCACATGAGCATGAATGCGCAATCTGTCAAAGGACATTTTTTCTTCCCTTTTTCTCATGTACATTTATTATCACTCACAATATCTCGAAACTGCACTGGACAAAGCTGGACACAATTGAGTACTTGAATTATTATACTATTACAATTAATGACATATCAAGCAATCAAGTTAAAAAAAAACCCTGTGGAATTAAACACAATTCATGTGACATTGGTTGACAGTAGAGGGTTTTCAGAAGCTTAACTAATCATCTTGAGTGATTTCAGACAGATACGGTGACTGAAAAACTATTTATTTGATATCTTTGAAATCCAGCTGGAGGTCCATGTATGAGTATGCTCTTTGTCCTCACTAGTAAGACAATTCAGTACACTAGTACAAACCGCAATTCCAATGACGTTGGGATGTTGTGTAAAATGTAAATAAAAACAGAATACAATGATTTTCAAATCCTTTTCAACCAATATTCAATTGAATAATAATAATAATAATAATAATAATAATAAATAATGTTCAAATGATGAACGTTATTGTATTTTTCTTCTTGCAAATATTCACTTATTTTGAATTTGAAGCCTGAAACAGGTTCCCAAAAAAACCTTAGACAGGGGTAACAAAAGACAGGGAAAGTTGAGGAATGCTAAACAAACAAACAAACAAAAAAAAAACACCTGTTTGGAAAATTCCACAGGTGAACTGGTAACTGGGTACAAAAGAAGCATCTCTAAAAGGCTCAGTTATTCACTGGCAAGGACAGGGCGAGGTTCACCACCATGTGAACAAATGCGGGAGCAAGTAATCCAACAGTTTAAGAACGTTTCTCAACGTACAGTTGCAAGGAATTTAAGCATTTCATCATCTACGGTCCATAATATTGTCAAAAGATTTAGATAAAGGTTTGAAATAAAAGAGAATCTGGAGAAATCGCTGCACATAAGCGGCAAGGCCGAAAACCAACATTTTAATGACCGTGACCTACGATCCCTCGGGTGGCACTGCATTTCAAATCGTCATTGTGTAAAGGCTATCGGAAACCATTGTCAGTACACATTTCATCGCTACATCTACAAATGATATAGACACAAAAAATATAAACAACCGCTTTTATGAAACACACCCCTCATTTCTCGTCAAGAGACAGACACATTCCATAATGAAGATTTTATGGGGTTTTAATACACACTGTGTTAATTTTAAGAGTGATGCTGCTTGAGTGGTACCCGTGGAACTCCATTTTGATGGAAGAGGCTTTATTTAGTTACAGGTTCAAAGGCAATAAAAATCCTCTTTGGTACAATGAGCCTTGCCACATATGACAGAGGCAGTGCTTACAGTGGCGCATTGGCAGCAAGAGACTCGTGTCTGCGAGTGATTTCTTCCAAAGCTGGCTCAAATGACAGCATCTTGTTTTAATCAGGGATTTTGGCTGTGATAACTGCAGCGAGAGCTGCGAGGACTTGGCAGCCGCTTGCAACGCTCACCGTGGCACTCGTACAAAATACACAAATTTTTCCACAGTAATTATGTGTCAAGTCAAACAAGCAATTGAAGGTTCAGGGTGAATGTGTTGGGAGGCAGCTGAGAGCAAATAGAGCACGGTGAGTTACTTGGACGCACGAGCGGGGCCCCAACAACACAAATTAGGCCATCGGGCTTTTAAAGGCTCCGGGATATTTTTTTGGCCCTGGTAAGTGCAACAGACCGTGCCGTGCCTGTGAATGCTGGATTGAACAGCATCATGTGGCGTTGCCAGGTCTCGTTTCAATGGAGGAACCCTCATGCAGCACACAAGATGGAGTTCAAAGACTCAGCGGCTGGCCAAAAGGACGAAGCGGTTGTGAGATCATTGACTTGGGCTTTTTTGTGGTTTATAAAGGCTGATTTACGAAGCAATTTGGCGTCGTCACTTGAAAATGAATCACTGTCATGCAGCGTGGTTCAAACGCTGGAAAAAGGCAAGATGTCAAAAGAATTCACACTTCTACCAAACCTATAAACAGAAACTGCTTAGACCATGATGTAATGCTCATTTTATTCCTAGAAGGGAATAACAGAATGTATATTCAATTAAAAAAATGGATAAAGGGATTATTGTAATTATTGTGATTGATGTAATAAATGACACAGGCTGAGTCAGCTGGCAAAGCAGTTTAATAAGTGGAAATGAATCCTCACACAGCTACCTTAGTGGCTGAGCAGTTCCTTCTGCACCGAATTGTTACAGCTATCCATTTTTAACAAAACAGGCGCAACAGTATCCAGACTAATTGTTTTCCCCGCTGTCATCTGAAAAGCATCCATACTCTGAATCTTGAGGCAACATAATGCTGCACTGCTCTCACAGAGTGAGGGGAAGAGACGGAGTTATACAACACTTCTCAGACAGGTGAGCGTTGAAGGGAGTTCATAGATTTGCTCTTAAGCAAGTTTCAACACTTTAAATTGGTCAGTAATTAGTCAAAATGATGTGGGGACAGACCACTACCGTAGAATTGATTTGTGAAAAAATACTAACTTGAGCATGTTTGGACGTGCCAAGTTTCCGCCTGACATCAACGATATGTTGGATTTGGATCTTGACGCCGAATGGCTGCTCTGAGGAGTTTTGTTGGAAGAAAATCTTTCTTTAAGATCTGCTCAGATGAAGGCTGTTACTTGCCTATGTGGAAATCTTTCAACATACATGTACTCAAAAGTATTTTAAATTCCACAAAGTCGTCATTGCTCCATACTTTTATTTCTGAGTATTGGTAGATATACTGTATATTTGTATATCTGCTTGATTAAAATTTTAATATTGAGCTGATGTGCCACTTTATTTTCCCTGCCTAACTTGACTATTATGGTAGTCTTTGTTTGACTGGTTCTTCCTTTGCTTTATGACTCAGTAAATTAAAAAAAAAGGAACAATGTAATATTTTATGTCAACTGGTTCCATGCAATTGCACATTTTTGGGGATTTCACCATTGTAATACAATTATCTGGAACTGGTCAAATCAGAGCAGTGGCAGTTTTAGGCCACTTTTACTCGGGGGGCCAGGGGTTTTGTCGGCGGGACATGGTTTTAAAGCACATCCACACACGCACGCACGGCCAGTATATTGTCTAAATTGCTTCACTTTATTTATTCATGGTATTTATTAATTAATAATATTTGTATTGTATTCAGTAGATTCTTTCATCGCATTCTAAAGCCTGGGGGGGGGGGTCCAGGCACAGTGTTAAAGGGGGCACTCTCTCCCCCTCGCCTCCCCAAAAAAACCACCTGCTTCAGAAACAAGAACCGTTAATTGTGGATCAACTTACTGTAATATTTGCCCATTTAAGGAATACAACATGAACACATTTGGTAGCTCGCCATTTTCTTAAAGGGGTCTTAAAATGGATCACCACCTAAAGATTTTTGAATGGCAAGCCAACTGATTGCTCTTTGATCCGATCTCTGGTTATAAATTTCCGTGTCCCACACATTGAGCGCAGAACACCACTCAAAGACCAGCCGGCACAGGGGACAGCTATTGTATGATATGACAGAGTCGTGTTAACAAGACTATAAAAGGCTATATAAAGTATATTTATTGGCTATTCCAGCCTAAAGCCAGGTAACAGTGTTCTGCATGACAAATGGTGCAGAAATGTTGCTGTATCTTATATGCAATAATATTTGCTAAAATGAAAGAAAGTCTCAAACACATTACCAACAAGGCAAATGCATAAATCCATTACGTTTGACTAGAATGCCTTGAGGTTGGATTTATAGGCTCCAAATAGGATATCCAACTTTCCAGCAGCCTCTAATGCAGCATACAGTACACCTGCTGCCACTTCAACCGTCCAGTTAGTTAGTTTATCGAAAAGTGAGCACTAGTTCGTGGATCCCAACATGTCCTATTATCGGGGAAGGTTATTTTACGCAGCCACTTGAGCCCGTTCTCAAAGGTAATGTGTGACCTTCAAGCTCCACGTATCAGCGCACCTGATTTAAAGCTTGCTTATCCAAACAGGACACCAAGCACTTGTCAATTCAGCGAAAACAATATCCTGCATGCACACACTCACACACACGCACACACACACACACACACACACACACAAACACGCACACACCCCCATCCCAGTGTCTTTCAAAAGAGGGTTACACGGGATCAAGAACTTGAAAAGTGGGCTCGTAGAAATGAGTGCCTATAGGTCAAGTTTGTATTTTCTTCTTCATTTAGTTGATGGACCAATGGCAGGAATCAGATGCAAGTCGAAGTCTTTATATTCAGCTTATTGACGTCATTGTTTCATTTTAGAGAAGTGATGCACTGACAGACTCAAGTAAACTATATTTGTACGGATAAATTCATGCTTTCACTTTATGAGCTCTTGTTGGGGCAGATTTACCATTTGGCAAAGACAGTCCATTGCCTGGGGGCCCGAGATCTCCAGCCCCCCCCCCGGAGAACGGTGAAGAAGGTGAGAGAAAGACAAACAGTTTTCTTGATCAAAATGACCAAAGGTTTCAACCTTTTTCAGGGAGACACCTCATGTGCGTCATGGACAACAGCAAGAGCCAGACACTCTTGCCAGTTGCAGTAGTGCTGCTGTCGGTGTCAGCCAAAGAGGATGCGGTAAAGATGAAGTGCAGAGACACAAGTGACGCTTTTCTTCAGAAAGATATGAGTATTAAAAATGAATTGTGAAATGGTTAACTATCTTAAATTTTTATTATTCTGCTTGTCAGTTACAATAAAAGCATTGCGATGATTCAGTTCTTAGATAATAATGAGTGATTTTGTGGACTTTATGTAGCATCAGGGAAAAGGGGGAATTGCCTTGGGCCCCTAAATGACTAAACACGCCGCTGTCTGATGCAAAACTGTCTAATAGTGGGGCTATATCCATCCATCCATTCTCTGAACCACTTAGCCTCACTAGGGTCACGGGTGCGCTGGCGCCTAGCCCTGTCGACTTTGGACGAGAGGCGGTGTACACCTAACACTGGTTGCCTGCCAATCACAGGGCACAAAAAAAAAAACAAAAAAAAAACATTCACACCTATGGAGAATTTAGAGTTTTCAATTAACCTAATATACATGTTTTTGGAACGTGAGAGGAAACCAGAGTAGCTGGAGAAAACCCATGCAGGCAGGGTGAGAACATGCAAACATCTCACAAAAAGGCCAGATTTGAACCCGGGACCTCAGAACTGTGAGGCAGATGTGCTCACCAGTTGAACACTGTGCTGCCCGTAGGGTTATTTATATTTTTCAAAATATTTGTTACAGCCATATCATCAGCCATATTTGGGAACTGGACTGATAACAAATAAAAAAAAAACATTTAAATCGCCTTAAATACTGTATAATGGAACAATGGGTATACAGCATAATAAAAAGACTAAATATATTAAATATTCTGTAATATAGAGTAACTGAGAGACATCCATTCAACCATTTTCTATACTGCTTGTCCTCCCTGTAGTCGAAAAGACAATTTATACAACCTTTTTAAATGTGTTTGGAAAAGGTGAAGGCTCGCCGCTTTTGCTCAAGTGCTGCTCATGTGTTGTTGAGCATATTTTGATGAAGCGCTTCATCTTAAATATTCATAAGCATTGCATACTGAGCTCCAAATCTCATCCCTTAAGAAAAGAGATGTTCATAAATCATTAGCCTAAAAAAAAGGACTTGCTTTGTATTTTGAACAGTTTTTCACCGCATATACTCTAATTAACTCATTCTTAGAAAGAGCATGATCGCATTTCCAAAAGCGAAAAGTGAAGCTCCACATGTCTATTAGTCTTCCTTTTATCTCTGCCACAAGTGTGATTTATTTCAAATATTACATTTGACTGGAAATGCGTGTCCCTACTCCCATTCGTTGACCTGCTACTCTTGATGCCTGGCTGACCCATGTGACCCCAACAGAACACATTTCTGTTTTATGTCCAATTTATTACCGTTCAAGGCCATCTTATTTGTGCCTCCGACATCAAAGAGCTTTTCCCTGCAATCTATTTAACTCAAATGTGAAAGTGAAAATGCCGTGTGTGACTTTGTAGGGTGTGCAGATGATTATTTAGCGACTCATCACATAGCCTACTGTCTAACCGGCATTGGGCAAGTTACTTTCACAATGTCATACATTCAATAAATAAATAAATATTGGCAACTCAACTGGGTGTTGAACTGAATGTAAAGATCTTAAAAAAATTAAGTGTCCTAAATGCGATAAAAACATGGTTAGGGTGTATTTAAATAGGGTATTTCTATTGCGGATCTTCACCTACCGCACGGGGGTCTGGAACCTAACCCCAGCGACGGAGGGGGGGATTACTGTACTTTAATACACTAAGGGCCTTTAACAAGCAAACAATATAAAAACAACAAATTACATTTGATAATGTAATAGAATTCCAATCCTGTTTTTATACATATCTAAAAATAACCCCCAAAAACAACAATCGCTAAAAAAAAGTTGCTATAAAAGTAAATTCAATCCTCCTGATATGCTATGCCTTACCCCAAAAGTAGAAATTTAATCAAATAATTGATGATATGAATAAAATGTATTTAGGTCTAAAGTGGTTTGACTACAATGATTGATGTCAGTTTCGTCCAATGAAAAGCCAGCCAGTGACAGTTCAGGAAAGTAGGAGGCAGGAAGGTTAAAATTCAAGTTAAAGGTTAGAATGCAAGAGAATGCATCACAGCAAAAAGAGATGCACTCAGTTAATATGTGCTTGCTCTACTTTTGTAACATGTGACTCATATACAATATGTATATACAATAAAATATAAAGAGTCTTCTACTTTTTACCTGGGAGTTTTTCTCTCGCTTAAAAAAAAAGGGTCTGTTTTCTTTTTCTTTTGTTTTGGTTGCTCCTTTTATCCATAATATGAGAACTGAGAAATAACGTGCTCGGATTACATTTTTTATTTAAATACTGACATTGTCTGTTCCAAAAAAACTTGATTTCCCTCCTTACTCTGCTACACAAAGCCCAACTTCCCAGGTGCCTGCTGCAGATGGTGTTAAAACGTTGTCGCTTTTTGAAGACGTTGTCTTGGGTTGTGGTGTAAATTCATTATTAAGGATGTTCTTGGCTGGCTCTTTTATTATTGTCGTGTTTTGGGATGAAAACTTCCTGATTACTCGTGAAGTGAAGGATGAAGATGCGGGTCCCTGGATATTTTGTCTGTGCAACTGTGCAAAACCCTGAAAAAGTTTTAATGAAAAGTGTGACAAGAATTAGAACACTACAACAGTCCTTCAGGCTTTCATCACAGTCTTCCAGCGATGCACTTTTAACCAGAGAGCGGTAATAGCTGGAGAAATCACCTGTTAGTTTGGCTAGGAAATCATCAAAAATATGATTTTTTTTTTAAAGGTAAAAATACATTTTTAAAAAATGAAGCTGAGTGGCGTTTGTGCTCGTTGTCCTACCGTCCTCATTGCATGCAAAGGTGCCACACAAAAAGTTCTCATCATTTAAAAAAAAAAATCAATATAATTCAATATAATAAACGAGATTCAAACACCAGAGACCACAGGAAGACGTTGCCACGTGGGTCCAGTGGGTGTCTCAATGGGCAGAAATTCTTTAGAAGATGACGCAACAAATAGTCAATTATACGTGCACTCTTTTGAGGAGAATTGAAATGAAATATATACACAATCTACAATTTTCACAGACTATAATATGATACTTTTTGTATGTTTATCTACCTATAATCCCCACCCCCCAAAACTGTATATTTTAATGGCGTACCTGTCTTGAAAAACTAATGTACACATTGTTAAAAGACCAGTTAGCCAGTGGGGGGCGCTTTAGCAGTGTTGGATGTTAAACCTGTGTGCGAAAGTGTCAAAACTTTCTCAAATGCGTTTCTTTTGCCTAATGTATATTTTCACACAGATATTAATAATAATCACAGCTATTCTTATAAGGAGGTTGAAAAATTGTATGCAGTCACCCATCACCAGGATTTGATACTACGCAGAGCTGCAAAATTTCACTGTATGTTTATTATTAGTTGTACAGATTTATATTATTTATTATTATTATTTATTATTTATAGACTGAGGGATGTTTCTAATATTTTGCCTTGTTGCTAAATAGCCAAAAGATTAGAAACATCTCGGAGTAATACAGTAATACACCACTACTACTGTAGCTACAAACACAATACTGTGAATACCTTTGACAAAAATTATAATCAATAGGAAGAGAAAAAAAGGGCTATTGCAATCGGTGTGGCTGAAAGGTGGAGGACTGGTTAGCACATGTGCCTCGCAGTTCTGAGGACCGGGGTTCAAATCCCAGCCCCGCCTGTGTGGAGTTTGCATGTTCTCCCCGTGCCTGGGTGGGTTTTCTCCGGGCACTCCGGTTTCCTCCCACATCCCAAAAACATGCATGGTAGTTTGATTGAGGACTCTAAATTGCCCGTAGTTGTCAATGTGAGTGCGAATGGTTGTTTGTTTATATGTGCCCTGCGATTGGCTGCCGACCAGTTCAGGGTGTACCCCGCCTCTCGCCTGAAGTTAGCTGGGATGGGCTCCGGCAAGCCCGCGACCCTTGTGGGGATAAAGCGGTGCAGAAAATGGATGGATGGATGGATGCAATCGGTGTTGATACCATGAGTAAAGTCAAAGCATCTTGTTGAGGGTCAAAGTGTCTTTTCTCAGATTTCAGTTCATTTGCACTAAGACAGTGTGACGCCTCCATCCACTGACAGTCAATATCTGCAATGCAAAGGGAGCACGTGTACAGAAATGGAGACTCCTCAGGACTCTTGACATGCAGCAGTTGAGCTTTGTTTCAGAAGGATGTGCTGCAAAAAAAGGAGGGAGGACAGAAAACAGCAAACTCTTCTTGTCGCGGATTAAACTCGCTTTATAGAACCTTACAGAGGTTGCTGTAAAAGAACAGAGTCCATCTGTCTTTTTGTTCCACTCTAACAAGGCAGTGGTATCCAAACAACACTGTGATAATGCATTTTAAATATGAACCTTAGCTTGTAGTTTCTCATTCGTGGCTTTGCATCTTTGCGTACCAGATGTGCCTCCACATTGAAGAATTATTTCTCCTCCCCTGAGTCAAATAAATGCAATCAATACTGCTCTCAGGCCTTGAAATATTACATTAATGTTCCATGTGGTGACATTTTAGCTGGAATTTTCAAATACATCACGAAGGTCCAAATTAATATTTATCAGCAAGAGGCTTTTATGCTGTGCAAAAGCTTGAACTCCAATAATCTTGTCCTCTTAGCGGGGGAATGGTGTCGGTAGATGCTGGAACATTTTGGCAGTTATAAGGGCACCAGATGTCTCAATGTGGTTTCACTTGAATTACATTCACACGCACACCAAAAAACAAACAGAAAAAAGGGAATTTGTATTCATCCTTTCCTATTAAACATTGCATGTATTCTAGGGATCTGTAAATCATATTTACATTTCATGCTCTTTACATTTACAGCCCATCCCTCAAGGTGGTGAGGGTCTCATTTGACCGAAGGAAGGGGGGCGGGAGCTCTGCATTGATATCATTATTTATTCAGCTATGTTAAACAATTTGCCCTTCCTCTCCTTGCTGATCAGAGCAGAAATGGCTAAGAAATTCAGAAAAGATCGATACCTCAATATGTACTTGAACTCGCCACAAAAGACACAGGGTGTCGAAAAAGGGCAAGATATCGTTTATGCGCACACATGCTTAATTTAATGTTGTATGGGCCTTTCATTTTCTTTCCCCCCCCCCACCAACACAAGCAAATCTTTTCAAAGCGCATCCTGCCAATCCAGTCAATTGTTATGCATCTGTGACCATAGCGAATAGCATTCTATCGTTTATAGATCTGTTTTAAATTATTCTTGTCATTGAGCCCCAAATTTATGCCGCCATTGATCCAGCAAGGAAAATATGAAACGAATTGGGGTTGCTATTTGAGGACCTGCAGGTCAAGGAGATTTTAACATTGGTATTATTGAGCGTGGCATCTGTCGTTTTTCACCCAGGCCGCTGCCCTCCTCACTTATGCTGCTCTTCACTGCCAGACAGGGAGCATAAACGCTCCCAATCTGATGACTGCAAGGTGAAACGCAAAAATGCATGCAAATAGAGCGCAACGTAACATGGAATAGGTAGAACTGAAACTGAAGCTTTCATGCGTAAAGGTATTATGCAAAGGGGTACATGATACATACCACGAAAAGTAGAGTACTCTCATCAAATAAATAGTGACTCATTAAAATAAAACTGAAGTCGCCACTAGCAGCTGTCTTTCAATTTTCCTTTTCCTACTCATGTCACATGTTTGCCGGTCACCTGTTGTTAGGCAGAATTCATTGTAACTGCCCCATAAACCAATGAAAAAAATTGGCATATGCCATTAACGGCCACCATAGGCTATTTGAATGATAAACTAGGGGCAGATGGTGCTGTGCCTCAGGACAGAGCTGACAGACACCCATGAAAGTAATTACAGTTAGTGTTACGTTCCAGACCACTTGCGTTATATGAAAGTTAACGATAAAGAGAAACCAGATCAAATTATTATTATTTTTTTTAATCTTCAAGCTTTATAATACCCCTTCCACATGCTTTGAACGCATTTACTTATTCAAACAAGAATTGCAAGCAAGCCTTATCCATGTTCAAGGCATCCAACCGCCGCCTGCGCTTGTCCGCGTGGCGGCTGACTGGAACATGCGTGAGTGAGCACACGTTACATTCTAGCCTGGGCAAGTCACAGTCGGCTAGATTTCTCCATCGAGCCATGAAGTGCACCCTGCCCATAAAAACAAACAAACAAACAAACATTGCTATATAATGAGAGAATTTCCACGATAGAAAGTTGGATATGTTTAATTGAAAAGTTTGCAATTTAGCGGGGCATGAATAAAAATGCTAATCTGGTAAACATATTTATATATATATATTATTTTCTCACCTTTCCATCAGTTTAGGGATAGCGTATTAGCCATCGCAATTTCTTATTTTCTGTCTTAAATAGGCTATTCGTTAAATGACCAAGTGGTGTGCAAAAAAATTTATTTGACTGTTACAGGCAAGTCAGGTGTATCACTCAGTTTAAAAATAGTTATTTTCTGACCTGATGTTTGAAACAGATCTTTAAGCCGTGGTGCTGGTCTTCCTTTATTAAATTATCAATTAGGTTAGATATAATATCCTCCTTGATTAAATTTTATTTTCAAGTTTTTCAGTGAGCGGAATGAAGTTGGACACTTGATTTGGCCGCTGGCTGGATCTCGGCATAGAAAAAGAATGGCAGCAACATGGACATATCTGCTCTTGTGCTTCTCCTTCATTGTGGCAAAGTATGGTCTGCTTCACCTGGTGCTTTTTTTAAAAAAATTATCTGCGTTTTTGTGTGATTAGCAGGAATAAATATGGGGCACTCAGATAATAAATACATTAGCCTGGCTATGGGAAATGTGAGTGCATTTTAAAGGTGTCTGAAACGTGTTGTCGATGTGAAGAAATATGGTGATAGGCACTTGACAATTGTGGGCCTCCTCAACCCAGTGAGTGAAGGATTGCGCAATCTCACGCATGTATTTGAACAGGAAATGTGCATTTCAAATTCAGCAATTTTGACTATGAACTCATGGACATTGATGGATTCGAAGGAAGGGTCGGTATTAAAGCGCAGATGAAAGAACAAAAATGTAAAAGAAATTAATTTCATCAATATTTATTTATTTTGTACTCTTCATGATGCAGGTAAAGTTCTGGACTTCTTTGGATTCTTTTTTCTTAGGAACTCTTCTTTCCTTTCATATCCAAGCGAGATGACCCAGAAGTAGTTGGAGGAAAGGTTGTCTGAATTCTAAAAATGTTTAGGAAAGGTGCCTCAATGCAACCTTTGACCGACCTTTCGCATAGGTCACTCCTGACCAGGATGTTACACATAATACTTTACGGCAGCAATATTTAAAGCTACAGGTCACCGACAAACTTTACGACTCTATGTGAAGACGCTCGAGGGTACCGAAGTAAAAGATAAGAAAACACACATGGAGAAGAAGCGACAAATTGTGAATAAGTCACCGTTATGCTACAAAACTACAACTTAGAATGTTAATATTAGACAACATCACAATAGCTATTATGATATGTTACAGGTATCATTTATGTGATAAGAAAATAAAATGCCAACTTCACATTATGGAAAGAATACTGAGGGAATTGAATTTCCACTTACACATAAGTTTAGCTTCTCAAGTCATTCTAACTGTTGGAGACTAGCTAACTGAAATAAATATGACAAGCACATATTTTAATAGTAGTTTCATGCGATAGACTTAAGTTGCCGACGCGCGATGATGTTGGTTAGGAAAAGTGGAGTGGAATTCATTGAAACAGTGCTGTTCTTTCCTATTTTCTAAAGGAAGCACCTCTTCATCTCGACTTGACCCGATGACTTTTTTCACAAAGGTTAAGGAAAGGTGCTATTAAGGTTTGGAGATGTGACTTTCCAAGGACGCCTTCTAAATCCCCCGTCTACCCTGACCGCAAGTCCCAGCCTAAAAAAAGACTGAGTGGCGCTCCACCCTGTGGCAGTGAGCATCTATTATGTGTCTGATTGGCAGAGTGTGACAGAGCATTGCACTCTTTGCCTGGGAGCTCAGAATGGGAACGAGCCAGGTGTTGTGGTAGCAGACTTCCCCTGTGGCCCACTGATGAAGAACATCTGGAGTGCTTCTGTTCCGCCATTTCTTTCCTGTCCCCAATATGACCAGGCGATGTAGCTAACAGTGCGATGCATGTCGACACATGGCTCCAAGGTCCCCTGATAGAGGCTGAGACGCTCCGATACTCCTTCAGTGACAGGTCGGCCCCGTCCACACGTACTGTAAATCGCATTTTTCCCAAATGTGTGACTGGTGCTGGGTGCAAAGTGTGCCGAGTCCAGTCAAGAGGGTTTAGAATCTTTCAGATCTTAATGCTTAGAGAAAGCTGTGCTTAGTGCAAACTCGACAGACAGAATGAAGACTAAATGAAGACAGAGACTTCCCATCTTTCTGATCAATTATATATGTTAAATGTGTATTGTAATCTTTTCCCACCTATTTTTTCCTCTCATTTTCTTGTCACGATACACTGCAATGGTCACAACATTATAAATACAGTCTAAGGAGATCCAATACAAGAGCCGTATCAAAATTTCGGTCTGTGGACTGAAACCATCAGAGAGGTACTAATTTAACAATATGTTTATTTTTGTGGTTCAACAAACTGAGAAATGTTTCTGATAATTTGACCTTCTCATGTAGCTAAATGTGGTAAGCAAACACATTAGAATGCCTCTCCGTATAATGTCGTGCAGGTCTACAACACTGCTAACGACAAGCACAATAATACCAGTGCTAAATGAATAGTGCCTGACAGTTTCAATCAAAAGTGAACATTATCGTTCCAAAGGCACAATATTTGATACATCGCTTGTATTGACTCTCCTTCGATTGAGCAAGTGGTCACAAGTACTGTACTGTATATGTGTGTACTATTGTTACTGTATACCATACTGTATTATACTGCACTTACTGTATACTGTTAACAATGCCAGGCATGGAACAATCTGTAACTGAAATTGTTGATAGTAATTCTACGAGTGTGTTTTGAATGATACACAAAAGTATAAGCACGTGAAAAGAACAATTTAAGTGTTATTGTGTTTTTGTCCTTCGAAGGACATGGAGGAGTTAAATCTCCTGGAAGCCTGCCCTGCTGGCCAAATGAAGGGTAAGCACAGTGATCCAAAACAGCCTCTGTAGAAATAAAACAATATATAGAAATGTGCAACACTGGGATTTCATTTTCCCACCACCATCCATTTATATAATACATGAAATGAACCTCAAATTAATTTGCTCCGAGGCTCTAAAGTAACAATGTAATCTCAGCGTTATAGCGCAGTTGCAAATGGATTTCTGTCTGTAGTAATTTTATAAGAAGCACTCCAGAGGTCACCTTAAAAGATGTCGCTATTTTTTAAAAGCGCAAACTACCCCGTGGCTTGTCAGCAAAAGGGAATCTCGGCAAGGCAATCTGTTTTGTGCCATCGATTTGTCTGCTGTTGCACCTTGTCACATAGTTTGCCTGTTAGCTTTGCTCCTATTGGCAGAGATGACTAATATTATACCCGCGCCTCTGTAATAGAGTGAGGTGTCGTTGCTTACTTGTGTGCAATCTGCTCCTTCCTGACCACTGCGCAATGACTGGAACGTGTGAAATGTTTAAAGGCCCAAGCTGATATTACACAGCACAACAAGGACATCACCAGTACATTGAATAGAAATTCCTCATTATCATTGGAAGGGGTTACGATGGAGTTCCGTTCCTACAGCGTTGCGTATTTGTACGCGCTGTACCACGTGTCTGTGCTAACACAGTAGCAAATTACTGCACACATTCTAAAAACACTTTATGCCATAAATAGAAAATAATCAAATAGAAAAAAAATAAGTAACTGAGCACGCCTTCTTGTGCCGTGTGCCGATATATTTTTGTGCCGCTGTAAAACCGAGTTTATAGCCTTGAAATGTTGTATGTCGGAACTGTTGTAAACCCAGGAAAACATTTTTTTGTGCTTCTTGCACAATCCCTCTAACTTTATCTGTCATCCTATTTACTTTCTTAGTATATCAAATTAATTGCTGTGCCAAAAGCTAGTGCTAGCCCAAGACTTTTGTATTGTTCTATATTATATATTTACAGAGACCGAGCCCTGCAACAAATAGCAAAAATCAGCACGTAATTGACGCCCACCCAAAAAGGTTTGTAATTGCGTAAAATATGCCACCAGATGGCAGAAAAGCACTTTTTTTACTATTAGATAAGGCAATGGCCTGACTTTAATGAAGCTCCTCCCCTTACATTACCATCGTCTCTGGACACCAAGATGACATAAGGTAGCAATAGTTTTATATTATAAATGTTGAGCACAAAAACAGCAAAATAGTTTTTAGGTTTCCCTACAAACATTTGCGGGTCTGCGGCTGTTAAGGTTAGTGTAATACAGTTCTTTCTGCAGGATTTAATGCAGATAAATATGAATCAATAATGTATTGGCACATGTACAATTTAAGCACAGTCACAGACCATTTTGTCATTTCTGTTGTAAAACATGATCAGAAGCTCAGTAATGAAATTAATAGCAGGTGTATAGTCCATTCCAATGCAGAGAGAGAGAAAAAATAATGGGTCACAATCAGTGAAAAGTCATTAAAGTGGCATCTTTTCTATTTTAAAAGGGCAAATATCTGACACATGTCGAGAGGCAGCTGTCAGGCAATCAGTCATTGCAGCAAGAATGAACGTCCTCTTCCACTTCAAATCCACTCAGCATTTACTGAACTTTTTCATACGTCGCATGAGCCCACCCCGATAACTCCTCAGTCATAACTCAGTACCTAAATTTAGGCTATATATTAAAGCGCTCCCAAGCTGGACACGATCTGACTTTTGGCTTTTGGGGGGGGGGGGGGGGGGGGGGGGGGCGTTAAAAAAGGCGGGCGGATGGGAGGCTGCCCTTGTGCAGTGTTTAGTTTTCAAATTACTACCCAGACTCTGTGAAGGTCGCTCAGAATACACAGTGTGACAATATTCGTAAAAAAATCAAATCAAATAAAAAAGCTTTCACAACAGCATTGCTTGAGAACAACCCAATAAGACAGCACCATTGCTTAAAAAGACAATGTGGACAACATCAATGCTATATAATTTTATTGATTGAGGTATCTTTCTTCACAGTAATGTCAGAAGACGGACAATAAATGACTCACTGTGATTGGATATGACTGTGTTTTGCTCTTGTCCTTCAGTCACTCCTAAAGCAAGCCAGATCACGTGGCTCGTAAATTTCTTCATTTCGGCAGTTTATAGATGGTCCAGTTGCTGTTGTGTTCATACACGAGCATTTCAGCTCACCCCCCACCCCCACTCTTTGTGTCTCAGCGTTTTCTCTGAAGGAGGAATTTGAGGCTCAGAAAGTTTATAAATAAGCCTTCTATCAAGTTCCACAACAGGTGTGACCCCTGTGTCCTAAATCTGAACACTTTCAGTTCACTGAGACAGTCGTGGAGGGAGGTGTGTGTGTGTCGGGAGGGGGGGGGGGGGGGGGGGGGGGGTTGGGGGGCCTTATCATATTAAAACCATGCGTTGGTATGTGACGATGTGGCTGAATAAAAAAGCACCCATCACGCTTTCCATGAAGTGAATTGACGGAGCAGCTGCAGTGCGGACAAACAAGTCATGTATGCTTTGTCTCTGCCAGGGCCATACAATTTGGAATTCTACCAAAATGTTCTGGAAAATACACCTCAAAAACATCATGGGAACCAAATCACAAATCTCAGACTCATATTTCGTGACAGCAAAAGGTGTCTTTTTACACAGTTGCATATATTGCAAAATTAAACATGCCGAGTATACGATTACCTCCAAATAATGACAAAGTAGCCTAACAATGATGCGCAAGAAGTTTTAAAATATAAGCTCTTAATTATAATTATATCAACATTCAGCAATACCTACAAAATGCCACTTCTTCCCTCTCCATTACATCTCAGGGAGGCATCAAAGGGTAGAAGTTTACTTTATTTCAGTTGTATTCAGTTGCTTCAGTTTATTTCTGCTATTTCAGTTGCTTCTGTATGATGGTTAAGAATATTAACATGTTAATTCAAGCAATGCCTGAAGAGTCAAATTTGTGTGATGGTAACCGTTTGTACCTGGAACGAATAAATCCACTTTACATTATGCTTACATTATTCAGGGTCGCAGGCTTTATTTGATGAAAAACAAAGTTTCAAAATTAGAAAAACTTGGAAGTCCACCAGTAGCTGGCGATGGAAGTTGTTAATTTGATTTTGATTACATTGTTAACTCCGCGAAGGGAAATTATTCTCTGCAAGTTTTTGTTAATTGCAAATGACGGGCTTGGCTGAATTTATGACAACACAGTGACCTTTTTTGCATACAGTTTTTTTAAACACTGTGGCAATGTGTTCATAGTTTTTCTTTTTTTGTGGCTAATGCTGTAAACTAGTGGCGGGCGATGAGTTTGGGACCTGGGCATTCAGTGACCTAATTCACTTGTTAATAACACCAACACGTCACAAAAATAATGGAGAAAAACGCTACGCATGTATAGCTCTGTGTGAAGAAGAGACAGAGGCATTCCCCATATTTGAGAATGAAGGCCATTATTACTAAAGCAAGAAACAAAGTTACCTTTATCTTCCAATACTCACTTCCAAAAACTCTAAACCCCTATAGTCATTGTAGTGTATAAAGAGCAGAGTGGTGACTCTAAAATCTGATCGTTTAGACCACTTGTGTCAAACTGGTGGCCTGGGGGCCAGATCCGGCCCGCCACATCATTTTATGTGGCCCGCGAAAGCCAATCAAAATTGCTCATTGTGTTCGGGTGTAATACCATTGAGATATTTGAAAGCATTTTTTTTGTTAATTACAGTGTATGAGGTAATCTTTCATTTATATGGGTTCACAGTGGCCCTCAGAGGGAAGTCATAACTACGATCTGGCCTGTGACAAAAATGAGTTTGACACCCATGTTATAGACCATTTCAATGGTGTGTGTGTGTGTGTGTGTGTGTGTGTGTGTGTGTTTGAATTGGTTGACACCAGAGATTCTCAAGGCCTTTGGCAGATTACACTTACATGGCAAATCTGATTGGCCAATTTTTTTTATATAATATGTAATATATATATATTCTTATATATATACAGTATCCATCCATTTTCTGAGCCGCTTCTCATCACTAGGGTCGCGGGCGTGCTGGAGCCTATCCCAGCTATCATCGGGTGAGAGGCGGGGTACAATCAAGATGGCGCCTACCAGTGTGGTCGCCTCGGTAACGCGCTCTCTAGTATTGTCTTTGTCTTTGTGTTTTTCGTCCGTCTTTGGAGACCTTACACGACTCACTTACACAAGGGGAGTCCTGCTAACCATCAAGGAGGCTACTCCGGACTTTCTGTCACCAACTTTCGAAAATCCGCTCAGTTTTTTCCCCGAGTTACTCACCGGAGCGGCGTCCGCGGTTTTCGGCGCATGGATGCGGAAGCGGCGCCACAGAGGAAAACGAGCCGGCATTCAGGTGAAACTCCGCAAGAGAGGACACAGATTGGCGTTCCCGTCGATCCACCTCGCGAATGTACGCTCCCTACCCAACAAAATGGACGAGCTTCATCTTCTGTTAAAGACCAGTAAAGACTTCGGACGTTCCGCGGCCATGTGCTTCACGGAGACCTGGCTTTGCGACGCTGTACCCGATGGCGCCGTCATGCTTCCCGGCTTCAACATTCATCGAGCGGACCGCGACATGGAATCATCGGGGAAAACGAAGGGCGGCGGGATATGCCTCCATATAAACGAAAAATGGTGTACGGACGTCACGGTGCTCAGCACACACTGCAGCCCGCATTTGGAGTCGCTGTTTTTGAACTGTAAACCATTTTACTCGCCACGTGAGTTTGGATCGTTTATACTGGCTGGAGTCTATATTACACCGCAAGCTAACATGAACGCCGCATTGCTAACGCTCGCCGAACAAGTCAACGAAATTGAAAAAAACCACCCGAACTCACCCCTCATTATTCTCGGGGACTTTAACAAAGCTAAACTCAACCACGAACTCCCTAAATACAAGCAGCACATCGACTGTCCTACCAGGGAAAATAATACTTTAGACCACTGCTACACTACGGTAAAAAACGCATACCGTGCTATACCTCGTGCAGCCCTGGGCTCGTCTGATCACTGCTTAATTCACTTAATACCGACGTACAAGCAAGAACTTAAATGTGCGAAGCCAACAGTGAAAACAGTCAAAAAGTGGACCAATGAAGCCAAGATGGAACTTCAAAGCTGTTTAGACTGCACAGACTGGAGTGTCTTTGAAAATTCAGCTGGCAGCCTGGATGAATATACGGACACTGTCACATCCTATATCAGTTTCTGTGAAGGTTTGTGTACCAACAAAATCATTTCGGACATTCAACAACAACAAGCTGTGTTTCACTGCTAAACTTAAGCACCTTCGCCAAGCTAAGGAAGATGCATATCAGAGCGGGGACAGGGCCCTGTATAATCGAGCTAGAAACCAGCTGACTAAAGAAATTAACATTGCAAAGAGGATCTATGCAGCAAAGTTGGAAAAACAGTTTAGCGCGAACGACTCAAAATCAGTCTGGCATGCATTCCAATCGCTGACTAATTACAAGCGACGATCCCCCCAAGCTGAGAACAATAGCACACTAGCCAACGACTTGAATACCTTCTATTGCAGATTTGAAAAGGACAGTTTCACTCCACACACCCACCCGGCCGCACCAGCGACCACAACCACACCTCTGACTTCTGCGTTAACCATCCATGAACAGGATGTGAGACGCATCTTCAAACAACAGAAGATTAACAAAGCGGCAGGACCGGACCATGTGTCCCCATCCTGCCTCAAAGTCTGCGCGGACCAGCTCGCTCCAGTCTTCACTCAGATATTTAACAGATCTTTGGAAATGTGCGAAGTTCCATCCTGTTTCAAACGCTCCACCATCATTCCAGTCCCCAAGAAACCTGCAATCTCTGGTCTGAATGACAACAGGCCTGTCGCTTTGACATCTGTGGTCATGAAGTCCTTTGAACGTCTCGTGCTGGACCACCTCAAGAGTGTCACAGATCCCCTGCTGGACCCCCTGCAGTTTGCCTACCAAGCGAACAGGTCTGCGGATGATGCAGTCAACATGGGACTGCACTTCATCCTAGAACACCTCGACAGTGCAGGGACCTACGCGAGGATCCTGTTCATGGACTTCAGCTCAGCGTTCAACACCATCATCCCTGAACTCCTTTCAACCAAGCTTCTCCAGCTCAGCGTCTCACCTGCCATCTGGCAGTGGATTTACAGCTTTCTGACGGGCAGGACACAGCAGGTCAGGCTGGGGGAGGCCACCTCATCCACACGCAGAATCAGCACTGGGACGCCCCAAGGTTGTGTCCTCTCTCCGCTGCTCTTCTCTCTCTACACGAACGACTGCACCTCAGCGAACCCGACTGTCAAACTCCTGAAGTTTGCAGATGACACCACTGTCATCGGCCTCATCAAGGACGGTGACGAGTCTGCATATCGACAGGAAGCGGGGCGGCTGGAGCTGTGGTGCGGCCGACACAACCTGGAGCTGAACACGCTCAAGACTGTAGAGATGATCGTGGACTTCAGGAGGCATCCTTCGCCACAGCTGCCCCTCACGTTGTCCAGCTGCCTTGTGTCAACCGTCGAGACCTTCAAGTTCCTGGGAATTACAATCTCTCAGGACCTGAAGTGGGCGACCAACATCAACTCCGTCCTCAAAAAGGCCCAGCAGAGGATGTACTTCCTGCGGCTTCTGAGAAAGCACGGCCTGCCACCGGAGCTGCTGAGACAGTTCTACACAGCGGTCATCGAATCAGTCCTGTGTTCTTCTATCACAGTCTGGTTTGGTGCTGCTACAAAAAAGGACAAACTCCGACTGCAACGGACAATCAAAACTGCTGAAAGGATTGTCGGTACCCCCCTACCCACCATTGAGGACTTGCACGCTGCCAGAACTAAGACAAGGGCGTGCAAAATCCTCTCGGACCGTCTGCACCCCGGTCACCGGCTCTTCCAGCTCCTTCCCTCAGGTAGGCGCTACCGATCAACGCAAACTACAACTAGTAGACATTCCAACAGCTTCTTCCCTCTTGCGATCAACTTCTTAAACACCGAACCTATAATTCCATTACAACAAGCTGGAAATTTTTTGACTTGAGTTCGTTGTCACATTTCTGTGGGGCCAATTATGTATTACTCGTGCACTCACTGTAGTTGTGTAGTTGTCTGCATATACTGGCCACTCATGCCAGAGTAGCATCTGCTCCATTTGCACACTGATTGAGGAGTATCTGTAACATTTGCACAACCAACATTGTCCCAGATGATCGCACTACTCGTCACTTTAAACCGCAAACACTCCTTGAAGTCTCAGCGCCCCTTGCACAATGGTCATTGCACCGGACTATTGCAATATTAGTCATTCACACTGCTCTAAGTGCTAGAGGACTCTGCATCTTTTTGCACAATTGTTTTTTGTCAATGTCTTTATGTCCCCAAAATGTTCTGTAAATTGACTGTCTGTTGTACTAGAGCGGCTCCAACTACCGGAGACAAATTCCTTGTGTGTTTTGGACATACTTGGCAAATAAAGATGATTCTGATTCTGATTCTGATTCTGAACTGGTTGCCAGCAAATCGCAGGGCACATATAAACAAACAACCATTCGCACTCACATTCACACCTACGGGCAATTTAGAGACTTCAATTAACCTACCATGCATGTTTTTGGGATGTGGGAGGAAACCGGAATGCCCGGAGAAAACCCACGCAGGCACGGGGAGAACATGCAAACTCCACACAGGCGGGGCCGTAGATTGAACCCCGCTCCTCAGAACTGTGAGGCAGACGCTCTAACCAGTCGTCCACCGTGCCGCCACATACAGTATATGTTTATTATATTATCCATCCATCCATCTTCCGTACTGCTTATCCTCACCAGGGTCGTGGGCATGCTGGAGCCTATCCCAGCTATCATCGGGCGAAAGGTGGGGTACACCCTGAACTGGGTGCCAGCCAATCACAGGGCACATATAAACAAACAACCATTCGCACTCACATTCACACCTGCGGGCAATTTAGAGTCTTCAATTAACCTACCACACATGTTTTTGGGATGTGGGAAGAAACCGGAGTACTTGGAGAAAACCCACACAGGCATTGGGAGAACATGCAAACTCCACACAGGCGGGGTCGGGATTTGAACCCCGGTCCTCAGAACTCTGAGGAAGATGTGCTAACCATTAGTCCACTGTTCCACTATTATAGAAATTATTATAAATAATTAATAATTTAATTAAGTTGTAATTGTAGGTCAGTGCTTTTGCTAGTGTGTAGGCCAGCAGAGAAGACTCTGAAGACCCTCATAGCACTCCACTGCTGTAAATACACTTCCTGTGTTTGTGTACTGCATTAAAGAAACAGACTGAAATAACACTACAAATGTATATATATATAAATACTTTTACCCGGTATTGTAGTGTTTCAAACTCTGTCCAAAAACGTTAAAAAGCTAATTTTCGGCCTTTGTTTGCTGTTTGTGAAATTTTGTACCGTCGTGCTACAATGGCTCCCATCCTGTGTCTCTCCTCGACTAAACTCTCTTCTCCTCTCCTCATCCAGTGCTCACGTTACCGTTACATTTGCCACAAACTAAAATAACAAGATTATGTGTTTATTTGAAGACATTATCTAACACAATCATTTTACTAGTGTTTAACATTCCATTGAATGTGCTGTACAGTTCATGTTAAACTAATTTAGCTCCTGGCCATGTCTCTCCCACTTCTAATTCCTACAAGCTGAATCTTAGATATTCAAACGATTTCCACATCTAAGTGAATTATTTATGAATTAAACTACATTATATTGTATACCTTTTAGTTTTGGTTTTCACGGTGGCTTAAGGGTAAATTAAATTTCGCACCTGTAGGGGGAGCCTTGGAGCCTAAAAAAGACCATCTAGTCCTTTGGCTAGAATTCTGAAGTCTGAGAGGGCCTCAGGTGTGCATGTTCACATCTGTCAATAACACATGGGGAGTAACTTGTGAGTGATTACCCCCGAGATGAAATATTTTCAATGTTTGGATCTAAAGAAAAAACCCTGAATCCTTTTCATGCATTTTAATACATGCCATACATTACTTATTGTTATGAATACGAGTAGGAAAGTTGAAAAATTAAACTGCAAGGAGCATTCGGGCCTCAAGAGAATAATTACGGTCAATCATCAAACTTTATCACAGTGTGAGACAAACAGAGTGACAGAGACAGAGCTGATTGCTCGAATACAGGCTAAACAAAGACACTCATCCGTGCATGACTGATGTTCTCCACTCTTCAGTCCTCTTAATGTGATGATCTAAAAGCTGCAGAGTCATCATTATACGAGTCAGAAATAAGGAGTACATTTCTGTTGCATTTTTATCTCGAGCTAATAATGGGTTTATACCTTTTCCAGTGCCAAAAAGGTACGGTGGAAAGTTTAAGGTCAAACAGGATCCGTTTTAAAACGCTGGTCAAACTCCAATTTGTTCATATTTCTTTGAACAAACATAATTTTTCCTATAAGGTATAATGGAATAATTGTAAAAACGTTCAACTGTATAGGTCGTTTTAAAGTAACATTTTAACATTCTTAATGGTCCTACAAATGTAAAAATAATCCCAAATTGTAAAAACAATAATATAGCCAGTCATAACTTTAACGATGAAAACACGCTCAACTTAATAGTGATAGTGACAAAATTATATTGAGAGGGACATTGTTTTGAATGTGTGTCTGCTGGCTTCAGCTAACTTTGGGTATAAATGAATCTTTTGTCTTCTGTTCTCCTATTCTTCATGATGTTACACCCCTTATTGAGGCTGGTCCTGCTTTTGGAATAAGTGACACACACACACACACAGACACACACACACACACACACACACACAAAAGGCACAAAAAGCAAAAGAAAAAGAAACCACACAAGTTGACTATTTGATGCTTGCTGACCCAAGGTCAACCTTTGCTGAGAAAATAAATAAATAAGAAAAACAGAATTAGCCTTGCTACCCTTCAGACAAATAAAACAGAAGGGGGACTTGACGCACCCAACTTCAAACACTATTACTTAGCTAGCCAAATACATTCATTCATCTTCCATTCTGCTTATCCTCACAAGGGTCGCGGGCGTGCTGGAGCCTATCCCAGCTATCTTCGGGCGAGAGGCGGGGTACTCCCTGAACTGGTCGGCAGCCAATCGCAGGGCACATATAAACAAACAACCATTTGAACTCACATTCACACCTACGGGCAATTTAGAGTCTTCAATGAACCTACCATGCAGGTTTTTGGGATGTGGGAGGAAACCGGAGTACCCGGAGAAAACCCACGCAGGTATGGAGAGAATATGCAAACTCCACACAGGCGGGGCCGGGATTTGAACCCCGGTCCTTAGAACTGTGAGGTAGATGTGCTCACCAGTCGTCCACCGTGCCTCCTAGCCAAATACAGAACCTCATTAAATGGTTACATCCAAATGTTGAACAACAATCTAGAACAGACTACAACAGATAGACTGCAATAGCACCAAACTTTTTATCAGCACAAATCTCAAACGCCACAATTGTTTTAAGAATCTGATTATTGCAGCCAATTTATCGGCTTGGTGGAAAAGTCTCGAAACCACGCAATCTCAGTCTGCACCATATCATTCCTCCCTAATCTGTCACAATCCCGATTTTGAGATTAACAAAATACCCCTTTACTGCAGCACATGGGAAAAAGTGGAATTGACCGCCTACATCACTTATTCAAAAATAATGCATTCGTGTCACATGAAAGCTTCCATCAATCCATCCATGGACGCAAAAGTGAGCGTGTTGTGACACACCCACATCCCCCATGGGTTTGACCCTCCCCAAAACTAATACTATTACACTGGTTTTATATAGAGTTTTTCTCGATATGCAAAGATGCAAATAAACTATTTACAACTAAAATAGAAACACCTTTGTCTTCATAATGTCCCGATGAATAACTTTCTGCTCCATGCCAAGGTCCAATTTGTGAACATACGACATTAATGATCCTCAAGTAACTGCTTTTAACAATTTTCAGTTTACTACAATTTGGTCCTTTCAGTTCGGAATGTGTAGATGTGATTTGGCTGCTGCTCAGTGCTGGGGCATCCGTATTTTAGTGAATACAGGGCAGCGGGCCAACCCAGGATCTGACAAATAATCTGAAACTACTATATTTGCCTGTCACCTTTAACAGACTCCTGTGACATAGCAGTGATTTCAAAATAACTATAATGTACTGTACTGTATAATTTGAATGCAGCCCTATGGGGGGCACAAGCCAATGCAAACTGTAGGCCGGTCCCAAGCCCGGATAAATGCAGAGGGTTGTGTCAGGAAGGGCATCCGGTTTAGAACTTTGCTAAACAAATATGAGCGTTCATCCAAAGAATTCCATACCGGATCGGTCGTGGCCCGGGTTAACAACATCCGGCACCGGCGCCATAAACCTGGAGGGAGCGGTTGGAAATCCAGCTACTGTGGGTCGAAGTCAAAGAAGAAGAGGAGGTGGAAAACGGGTTCTTCGGCAGAAAGAGAACAGGAAAGCACAGAGCCTAGAACTGAATGTGGGGACTTTGAATGTTGGGATTATGACTGGAAAATCACAGGAGTTGGTTGACATGATGATTAGGAGAAAGGTTGATATATTGTATGTCCAGGAGACCAGGTGGAAAGGCAGTAAGGCTAGAAGTTTAGGGGCAGGGTTTAAATTATTTTACAGTGGTGTAGATGCTAAGAATGTTTTGGAAGTGAAAAGAGTATCAGATCGAGTGATGAGGCTGAAACTTGAAATTGAGGGTGTTATGTATAATGTGATTCGTGGCTATGCCCCACAGGTAGGATATGACCTAGAGGTGAAAGAGAAATTCTGGAAGGAGCTAGATGAAGTAGTTCTGAGCATACCAGAAGGAGAGAGAGTCGTGATTCGTGCAGATTGTAATGGACATGTTGGTGAAGGAAATAGGGGTGATGAAGAAGTGATGGGTAAGTACGGCATCCAGGAAAGGAACTTGGAGGGACAGATGGTGGTAGACTTTGCAAAAAAGATGCAAATGGCTGTAGTGAACACTTTATTACAGAAGAGGCACAAACATAGGGTGACCTACAAGAGCGGAAGTAGAAGCACGCAGGTGGATTACATCTTGTGCAGACGATGTAATCTGAAGGTTACCGACTGTAAGGTAGTGGTAGGGGAGAGTGTGGCTACACAGCATAGGATGGTGGTGTGTAAAATGACTCTGGTGGTGGGGAGGAAGATTAGGAAGACAAAGGCAGAGCAGAGAACCATGTGGAAGAAGCTGAGACAGGACGAGTGTTGTGCAGCTTTTCGGGAAGAGGTGAGACAGGCTTTCGGTGGACGGAAGGAGCTTCCAGAAGACTGGACCACTGCAGCCAAGGTGATCAGAGAGGCAGACAGGAGAGTACTTGGTGTATCTTCTAGCAGGAAAGGAGAGAAGGAGACTTGGTGGTGGAACCTCACAGTACAGGAAATAATACAAGGAAAAAGGTCAGCTAAGAAGGAGAGGCGAAAGGAATACATTGAGAAGCGACATAGGGCAAAGGGAGAGGTGGCAAAAGCCAAACAAGAGGCATATGATGACATGTATGCCAGATTGGACACTAAAGAAGGAGAAAAGGATCAAACAGTTTGGCCAGACAGAAGGATAGAGATGGGAAGGATGCGCAGCAGGTTAGGGTGATTAAGGATAGAGATGGAAATATGTTGACTGGTGCCAGCAGTGTGCTAGCTAGATGGCAAGAATACTAAAATGAGAGAAAAGGGAGAGTAGAAGAGGCAAGTGTGGTGGACCAGGAAGGGGCAATGATTGGTAAGGGGGGAAGTTAGAAAGGCATTAAAGAGGATAAAAAATGGAAAGGCAGTTGGTCCTGATGACATTCCTGTGGAGGTATGGAAGCATCTAGGAGAGGTGGCTGTGGAGTTTTTGACCAGCTTGTTCAATAGAATTCTAGCGCGTGAGAAGATGCCTGAGGAAAGGAGGAAAAGTGTGCTGGTGACCATTTTTAAGAACAAGGGTGATGTGCAGAGCTGTGGCAACTATAGAGGAATAAAGTTGATGAGCAACACAATGAAGTTATGAAAAAGAGTAGTGGAGGCTAGACTCAGGACAGAAGTGAGTATTTGCGAGCAACAGTATGGTTTCATGCCTAGAAAGAGTACCACAGATACATTATTTGCCTTAAGGATGTTGATGGAAAAGTACAGAGAAGGTCAGAATGAGCTACATTGTGTCTTTGTAGATCTAGAGAAAGCCTATGACAGAGTACCCAGAGAGGAACTGTGGTACTGCATGCGGAGGTCTGGAGTGGCAGAGAAGTATGTTAGAATACACGACATACGAGGGCAGCAGAACAGCGGTGAGGTGTGCTGTAGGTGTGACAGACGAATTTAAGGTGGAGGTGGGACTGCATCAGGGATCAGCCCTGAGCCCCTTCCTATTTGCAGTGGTGATGGATAGGCTGACAGATGAGGTTAGACTGGAATCCCCGTGGACCATGATGTTTGCAGATGACATTGTGATCTGCAGTGAAAGCCGGGAGCAGGTGGAGGAACAGTTAGAAAGATGGAGGCATGCACTGGAAAGCAGAGGAATGAAGATTAGCCGAATTAAGACAGAATATATATGCATAAATGAGAGGGGTGGTGGGGGAAGAGTGAGGCTACAGGGAGAAGAGATAGCAAGCGTGGAGGACTTTAGATATTTGGGGTCATTTTTTACATTTTTTTAATGTAAGTTAGTTGTTGAAAATGATCATTAAAAACTAAAAACAACTATTTGAAAATGAGAAACATTTACTTGAAGTGCTACTTATAGTGACCCCATCGTAATTCCTGGTGTGGAATGTACTGTGATGACTTGTCATGACCAATTAGTAGTGCTGCTACAATGATTGACACATTTCTCCTCCAATGATGTATCCAAAGAAGGTAGGACTGAAACAGAAATACATCTGGGCAGACTAACTGAATGGAGTTGTGGATGCTTTGAAAATGCTGGCTGTATGCTTTTTGTATGTCCATTAAGAGGACATTTCAGAAGAGAAGACAATGTTAACATTTATTGTTACGTGCATGATAGGCATAGGAACTGGTGCAATTATTGAGACTCAGTTCAGCAGGTACACACATACCAAGTTTAACATCCTAACCGATTTTTTAAATACTGTATGAGCTACCGTGTCCACTTACTGTTCTTATTGTTTGTGGTTCACTGGAGATGACACAGCGCACTACACACATAACGATAGCTCCACCCACAATGGCGAGTGTCCTTCCCCAAACCATGTCTAATGTCGTACCAAGACTGACCTGTGAGATGCAGCATGGTACCACTGGGCAGCCAGGATGACAGGAAATAATAAGAAAAAAAGAGTAGAAGTAGTAATAGAAGAAGAAAATTGCCCATCGGCGTGAATGTGAGTGCGAATAGTTGTTTGTTTGCATGTGCCCTGCGATTGGCTGGCAACCAGTTCAGGGTGTACCCCGCCTCCTGCCCGAAGATAGCTGGGATGGGCTCCAGCATGCCGCCGACCCAAATGAGGAGAAGCGGCTCAGATAATGGATGGATGGATGAAATTGAAGAAGCTAGACTAACAGTTAGCTTAACTGGTAAATGCATTGTTCTTTCAAATTCAGCTTCTTGTCATATTTATTTTGTGATTGTCGGCCCCCCGAGTAGTTCAGGAAGGAAGAATCTCTCCGGTCTCTCTCACTCGGGTCTTTCCTGACTTTGATTGGAAGAGTGGAAAAAGGCTCAAATAAGACCTCATTATCTTTATGTGTGTACCCTGCTCTATTAATCTCATATTCATATTAATTTGGTACAATAAAAAGCCAGTCTTGTAGACTAATGTAGGCAGCTGGCAAATGTAAAACCATACCGTGCAAAAGAGCATTTAGAAACAGTAATCCATACCTTCATTACATCTCGGCTGGATTACTGTAATGCACTTTATTTTGGAGTCAGCCAGTCCTCCTTTGAACGTCTCCAGTTGGCTCAAAATGCTATTGCTTGTCTCCTCATTGGAGTACATAAGATGGTAACTCATCTTACTGTAACTCCGGTCCTAGCCTCCCTCCACTGGCTGCCTGTGCATTTTAGAATACATTTTAAGATTATTTATTTTGTTTTTAAATCTCTAAATGGTCTTGCCCCGCCTTACCTTACTGAGCTACTGCATCCCCACTCAGGTCATCTGATCAGCTGCTTCTTGAGGTACCAAGTTCTAGGCTGACGATCAGAGGGGATAGGTCCTTTTGTGTCACTGGTCCCACATTATAGCATGACCTCCCTCTGCACATCAAGGAAGCCCCATCACTGTCCATTTTTAAAAACTGTCTTAAAAACATATTTTTATTCTCTGGCTTTCAACCCGGCTTAAGACTCAGCATCTGTTTTTGTGTTTTTATAGTTTTTCTGTTTGTTTTTGTTTTAATTGTTTATCTTAAATTGTTTTTATTTCTTAAAGTTTGATTCTTATTTGTGTACAACACTTTTTCAGCTGTGGTTGTATTTGTATTACTTTTTTTATAGTCAAGTAGAATTTTCACGTATCTGTACTTTACTTAATTATTCATACTTCTGGCAATTTTTACTTTTACTTTAAAGCGTTTCCCAAATAAAATGTATAGTCTCCTATTACTCCGAAACATTTCTCATAACCACCTTCATTACATTACATTACAAAATAAAATCATAAGAAATTGTTCGTTGACTTAATGGCTGAACTTCTGAGCACAAAGCGGAACAATGGCTTGTAGGACAGACACTGGGAGGAATAGATCATGAAAATGAGACGCAGGTAATCAGGCAGTCTTTACACAGGCACACTGGTAGTGTGTCTCTCTTTCTGTCTTGAGGCTAGCAGACGCTAACTTCGCTCATTGGCCAACACGCAGCTCTTTAATTACTGTTCACCACTGAAGACGACAAGGTAAATTAAATTAAAAGAAAACATAAAAACAATCAAAATTCTTATTTTTTGGAAAACCTTTACACTGAAAAAAAAAATTTCCTTAGAAATTACGTAATTCAAACGTACATCGGTTGCACATGATTCAAATGTGTTAAACTAACATATTATTTGATTATTTTCATGGAAAAGAGGGGAAAATGCGCAACTGATTGTTTTTTTTCAGTGTACTTTTACTTCCATTAGATAAGTATATTTAATATCAGAAAATTACTTTTGATACTTAAGTACAATAAATGTCAGATATTTTAAGACTATGATTGAGTTAATATACTACAACATGACTTTAACTTCTACCAAAGATATTTTCCATTTAGATATTTGTAGTTTTACTCATTTATCAGTATTAGGTACTTTATACAAGACTGCAAAAAGCAACTGTAAGTCACTGCAATGGTATTACTTTTGTAAGCTGTATAAGTCAAGTGGCACCCATAAAAGTACAAGAATTTTGTGAGATTGCATTGCAGATGAGTACATGATGTGCCATATGTCAAACAAAGGTAAAACTTTGCCAAGCCGTCATGTAGAAAAGCTCCTGAAACTGGTCAACCAACATTTTCACTTCCATACGCTCCCAATAATGATTTTTGACATTATTCACTGTACACACCCTACGAGGAGTTTATGTTCTATTGTTGCTGTTTCTGCCTGTCTTTACTAGCCTGCTGTGCAAAATGTAAAAATGTGGTAAGTTAGGAAACTTGAGATGATGGGTAAAAAGCACCGCTCCATGTCACACCCTCTTGTCCTCGAATGTCCTCGGCTGTCCCCTGTCAGCTGAGCGCAGTTGCTGCAGGTAAGACAAGAATGAAAGCTGGTTGGATTACTTTACATTACTCCAATCAATTATTCAAACGTTCCCTCTGTCTTCGTAGTGGCTTGACATCTGTGTGGCTGATGTTCAACATTTTACATGGGATTTCTCACAATAATGGCAAAACATAAATTTTCTGTTGATTGACAGTGGAAATATAGCAATGTCAGGTTTTGGCGCGTGTCAGGCTATGCCACCTGGGTTACATGAATGGAGCAAAAATAAGGTGTGGACAATCAAGTGGCACAGCCTTTGTCCCAGAGCGTGACTTTTCAGTTTTCACGGTGTCAAAAGCTAATAAATATTTTAGAATTAGGTGTGTGTCAGGGGCAGGCCCACTCCATCAGGCGTCTGCTCGGCTTACTCTCCCAGGGAAACAGGTGCAGCCACATGAAGGAGAATTTCATTTCCAAAATAGCATTTAGCATTATGCTCCTGCTGCTGCTGGAGGCCTTCTCTGAGAGAAATCCTCATGTAATCATACACCATGGTGACGGAAAACGTCTGAAGTTGATCCACAGAGACATATGGCGTCCTAGTAGAGGGGAGGAGCCACAGGGGATTGAGGGACCCAAATAGGATTTAAATGTTTATTTTGTGATTATCTGCAAAGGGCATATTTCTGTGACTACTGTGGGAAACTGCCTGGCTGCCTCATAACAAGAAGAAATCAAATAAATACATACAAGGAAATGATATAAAAACTCTAAATATATATTTTTAATTACATATTTATTATATATTGTCATATAGTCAATTAACCAATTTAAAGTGCAGGTGAGCTTGAGCGTATCCCAGCTGACTTTTGGCAAGAGGTGAGGTGCACCTTCGACTGGTTGCCAGCTCAAGATAAAACGTATCAGTATAAATGGATTATATTAACTACTAAAATCTAGAACTACTAAAATCTAAAATGGCGAGCGTAAAGTAGAGCTACTGTAAGCAGGGGTTGATATTAACGCCCACCAACCCGCCATTTACGGGTCCGTTTCCTGCTGATAGTACAGCCACTCCCACTACCCACTTTGTCGGGTTGAATTGTATTAATTTTTTTGTACCGCACACAGTGCGCATAGATTCTGCCGCTCTACTTCTGCACGCACACACACACACACCCTCGCACACACACATGCACAAACCACTCCCCAGTCCCCTGATCCCATGCTGGCCCTGGAAACAGAGAGTGACAGTCTTTTCAGGCAAGTTTTAGAGAGCGTATTTGAGCATTTTACCGTCGTGTAATTTGTATCTTTTTTTATTTTGCACAGTCAAACAGTTTGGGGTATTACCCCTTCCTGTTCCAACATGTCTGTGCATCAGTGCACAAAGCAAGGTCCATAAAGAGAATTTGGTGCTCGCCCAGAGTCAGCTGGGATAGGCCCTAGCATGCCGCGACCCTGGTGAGGATAAGCGGTACGGAAAATGGATGGATGGATGAACTTGACTGGCCTGCAGAGAGTCCTTCCCTCAACCCGATGGAACACCTTTGGGATGAATTAGAGCGGAGACTCTTGTCTTGGCCTTCTCGTCCAACATCGTGTGCCCTCACAAATATGCTTCTGGAAGAATGGGCAAAAATCACCATAAACTCACTCCTAAATCATGTTGAAAGCCTTCCCTCAAGAGTTGAAGCTGTTACAGCTGCAAAGGGTAGACCAACATCATATTAAACCATATGGCTTTAGAATGGGATATCATTTAAATTCATATCTGAGTCAAGGCAAGTGAGTGAATACTTTTGGCAATACAGTGTATGTAACTGTTAACACCTATGTCCACCATTTTCAAACACAGGTTGTGTAAGTTGTGTCTTTGTGACATACTGTATATGCAACTTAACTCTTGCTGCTACAAGGCATGCACAAATGACTGCAAGAGTTTGGCTTTTGACATCAGCTGTCTTTTTGAAGCCAAAATAATTCTATGCGGGCTTATAAAATAAAATAAAATAAAATAAAATAAAATAAAATTGACCTTGGCTGGGCTACGTTGTTTGACTCGAGTAGCGTTCAAGAAACACACAAGAAAATCCGTGCATGAATTATGCCTTCACACAAAAGTTGGAAACATCAATATTTGACAATAGAACATGAAACCTTCTAAAAATAATGTGGGTGACTGTGAACAAATACTAACAACTTAGTAACAACTCATTTTATGAATAGTACGACCACAGTAATTCCTGAACAATCACGTTTCTCACATAACTTCCGTGTCTACAATGAATATAAGGCTACGTTCACACTGCAGGGCATGATGTCCAATTCTGAT
The DNA here is from genome assembly GCF_024500275.1 of Phycodurus eques. NCBI lineage: Eukaryota > Metazoa > Chordata > Actinopteri > Syngnathiformes > Syngnathidae > Phycodurus > Phycodurus eques. The sequence continues at coordinate 17,894,945 of NC_084525.1, forward strand.
TTTTTGTTTGGTTTTTTTTGTTACATGTGATCTTTTTTAGCAGTAGTCACGTTTCAAAAACAATTATGACTTCTACTGTTAACAAAACAAGACCGTGATGTTTACACGCATGCGCACAAAACAGCATTTCATATTGATGCCCAATAGGACAACACGCCGTAGTTACGAAAGTAAATATGGCCCCTCGTGTAGACCTCCTCATGATGCGTTTGTGGAAATTGCAAGGATTTTGTGCAAACAGAGCCAACATTTTCTTGTATTTATTAGTTCTAAACCATCTTCTTTTCACCACTGACTGTTTTTTAGTTTTTTATCCCACACTGCTTTTGTAGTGTTTTATCGGACCATTGTGATTTTTGTGGCCTTTTAATGACCCCCTTAAATGTTTCACTTTTTGTTATATTGCAGCCATTTGGTAAAATTATCTAAATTCATTTTTTTCCTCAATAATGTATACACAGCATCCCATATTGACAGAAGAAAATGGAATTGTTGACATTTTCTCAGATAAATCTTATTATAAAAAGAAAAACTGAACTCTCACACATGTATTCAGTCCCTTTGCTGAGTATTTAGTAGAAGACCCTTATGCGCTAATACAACCATGAGTCTCTGTGGGAATGATGCTACAAGTTTTTCATACCTGGATTTAGAGATCATCTGCGATTCGTCCTCGCAGATCCTCTCCAGTTCTGTCAGGTTGGATGGTGAATTGTACTTGGCCGCATTCATGTTTCCTTTGATTGCATCCAGTCGTCCTGCCCCTGCAGCTAAAAAACACTCCCACAGCATGATGCTGCCACCACCATGCTTCACTGTTGGGACTGTATTGGATAGGTGATGAGCAGTGCCTGATTTTCTCCACACATACCGCTTAGAAATAAGGCCAAACTGTTCTATCTTGGTCTCATCAGACCAGAGAATCTTATTTCTCACAATCTTGGTGCTTCAGGTGTTTTTATTTAGAAATCTTAATGCAGGCTTTCATGTGTATTGCACTGAGGAGAGGCTTCCATTGAGCCACTGTGCCATAAAGCCCCAACTGGTGGAGGGCTGCAGTGATGGTTGACTTTCTAGAACTTTCTCCCATCTCCCGACTGCATCTCTGGAGCTCAGCCACAGTGATCTTTGGGTTCTTCGTTACCTCTCCCACCAAGGCTCTTCTCCCCCGATTGCTCAGTTTGGCCGGACGGCCAGCTCTTGGAATGGTTCTGGCCATCAAAACCGTCTTCCATTTAAGGATTATGGACACATCATATTGGGCAGAAAAAAATCTGAATTGACCTACAGTGTGAACATAAGACTATTATAAAGCATTCCACTTTTACTTCCTACAGTCATGCAGGATTTAACAGCGCCCATAAATTCACAAATTAATACCTTCATTAAAAACAAAATGTAAACGGTTCCAATTACTGTATTTAATTGTAATTTGATTCATCTAATATTTTGAAAGCAGCTACATTGTTACCTGAAATCTAGTTTAGTCCCTTGTATTAAATCAAATAGCCTGATGCGTGTTCGGATTATTTCACTCTTTTTTTCACTTTTTAATGTTTGCTTCAGCATTTACTTTAATTTAAACTGTTTGCAAATACCCAGTGGCTGCAAATTGAACTTTTCAATAGCTTGTAAATATGACTAGTTCTTTAATCGAGCTTTAATCATCTATCTAGCCACCCATTCTCTGTATCGCTCGTCCTCACTAGGGCCAAGGGTATGTTGGAGCCTATCCCAGCTGACTTTGGGCGAGAGGCAGGGTACACCCTGAACTGGTGGCCAACCAGTCACATGGCACATATAGACAAACAGCCATTCACACTCATATTTACACCTACGGGCAATTTTGAGTCTTCAATTAACCTACCATGCATGTTTTTGGAATCTGGGAAGAAACCACAGTACCCAAAGAAAACCCACACAGACACGGGGAGAACATGCAAACTCCACACAGATGGGCCAGAGCCCAGATTTCAACCCACGACATCAGAACTGTCCGACGGATGTGTTAACCAGTCGTCCACTGTGCTGCCTAATTATATTAAACAATGCCACAATTGCATTGTTGGACATCCATCCATCCATCCATTTTCTGATCCGCTTATCATCACAAGGGTCGCAGGAGTGCTGGAGCCAATCCCAGCCATCATCGGGCAGGAGGCGGGGTACACCGTGAACTGGTTGCCAGCCAATTGCAGGGCACATATAAACAAACAACCATTCGCACTCACATTCACACCTACGGGCAATTTAGAGTTGTCAATTAACCTACCATGCATGTTTTTGGGATGTGGGAGGAAACCGGAGTGCCCGGAGAAAACCCACGCAGGCACGGGGAGAACATGCAAACTCCACACAGGCGGCGCCAGGGATTGAACCCCGGTCCTCAGAACTGTGAGGCTGACGCTCTAACCAGTCGTCCACCGTGCCATACGCATTGTTGGACAATTATGTTAAATATGATTAAATATCTTGAATCATATTAAACCTAATTATGCAACAACAAAATTGTGGCTTGTAAAAATGATGAGTGACTAGTAACTCCTGGAAACTAAATCTAAAAAGTTAATATTAAGCCGAACTGTAAATTTTCCTCATTTTTTGTTTGTTTGTCCTCGAAACACAAGTACTAGCATGAACCACTCCATGGTGGAAAAGGTTGGGGACCACTGCATTACAGCACCTGTCATAAAAATTGGAAAGGACCGTCCATCATCATGAAGTGCTTTAATGTGGACTTGTGGACATGTCAATTTCAGTAAACCCACCACATTTCTGTGGCATAAAGCTTACATTGGGCAGTGCTCTAATAAATTTGGTCAGCACTTTATATCTTTCCTATTGTTGCTACTTGTTATTACTACATAAGTCAAAGTAGCACTGCTAACATACCCTTGAGCAATTTCTTCACTCTGCTCCCACAAATAAGACACTTGTATCGTGCAGTTGAAAAATTACTTTACAAGGATTCGTAAAGCATATTTGAAAGCATAGGAACATATAGTATACTCGGTGCCTATAACTGTTTTTTTTTTTTTTTTTTTGGTAAGGGTACGTGGCATTGTCTTGAGGGCCTCTCTATAACCTGCAGGTTGAGATCCCACTCGTGCTTAAAGCCATTGCTACACACTTCAGAGTTTTTCTATTTGTGTCATCAAATGCTGCCTGCAACATAATGAGAGATGTGGTAATTAATTTTCTTTTAATCAAGGTTGAAATGAAGTAAATTGCTGCAGCTGGGCGAGTCCTCATTTTCTATTTTTGCAGCGATGCAAAACAAATACGATAAAATGATGGCCCTCCTCACCTCCTGTAATTAGAAAGCATGAATGATCAGAAGGAGATGATATGTATAGTACCTCCGACTGCGTCACTCTCCCTGGAGATCAGAGTTCATCTTTTTTGAAACAGATGACCATGTTTTCTTCACCACGCCTCCCTTATTTGCCTCTTCTTGTTTCCCTCTGTTGCGGTTGTAGACAGCAAGAGCAGCTCAACGTGACATTGACTGCAGTGTTGTTTAATGCCTCTCAAATCGTATTAAAGACCACAGCTGTGAAAGACCTTGCTGACTCTTCACATTCCCATTAACTGTGTTATTTCAGAAGCCATGTGAGCTGATTAGGAATGTATTAAAATTACCTGGGCGTTGTATTGTCAGCATAAGGCCAACAGCGCTGTTCTGAAGCTGGGATTTGTTTCTAATTTTGCCAATGGAAGAGCAGACAAGTATTTTATATATCAAGTCTCATTATAAACTTACAAGGACATACTTATACTGTATTGAAATGAAAAAGCTAATTTTCGTGGAATATACCATTTCTCTTGAGAGGAAAGTTCAGATTGTGGCGATACTGCGGTCTTGTCAGAGAACCTTAATTTCCTGTTGAAGGTGATTGAGGAAGTAGTCACCTGCCTCTTATTGTCTGCTGCTTTAAACATGTAAACATGTAGGCAGAAAACATTTTGACCGGGGTTGTAATAACCATATTTGATTAATGTTAAACGTGCATATTTGTCCTCGGTAATTGAAACTAAACCACAGTGTGTTTTCATGCACTCATTGGACACAACGTTAGATATGAAGGCGAGAGACTGCATTCAAGACGTTTACACTTGTTCAGAATTGTTATCATTGTCATTAAATTCATAATAATGATGTACCAGGCGGCACGGTGGACGACTGGTTAGAGCGTCAGCCTCACAGTTCTGAGGACCGGGGTTCAATCCCCGGCTCCACCTGTGTGGAGATTGCATGTTCTCCCCGTGCCTGCATGGGTTTTCTCCGGGCACTCCGGTTTCCTCCCACATCCCAAAAACATGCATTAATTGGAGACTCTAAATTGCCCATAGGTGTGACTGTGAGTGCAAATGGTTGTTTGTTTGTATGTGCCCTGCGATTGGCTGGCAACCAGTTCGTGTGTACCCCGCCTCCTGCCCGATGATAGCTGGGATAGGCTCCAGCACGCCCGCGAACCTAGTGAGGAGAAGCGGCTCTAAAAATGGATGGATGGATGGATGATGTACCAGTATACCACATTTCATTAATTATAGTTAACTATAACATTTTCATTACTATCGTTACAGATTGGCAGGCAGAAGTCTGTAGAGTCCATTATAATTCAGGTATAAGTGACTAAATATGGCTCCTTCTCTGCCAAACAACTACAATACGTGTAAATGTGGTGTTTAATGTAGTGACACACAACACTTTCAATAATACAGCCCCAATTCCAATGAAGTTGGGACGTTGTGTTAAACATAAATAAAAACAGAATACAATGATTTGCAAATCATGTTCAACCTATATTTAATGGAATACACTACAAAGACAAGATATTTAATGTTCAAACTGATAAGCTTTATTGTTTTTAGCAAATAATCATTAACTTAGAATTTTATGGCTGCAACACGTTCCAAAAAAGCTGGGACAGGGTCATGTTTACCACTGTGTTGCATCACCTTTTCTTTTAACAACATTCAATAAATGCTTGGGAACGGAGGACACTGTTGGAGCTTTGTAGGTGGAATTATTTCCCATTCTTGCTTGATGTACAGCTTCAGCTGTTCAACAACAGGTCTCCGTTGTCGTATTTTACGCTTCATAATGCGCCACACATTTTCAATGGGAGACAGGTCTGGACTGCAGGCAGGCCAATCTCGTACTCGCACTCTTTTACTACGAAGCCACGCTGTTGTAACACGTGCAGAATGTGGTTTGGCATTGTCTTGCTGAAATAAGCAGGGGCGTCCATGAAAAAGACGTTGCTTGGATGGCAGCATATGTTTCTCCAAAACCTGTATGCACCTTTCAGCATTAGTGGTGCCTTCACAGATGTGTAAGTTACCCATGCCATTGGCACTAACACAGCGCCATACCATCACAGATGCTGGCTTTTAAACTTTGCGTCCATAACAGTCTGCATGGTTCTTTTCCTCTTTGGCCCGGAGGACACGACATCCACAATTTCCCAAAAACAATTTGAAATGTGGACTCGTCGGACCACAGAACACTTTTCCACTTTGCATCAGTCCATCTTAGATGAGCTTGGAGGAGCAATTCAGGGAAGCTCCTTTTATACCCAATCATGGCACCCACCTGTTCCCAATTAGCCTGTTCACCTGTGGGATGTTCCAAACAGGTGTTTCATGAGAATCCCTCAACTTTCTCAGTCTTTTTTGCCACCTGTCCTAGCTTTTTGGGAACGTGTTGCAGCCATAAAATTCTAAGTGAATGATTATTTTCTAAAAACAATCAAGTTTATCAGTTTGAATATTAAATATCTTGTCTTTGTTGTGTATTCAATAAAATATTGGTTGAACCTGATTTGCAAATCATTGTATTCTGTTTTATTTATGTTTAACACAATGTCCCAACTTCATTGGAATTGGGGTTGCATATTGCTCTGTCATGTGACTGTGTCGCATTGGCTGTGCACTGTGGTGAAATACACTGGAAAACATAAACATATAAAGCCTCCATCGAGGGAGAGTTCCAAGTTGGCACAGTAAAGCCGGTACAGCAACAGCTGTATAATGTTGACTACTACCACCCCAGTCCTACCACAACCACCACCATTGCGTCTACAAAACAAAATAAAATAAAATAAAAAAAATAGGTATTTGTTTGCCATACATAGACAGCTGCCACCACTGTTAACTTCTACAAGACAACTACCTGCTAAAGAACATTTGTAAATGTCTTTAAGGTGAATGCCACTTCGTTGGCCCCCTCATGCAACATGAATAAATTCACCTTGATCAGGCTCCTGCCAGTTGAGGCAACGTGTCTTCTTCATTGATCAAATTGTCAGCTTTGGAAAAATGATTCCTACAATTTGAATATTTAACCAACATGCATACCATATACATTGAACTTGCCCAAACCTGTACAGCATCAGGCATTTCGCACATGCAGGACTATTCCACAAAAACATGCTGTCTTGCAAATCTAAAGCCACGTTCTTGTGGCCTCTGCAAAAGTGTCACTTTGTTTAGGGAAACATTTGACGTGGTTTGCCTCCTGACCTTTGTTTTTTTTTTTTAAAGGTTTTTGATATGCACCTAAGTTTTCATTTTAAACCTTTGGGTAGTGTGTGCCACTGTGAGCAACTGTGAGCAACTCACAAGCACAGAACACATAAGCAAGACGTGATTGAATATGTTTGTCACATGGCAGTGTGATAATGAGGTCAACGCTCGGTAAGTCGAGTTTATGAAGTGATTTCTAGGTTAACACAGGGCCAACAGTACAGTGAAATGGGGCTAACTAGAAAAACTGGTCTGAATGGCAATAGGTGCAGTGTTACATTAAATTAATAATGTATTTGTATAAAAGATAGTAATGTGAACTAATGCAAAAACTACAAGTAATGAGTCATTTCAGTTCAGTTAGTTAGACTGCATATTAGATCAAATTTTTGTTCCTCTTCAAATGGTCAGCCTGGTGACATTTTTGAAAATGAAGATATGGTCATGTAAAATAGCCACTGGAGAGGTTGCATATTGGAGCTACTGTATTGGTGACAAACAGCTGCTGGGAGCAATTGTTGTACATTTTGATCACAAAAGATTATAGTTGTACTGAAGTTTCCATTTTCTGTGGCAGTCTGACATTAGAGTGGAACCTCTACGGTCAAACCTGCTGGTCCACCTCCGATTTCTTTCGGATTAAAAAAAATAATAACAAAATACACTTGGGAAATAATGGAAATCTGAAAGACACATTTTAAAGCCACATTTTTATAACAGAATACCACTTCGTTGCCATTGTTGCAGAGACTTTGAAAATCAGTTTAACGGCTATCGGTGTAGCAGCATATTTAAATAGATAAATCAGCACACCAATCTATATACAGTATATACAATAAGGTGCAATGGCAGAGGCCTGCTCTGAGAATGTAGTATTGCACTTAGAAAGAAGACAACATTTTAGCATTCTTAACTGCCATCCATGTGTAAAAATAAGACGTGTTGTCGACCTTTACTTTAACAGGGGTGACTGGAGCATAAAGGGAATCAAGCAAGGAGGATTCATGCTTGGACTTTTAATATTCTTAATAATAATAACAATTATTAAATTTTATACAAAAGGTACCTTTTAAGTCACTCAAGGTCACAGTACAAACATGGTTAAAGGACATCAAGCAATGCAAAAAAAATAATTGCCGAAAGTATTCGCTCACCTGCCTGGACGATGAATTTGAATTATGAATTTAAGTGACGTCCCATTCAAAAAATTCTAAAAATTGTGGTTCCTTGGTTGCGCCGCTTCTGCTTGTGGGGGAGACCAAATAGGAGAGAGTTTAGTTAGACCTTAGTTTTTGGCCTTCCTAAACCGATCGATAGTACGTTTTCAGTTATTCTATGAAAATGTGATGCTGTGACTTACTTTTTCCTCACTGAAGTTACATTGAATTGCCACAAAACATGCCAAAAAATGTCTTGTAAATTCGACACACCGCAGAAAAGAGTAATATTAACAGTGAATGAATGGCTAAAAAAAAATGGCTTCAAAATGGTCAAGAATTGAGACATTCTTTGAGCTTCCAAACGCTGTGGGGCGTGTCTCTGGGTGCTCTGAAAATCCCACCTCCAGGTGTCAATCAAATACTCAGAGGAAATACACAGCACACGCTTTCACGGGCCGCAGAGAGTCATTCTGCCCCTTTGTTTCCGTTGCAATTCAGCGGGCCGTTAATCGACAGAGGGACTTGTCAGCCGCGATGCGTTGCGTGGAGAAAGAGGGGGGAGGGGATTCCGTGGTGCACATGTTGCGAGTTGCAGCCTTCGGGGGCAACAGCCGGATGATTTTTTCACCACCTCCTCCTCCTTGCCCACAACGCGAGTGGCTGAAAGCCCTTTGCCGTTGCACGGGACCTTCACCGTGTATTCTAACCGCTGTCGGGCTGGCGGATCCTGTGCGGTTCGCTGCTGCCTCGTAACACAACGTGCGTGGGGCCAGACGGCAGAGACACGTTAGCCCAAATAACACCAAACACATCGCACTTCAGGGAAGATGTATTTTTCCGAGTTGTGGGCTTACTTTGATGGCTAACTGCACGCCATTCTAGCAGAACTGGGTCTATGATGAATGAAAAAGTGCCATTTCCACCGGATGGCCACCGCATGGAATAAGGGCGTTTGGTGTTTATATAGTGGGGGAAAGTAGACGTCCACACCTCTTGACATCACGAGGGTAATTTTTAGCCACGCCCACAAAATTAGGAAAATTTAGTTGGTGAAAAAGTGTTTTTAGCCATATCGCAACAAATTAGTACTATATTATTCTCAGTCTTTGTATATATTTTCAGCATTTATCTTCAAACATATTTAATGTATTTAGAAAAAAAAACAATGCTTTATGTTTTGGGGCACTTTAAACAGTCCTGTCATAAATGAGAATTTGCATCCAGTAGTGCTGCATTTAGTAATCGAGTGTCCTACTGACAATTCTATCAAATAATCAAGTAATCGGATAAAAATATATTTTTGTTTGGTTAAAGAGTACTTATGAATGCACAAGAGAAAATGAGATGTTTCACTAAATAATGAACGACCAATTGGTTTCCTTTTTTTGATAATCAACAGTATTTTTTCTTAAATTCACATTGTGCATACAGCAGGAAACTACATTTTATTGTCCACAAAAAAATTTTAGTGATGCAATTTCAACCACAAATTAAAATAAATAAATAAAAATATATAAAAAGATTTTAGTTTAAACTTGGCATTTCTTGTGAGTATCAAAAACATAAGGCATTAACTTAAAAAAAGAAGAACACAAGTTTGTCATCTTGTTACAAAGGCACAATTTTATCCAACTGTGATATCTTAGTCATAACACCAGGGGGCACTGTGTAGAAATATTAAGTAAAAAAGAGGAAAAGAAGAAGAAAAAAAATGTAGCTTCATGTTGAATAGATACTCGCTGTGTGCTGATGGGTAAATAAGAGTGAATAAAAAAAGAAAAATACCATACAAGACAGATTCTTGAGAACACTACACTTACTAAACCAGACTATAATGAACAGAAAGCCCAGACACCTCAGCCCGCCATGTAACTATTTGCGTGATCACTCACAGAACTAGCAGCTAATGCTAACAAAAACAAGCATACATGACATCAAGCCGCGCGATTCCCACAATGCAATGTGGATTTTTTTTGGGCAATAATTCACGTCCTTATTGTTACGCTTAATGTTGTTGTCGTTTCTGTGTATGTTACCAGTACTTCGTGGAATGTGTACCTTATGTAACTGCCACATTTATTGGTGATTTATGTTGCACTGTGTTTTAATAAAGTTACTTTAGCTAGTGTCTGAGTGAGTGACCTCCTGGTCAGTTCCTCTACTTGTACCTGTCTGACAGGGTGTTAACTGTTGAGGGAAATAAGCTCTAACTAAGCTTTTGTATGGTGGGACCCTTCCACCTGAGCGATATTGGTTAGGTACACCAACTTTTTAAATAAAAAGCGCTTCAAACCCTTGGCCACCACTGAATCCAATAGGATACCAAAACATGAACAACAAAATTTCCAAGATTCTATCCAAGAAGTAAACTGGGATGTATTACTTGCTGGTAAACATTTAGATGAGGATTGTTCTAAATTTGCCAACAAAATACAAGAAATTATTGGACAATTTACACGGATAATTAAACTAAAAGCTAGAAAGAATGGCCTTCCTTGGTTAAACACATTTATTCTGAAACTGATGAAAGAACGTGATCATTCCTTGAAGTTGTCGGTCAAATCAGGATACAATAGACACCACTTTATTTCACTGAGAAATAGGGTAGTGAAAGAAATAAGAAAATCTAAAGCTGACTTTTTCATTACTGCTTTGAATAGTGTGAAGGGAAATTCAAAAATAACCTGGAATTATATTAAAAAACTATTGGGTGATACACAAAATAACAGAACAAAACTAATGCAAATTAAATTAAATGGAAACATCCTGAAGGAACCTCAAGTGATGGCTGATGCTTTTAACAACTACTTCATTGAATCTGTGTCAGAAATCTCTTCTAAGTTTGCAGTAAAACAAAGGAAGGAATACCCTGCATTGTCTGCAACGCAGTTCTTTACTATTACAAATATTACTGAGACCAAAGTTATCGATTTTATTCATTCACTCAAACCATCTAAGGCAAAGGATGTTTTTGGAATGGACACGAACATGCTCAAAGATCTAGGTTCAACTCTTGCTACTCCTATTGCCTCAATCATCAATCTTTCAATTTCATCTGGTTACTTTCCAAAGGTCTGGAAATCTGCTATTGTTACCCCTGTCTTTAAATCCGGTGACTCAACTTGTCTGAATAACTACCGACCTATAAGCATTCTTCCGGCCATTTCCAAAGTTGCAGAAAAATGGGTGTCAGCGCAGATTGTCCATTATTTAAACAGCAGCTCCACCTCTCTCCATGCCATGCAGTTTGGTTTCAGATCCAAGCATTCGACTGAAATGCCTCTTCATTGAGAAAATAAAATCTTCTCTCGACAAGGGTGAAGTTGTAGGGGCGGTGTTCTTGGACCTCAGGAAAGCTTTCGATACAGTAAATCACTCTGTTCTTCTGACCAAGCTCTCAAAATTTAACTTCTCTCGCAAAGCTGTGAGCTGGATTGAATCATATCTGCATGACCGAACACAATCTGTATCAGTTAACAACTGCAGATCAGAGTCTCTTAGGCTAACCTCTGGAGTCCCTCAGGGATCAATATTAGGCCCCCTTTTATTTAGTCTTTATATCAACGATTTGCCCACTGTTTGTTCTGAAGCAGAGTGCGTAATGTATGAAGACGACACGGTTTTCTTTGTTCATGGTCGTTCCAAAGATACTGTTGCTGCTAAACTCACGAATACAATGTCCGGTGTCACAACTTGGTTGCAGGAGTGCTGTCTACAGCTAAACGTTTCTAAAACTGTAGGCATGTATTTCACTAAAACAAATAGAGTATCACCTGACCCCGACATACTTGTTAATGGAGAAAAAAATGCAAATTGTCAGCCAATACAAATATCTTGGGTTAATAATAGATTCACAGCTTTCCTTTAAAGCCCATATTGACAAATTGTGTAAAAATATAAAATTAAACCTCGCACATTTTCGTGCAATTCGAAATGAAATGTCAACTGAAGCCGGAAGGAAGAGTGGCGGTGGGTTTGGTGGAGAGGTAGAGTTGGCCAGGTAGAGTCCGCATAACAGTGCATAAAAGTGCAATTTCAATTTACGAAAAATAATGCCAAGAAGTAGGATGTAGGTGATAAAGAGGAGGGGACCCATGTGTTATAAATGTAAAAAGAGCTGTTCTGCTGAGAACAATAAATTGTGTACTTATTCTTTGTTAATGAGAGACAGACGTGGCAGCAAATATGAGACACAGGTGCCCTCCTTTGCGGACACATAGCTACTATTACAGTAGTTAAATAGTTTGTGTAACATTTTTGCATTTGTATTTTTTCCCATATTAGGCACTTACAGAGGCCTTGTTCAAAAGCATTTGATTAAAAAAAATATTTATTTAACATAAATTTCAGAAATATTTTATTAGCCCTGCAATACAATATATATTTTTAAATGACAATATATTTGGGACTGCATTATAATACTTTATGATGTCCCAGACCTCGGCTTAAAGAAAGATTCCATAGCTGGACGTTTTTTAACTTTTAATTGAGGAGCCCTATTCTATTCTATTCTATTCTATTCTATTCTATTCTATTCTATTCTATTCTATTCTATTCCACATTAGATAAATACGGTGTTTTTTGAACAAGGCTACTCGTCCAAACACATGGAGAAAATAAATTACAAAGCCATAAAAATGTTACAACACAGTAATCATATCGTTGCAGGTCATAATCGGTATTATGTCATTCTGACATAAATATAGCCTTACCTTATGTTAAAAAAAACAATCAAGATGTGTATTTTTTTGTTGGGATGATACAAAGCAAACAATGTGTCTTTTCTAACCTTGCTCTGACCTGTAATTAGCTTTTAATGTTTTATAATTAGTGCGACTGGCAAAGGCGTCAGTAGGGCAGAGGTGGGATGGCTACGCCCTTGAGAGTAGGACTTATGACTCAGCGGCTGGCAATAAATCGAGCGGATCATTACTGAATCAATTGATCTGCAGAATAATCTATTGATTTTATGGTCTTTCCTACTTCTTTATTATTCTGTATCACATTTTTGCAACATCATGAGGAACCCATTGATGGATGGAGTGCCTCTGCTGGGACCGTGGGGGAAAGCTGGCTGCTGCTTGCTAACACAGTGAAGGGTACTGGATGTGAATTGAACTAGTATTCAGGGTATTCACTTCTGACACTCCTAACTTTATAAAGATGTGTCATATTTTGAGTCAATATGTTGATATTTTATTTAAGTTGTAGTTGGTGTGAGGCTTCTATAAACGTAAACAGTGCAGAGAAGAGCAGATGGAGAATTGTTTTTTAGATTAATCAAGACAGAGAAATGTTGAAATTCCATCCATCCATCCATTTTCAACACCGCTTAGCCTGGTTAGGGTCACGGGACGCTGGAGCCTATCCCAGCTGACTTCGGGCAAAAGGCGGACTACACCCTGAACTGGTCGCCAGTCAGTCACAGGGCACATTCGCATTCACATTCACATCATCACTGAGTGGGAACTGAACCCACGCTGCCTGCACCAAAGTCAGGCGAGTGTACCACTACACCATCAGTGACTGTTGTTGAAATTCCATTTTTATTCAATTTAAAATGATAGGAAGGTCAAGAATACTTAAGTTTACTACATTGAATTTCCCTTTTCTGTCCACCTAGTAGAAACATTTAAAAATAATGTCTATTCCTTTTTATGAGTTTTACTTTAACAAAGGTTTTTATATTAATTTACTGGAACACAAAATCTGAAGGAATTATATGCTCATTTATTAGTTACCTTTGCTATTGATCCTTTTGATTCTTTATTATGTACAACAGGATGTGTCACAGAACTGCTAATTGGCAATAATCGTTGTGTCAATAGGTGGCGAGAGTGCAGAATTTAGATAGGGAAAGTTTCAGATACAGCTTACCACAATGTGCCCAGCTTCAAGGAGCCTCATGCTCAGAATAATTTCCAGGAAATTATTGACGCAAGGCAGGCTACAAGAAAGGTGAGGGGAAAACCTCAAGAGGAGGTGATGATTGTATTTTGCAAATGGGAAGGTAAACAGGGTGGCGGAAGGAAGCATTAAATGAAAAGCATTTGACACACACATTGCAAATGACAAAGGAGGAGTTAGTTTAGGATTCAGTTCAAAGTTTAAAGCAAGTAAAAAAATTCGAAGAGTGCAGACCTGTGCCAAGCTTATCTAGATAACCAATAAGTCAGCAACGATCTATGATATTAATAATAAAAACTGAGGCTGAGGTAAAATTTCTGCACTGTCTCCAATGATCTGGGAATATTTGAAGTCCAATTCAGCTGCTTGATGATTTGGTAATTTGATCAACTACCGTATAGGGAGAATAAATGATGATGATGATGATGATGATGATCTCTCTGAATCTTCTGAAATCCTGTTTTCATCCCAGTGTTGTATTGAACAGAATAACACTGTCCAGTATAGTTTCCATAGTGGAGGTCTGTGTGGATGGAGCTCAGTTTGCAAGTGCTGATATGCTGTTCTTCTTTAGACCACAATCTAGTTGAGACTGATTCAACTCTGCTGGTTGCAATGAGCGTGTTCACGAGCAATGTTGCCTCAAATTCGTTACAATTAATCTACTGCTACATCAATTCTTTCATTTAATCGATTACCATGGCCCCCCTCATTGAGCCGTCACCTTATCGTGGTAGAGGGGTTTGTGTGTCGCATTGATCCTAGGAGCTAGATTGTCCAGGAGCTTAATGCCCCTGGTAGTGTCACACAGGGTAAACGGGTTCGAGGTGAGGGACCAGACAAAGCACGGGTCAAAGATCCCCTATGATAGTAATGGAAGACGTTGTCCCTTGCCCGGACGTGGGTCACCGGGGCCCCCCTCTGGAGCCAGGCCTGGAGGTCTGGCTCGATGGCGAGCGCCTGGTGGCCGGGCCTGCACCCATGGGCACAACCCAAAGAGGCAATGCGGGTCCCTCTTCCCACGGACTCACCACCTGTGGTTGAGTGTGTAGAGAGCTGGGCGGCAGCCGAAGGCAGGGACGATGGCGATCCAATTACCGGCTACAGAAGCTGGCTCTCGGGACGTGGAATGTCACCTCTTTGGCAGGGAAAGAGCCTGAGCTTGTGTGCGAGGTCAAGAAATTCCAGCTAGACATAGTCTGGCAGTTCAACACAGAGCTTGGGCTCCGGTACCAGTCCTCTTGAGAGGCTTTGGACTCTCTTCCAGTCTGGAGTTGCCCATGGTGAGAGGCGCCGAGAAGGTGTGGGCCCGGTGCCTGTACGTTGGGGTTCACCACTTTGGACGAGAGGGTAGCCTCCCTACACCTTCGGGTTGGGGGACGGTTCCTGAATGTTGTTTGTTCAGAAACAGCAGTTCAGAGTACCCACCCTTCTTGGACTCCTCCCGTACTGGGGACTACGTCGTTCATCTGGTGGAGACCTGGAAGGGCGTGATTGGGAAGAACGGCCCCCGTGTGGTGTTTTTTTTTTTTTTTTTAAATAACCTGTCCTGTTCAGCTGAAGACATGCAATAACTAACAAAGAGAGCCAGATAATAAAGGACAGAGACGGACAGGACAGGAAGTGGGAAAATGATCAATCCAGTGTTACTGGCGAGTGGCAGGATAGGATTCTTTTTTAGTGTCTAAACACCTGTAACAACCTGTGAGTTGTTATGAGAGTATAACCTGTGTTGTTATTGGTGATCATAGCACTATTAAAGTAGATCCTAGTAATTAAAGTCCTGTGCTAGACGTTCTGTCCATAAAGGTTATGAACAGACTTAGTGGCAAAGACCAGCCTTGGCAGAGCTCAACCCTCACCAAAAGCAAATCTGGTGGCAATAGAGACCAAACTCCTACATCGGTTGTACAGGGACCGAACGGCACGTATCAGGGGGTCTGGTACCCCATATTGCCAGAGCACCCCCCACAAGGCACCCCGAGGGACAAGGCCACATGCCTTTTCCAAGTCCACAAAAAAAATGTAGACTGGTTGAGTAAACTCTCAAGCACCCACGAGAACCCTGCTGAGCGTGTAGAGCTGGTCCACTGTTCCAAAACCAGGCCTTTTCTGTACAGTATATAAAAAAACTACAGAAACACAAACAAATGGATGCTGAAATATGATTATGCTGCAAATGCTGGGTGTGCACAAGATAATTTTTGCATGTTAAATTCATACATGACCACGCAAACCACATAACCAAATTACTGAATTAACGTGACTGGTACATTTTGTAAAGCGTGCTGAATGTCAGTTTCATCGGTAAACAAATAAAGAAGTCGTGTAAACTGCCGACATAAGCTCAGGTGTCACATACTGCAGCCTGTTTTTAGTGAGACACTTCAACAGGCATGTTCAGAAAGGAAACATTTTGACAAAATGTTAAACAGTAGCCACAAATCTTATGTAATACATGTGTTTACTATTGTGAAAGTATTCATGAATGGCCTAATTATGTGGTTAAATGGCCTAAAGTTAAAAAAAAAATTACCTTTGTATTGTATTGTTACCCTTTTGTTACCCAAATAATGTTGCCAAACATAATACGTGTTACGTGGACCGACTCAAGAGTCGATGCCAATAAACAAACACAAACAATGTATTGCATAAGGTGATACCAAAGGGTTGCTGCCAAATGTAACCATGTGTGGCGTCAAGCTAACCAAGCATTGCAGCCAAAAACTAACCACAATGCGGTTAGTGCTGGAGCCGAGACAGTAAAGAAAAAGTGACTCAACAACTCCTGCTTAAAGCTACCATTTGGTGACAAAAGGCTTACTGCACTGGTAAACATAATAAGGACTAAGATTACCATACTTGCGGCAAAGCGACTGACTAGTTAGCACATATGTCTCACAGTTGCCTGTGTGGAGTTTGCATGTTGTCCTCGTGCCTGCGTGGGTTTTCTCTGGGTACTCCGGTTTCCTCCCACAACCCAAAAACATAAATAGTAGGTTAATTGAAGACTCTAAATTGCCTGTAAATGTGAAGTTGAGTGCAAATGGTTGTTTGTTTAGATGTGCCCTGCGATTGGCTGGCAACCAGTGCAGGGTGGACCCCGCCTCTCGCCCAAGTCAGTTGGGATAGGCTCTAGCATGGCCCCGACCCTGGTGAGGATCAGCAGTCCGGAAAATGATTGAATGAATGAATGAATTACCATATTTCTCATCATGCCTAACAATATTCACCATATTCACAATGATTTCATTGCATTCATTTTGTTCAGCACCTTGTATAAAGTACTACAAATACTTACTGTATAGGTCGTGCAAGGCAGTTATGTTCTATCTTTGGGATTCTGAAGCTCCAACTGCTCTGGATGCTGATTAAAAATTCCCCAAAAATATGGACAAATATTTGGACACTCTGCCATTCAACCTACAGGAAGTTAAAATGAAAGCGTAGCCATTACAGCTTCCTCTCTACTCCACTGAAAGCCTTCAACAACAAGACGTTGGAGCATATCTGTGGGAATTTTAGCCCATTAGTCCAGAAGCAGATTTTTTAGTTCAAAGGTCAATGATGTTGGACCTGGCGAGCATGATTTTCAATTCTCAATATCAATTCTCTGCGTTTGTTCATCCAAAAGGTTTTTATTTTTGAGGTCAGTGCGCCCTCAATGCTCAAAGCAATTATTTATTATTATTTATTAATTATCCAAAACGTCTCGCTGTTGAAACAAAGATGGCTGTTTACACAACACAATTTTCTACTGAAACCCACCCAAAATATTTTGAAACAGAAACCCGCCTCTCACATAACAAATGCCATGAGGGTTTTTACATCATAACAGTGAAAACTGTTACTGTTGCACTTGTCTGCATCCTTCATTTCCTCAAAACACGACTGTTCATGTTGCACTTTCCTAAAAAGAAGAAATGAGTGCCAGATAAGTGAATAATAAGTGCAGACTTGTGGCCGTATTTTGTGCAGTTGTGATGTACTTTTACAGTGCTAACTTGACTTACCATTACTGTGGGTTTTGATTTTTTGGGGGTTATGAGCCGACACTTGATTTATTAAATATTTTTATAATGTGTTGCGAGCCAAAATTTGACTTACGAACGAGCTTCAGATACACCCCTGCTCGAGTTCAGTGAATATAAGTCACCAATGCACTTGAAGCTGTTTATTGAACAATCAGTCAAACAAATATGAAATGAAAACAATTACAAGGAGCATGGAGAAGAAGATAACACTGAATTGTGTGATTGCTACTCTTGTCGTCACTCACTACTAGGACACACAACACTCAAATGTACTACAATGTTTGTGTGTGACTTTTGGTTTAATTACACTATTTCTTTACTTTCTATCCATCCATTCTCAACACTGTTCATCCTGTTCAGGGTCACTGGAGCCTATCTCAGCTGACTTTGGGCGAAAGGCAGACTACACCCTGAATTAGTCAACAGTCAGTCGCAGGGCACGTATAGACACGGACAACCTTTCGCACTCACATTCCGGTTCAGGGTGTACCCCGCCTCCTGCCCGAAGATAGCTGGGATAGGCTCCAGCAGCCCGCGACCCTAGTGAGGATAAGCGGTAAAGAAAATGGATGGATGGATGGATGTTACAATACATATTTTTCTTGATTAAAAACATCCATCCATCCATCCATCCATTTTCTGAGCCGCTTCTCCACAGTAGGGTCGCGGGCGTGCTGGAACCTATCCCAGCTATCATCGGGCAGGAGGCGGGGTACACCCTGAACTGATTGCCAGCCAATCGCAGTATTAAAAACATATCAAACATAAGAAAATATATTTGTGTTTGCACATGGAGTTGAGATGTTCATCTTTAGTGTCTTTATAAGGCACTATGAGAGGCACTTTGAACGTAAGCTTGGGTAGATATCCTTTAAACAAAAAAAAAGGAAAATAGGTTTTGAAAGAAACCCTAACCCTATTTTGGAACAACCATTTTTTAAAATTGTTCTTAACTTCTGCAGTGCAAACGTGGGTCTCGACGCCGCTCCAGGAGTGACAAGAGTTGCAGTGCAGTTGTCAAAGTCATAGAGAGTCCAGGCCACTTTTTCCAAGCTACACCTGCAAAGCGACAAATTCAATTAAGGACTCCTCTTCCCACTGAGTCGGTGTCCACGGCACATCTTCCGAGCGACTCGCCTTAAACGAAATTAGAAAATCCCACAATAAAAACGTGAAAACAACACCCCCACCCCGATGTTAATAACAGTAAAGATGATGCAAATAATAATAATATGACAACTATAGTAAAGGCGCCGGTCACCGTCAAGGCACAAGGGTCGCTTGTAGTTTGAAGTGACGGCGGGACGACAAAGTCCACACAGGTAAGAGTTTGGCTTTTCCTCCAACTCCTCTGCATGTTTCACCCCCTTGCGTGGAAGTCCGCGCTAAAGGCGACACAGGAGTGGGCACAGCTTCAAAAGGAGGGAGGGGAGCTGGGGTTGCGGGACAAGCACGTCCAGACCGCTTGACCGAAGGGAGCCGCTCGCTCTACGCCTTCCGGCGGGACTTGCAGCGGCTGGACGGCGGCGGAGACGACCGGAGCCGCGTGTCGAGGCTGTTGTCCTGCCTCCCCCTTTCAACACTCTCCCATCGAAAACGTACACGCTTTTATTACAAACGCTCAACTTCCAAAGCTCGAAAGACTCGAGACACACACTTCACACAAGTTGAGACGCTTATCGCAACTTTATTTGCTTTGTTCACTCTCTTTAACGAGGAGTTCAACTCAACGCGGTTTATGAGGGGGGGAAAAAGGGGGAAAAAAGCCAACACAACGGAATGTATATTGGGCATATGATTTTGTATATAACCGAACCAAACTGCAAAAAAGGTCAGCTTTGGGTGCGACATTTTCGAGAAAAACTTAGTGAAACTCGCCATAAACAGGTAGTAGCCATCATACAGTATCATTTACTGTAAATAGAGGAACTATACCTAGGTGCATTTAACATTGAGAGCTTAAAACGCGGAAGTTTCTTGCAGTTAAAAAAAAAAAGATTTTTTTTTTTTTATTTAGTTCTTCTGCATACATGGTGAGCATTTTTTGCTGGGTTTTTTTTGTAGTTTCATCATTCACTCGTGCATAAATGCGATATCAAGTCCCATCATTCATTCCCAATTGGATCGCGAGTAAACACTTCTTAGAGAAACAGACTATTTTTCATCTATGTTTACGCACTAGAGCGCACACATTGTATTTGAAATGGTTGATATGATTTTCCCTAAGTTCCTGCTCTCAGTGGCTGACAGGCAGGTTTAATGACTTCCACCTCCTGTAGAACAAACAATCTGTTTAAAAACAGTGTACATAACTCCTGCCTGTTTGCTTAGTTGTGATCGCTACAAAACACTACCGACAATTTAATTTCACACTCCTTTTTTTTTTTTTTTGTAAAAGGGTCACTGTTAGTTCTAACTGCCATCTTGCTGGTGTTTGTTGTTATTCTCAAAGGATGAAAGGATGAAGATGAGGACAGGAATAGATGACTGACACTTTAAACCCAGGTCTCATTCTCACTGGATCTTCCTCCATTGCTAATTATTATGTTGTTTTCAGAGCAAATATGTCATATCCATGGCGACCAGGCAGGTTTATTGTCTCTCTCATGCAATAGCTCACACAAGTAATTAATTATCCTTCTCCCTCTCTCTCTTTCCCCTCCTGTCTTTGCTTAAACAGATCATTCATGGAAAGCCATCATCTTTATTAAAATGCCACAGCTAGTACAACACAAGGTAAACAATGAACGTTTTTCAATTTTACTATTTCAATGTCACTTTTTGTGCTTTGATTCTTTTTATAGTGTACTAAATTTGTGTACTTTGGCAATATTTCCCCATCAGGCAGCAGCTGTGCTGCATCCATCCCTTCATGCATACAGCGCATACACACACACACACACACACACACACACACACACACACACACACACACACACACACACACACACTTATACAGGGCACCTTAAAAACACGTTTAGGCAGGGAATCAGCTTGAATTTTGTGTGAATTGCTTCTAAGTATTCGCCAGATTAAAAGGTAAATTGACTTTTGTGGAGACTTCTGTTTCATGAGGTCACCGACTGTATTGACCAGCAGCAGGTGACACTGTCGAGTCCACCTGCATGCATTGCAGCTGTGGGCGAGGTGTATTTGCGCTCCCCCCAAAAAGAGACAGATGAAAAGTTGCCGAGTGCTCCATCAGTGTGGAAAGTGACGGCACATGTCTTATGTGTGTGGAGGTCTGTCTTGATCTGGACACCATCCAGCCTTCACTGTCTGACTGGTGGCACAGGTTCTCATCTCTCTTTAGCATTGATGTGACACAGCAATATCCATCTGTCAAACATAGTGCCCCTTATTTCTCTTCCTGTCTTTTGACCGCTCCCTGCCTACCTTCCCTCATCCTCCAATGTCGCTATCAGTGACAGGACTTAAGTGACACATATACTGATTTTTAACATCTTAACCAATTTTTATAATGTGAGAGACTCCACAAATGATGGAGAAAAACTCGGCATGTGTGCGCTTACAACTCTTCCAGTGTGATGACAAGCAGCCCAACACACACTAGCGGTGGAATGGTTAAAAAAAACATGGTTTGTATCTCTTGGGCGGCTGTGGCTCAGTTGGTAGAGCTGGTTGTCCAGTGACAAAAGGGTCAACGGTTCAAATCCTGGCTCCAACTGTCTGTTGTCGAAGTGTCCTTGGGCAAGACACTGAGCCATAAATTGCTCCCATTGGGCCTGTCAGTAGCTGCCCATTGGTGTATGAATGTGTATTTTAATGTGTGAGCATCTGTCACTTTGGGCACTGTGATGGTGGAGTGAAAGCTATGTCTCTCTCTCTATATATATCTATAAGTCCAATATATTTAACATATCACGGTTTTGTGGTCACAGTAATCGGTTTTGTTTGGTACAGGTTGTTTCTTAATAAAATCAAATAAAATCAATTATGGCTTGTACAGTTTGGTTAAAAGTCAAATTGTTTTCAGAGCATTATTATTCAATATTGTTGTTGTTATTGTATTATAATTATCTACATTATTTATAATGTGTATTTGCTGTACTATCTATGCTAGCGGCGTGAAGTGACAGGCAGAACAATAAAATGCGCTTCCATTTGACGGCAAATGGTACAATAAACCTGGGTATCTACCTGTTGCAATTTATACAACAGAACAAGTCATGGCTCCTTGCTAATATATAAGCTTTGTGTTCAACTAAAGATTTGTGACAAAATTGAGACAAGACCATTATTTCAGTATTCATACTTTTTATACTTTTGTTTGGTGGTTTACCGTGAGGTTTTTCTAATGTAAAATACGTAGGTTCCTTGGCTCAACAAAGGTCTACTGATGATAATCACAAGTGAATGAGCTCAGCTCACGTTCACTCTATAAACTTAATCTCTTTATGTTACTTGTAGAATTGATATATATGTTTCCAGTCAGGTCCATAAATATTTGGACATGGACACAATTCTCATCTTTTTGACTCCAAACACCACAACAATAGATTTGAAATTAAACGAACAATATCTTCTTTAACTGCAGACTTTCAGCATTAATTTGAGGATATTTACATCCAAATTAGGTAAATGGTGTAGGAATTACAACAGTTTGTGTATATGCCTTACTCTTTTTAAAGGTTGGCTAGCTGCATGCTAACATTGGGTGTCCTCGGGTGCAGCAAAGTTTCCATGGTAATCAAAACACCTCAGTCACGAACATAGTGATTTCCAGTGAGTTCTAATTCCAGGTTGTCTGTTATATGTACCAGAGATCTTGCGTTGGAGAGATACAGACTCGGTAGAACCATAAATCTATTACTCCTTTGACCGAGTCTGTATGTCTGTTGTCCAACGCAAGATCAAGCGCCCAGCTGCAATATGATTGGCTGCTGCATCGCTGGAAGGGCATGAAGCAGGTGACGTTTCCTGCCTCGAATGTGTGCTTCTTAATGCACAGCTGCAACTATGCCAGCCGCCATCTTGGCTAAAAAAGAAATGTTGCACGTTATGTTCTGAACTGGACACAAGCACACCGAACTAAAACAGTTGAACATAACTATTTGGACGGTCTTCAAAAACAATTCCACCCCTACCACACAGATTACAATGTGTATACCTACAATTGCAGCAAGTGTTCTTGCCCGAACCAGATGTCTGCCGGGCATCCAGACTGCCGGAAAATACAAAGAAGAAAGAGTCGTAGGAGTAGTAGCAGTACGTGCGCTCCTGGCAAGCCACGGCCCACTACAATATGATTGACTATGCAGATGTAACAAGATGACCTTCCCAAATGTGTCACATTTGTACGGAATAAAAACAAATAAGTTTGTTATGGTTAGGTTTAGGGCTAGGGTTGGGGCTAAAGCAGTTTAGAAGGGGTTAAGGTTAGGATTAGGGTGGGTTAGGCTCAGTAGGAAACATTAACCCCGTCACACTTTTATATCACATACTTCTTTTCCCGTCTGGAAGAAGTAGGGCGTGTTCTACTCGGATACAGCATCCAATCATAGTGCAGAGGCGCGTGTCTTGGAGCCAGTAATATTGGAGCAGGGTGTGTCCTGCCAAGAACGCTCCTGGGATTCCTATAATCGTGCAGTAGTAGTGTCAGGAGAAGAAGCAGAGAAGTACATGAAGCTATGCTAACTGTTAGCTCATTTCGTAACTACTTTGCATTTACAAATGCTTCTCCTGATTTATCCATCCATCCATTTTCTGAGCCGCTTCTCCTCACTAGGGTCGCGGGGGTGCTGGAGCCTATCCCAGCTGTCATCGGGCAGGAGGCGGGGTACACCCTGAACTGGGTGCCAGCCAATCACAGGGCACATAGGAACAAACAACCATTCGCACTCACAGTCATGCCTACGGCAATTTAGAGTCTCCAATTCATGCATGTTTTTGGGATGTGGGGGGAAACCGGAGTGTCCGGAGAATGCCCACGCAGGCACGGGGAGAACATGCAAACTCCACACAGGCGGGGCCGGGGATTGAACCGGGTCCTCAGAACTGTGAGGCTGACGCTCTAACCAGTCGTCCACTGTGCCGCCCTCCTGATTTAGGAAACCCTAAAAATAATCTACACAGCCAGTTGCTCCTCTATTTACTTTATAATTGGTCACAATCAAGGAGCCCGTGGCTCGGCTGAACACCACACATATACGGTTTAACATTTGCGATTGTCAAACATTCTTCTGAGTAGATCATGAAGGGAAATACCCGTATCGGCTCGTAAAGCATAATCGCTCAAGCTAATCTTTCAGAAACATCCTACTATCGGACTTTTATTGACTGATTGCAAGGGGTGAAAAGGTTCAATTTGGGCCCAACTGTCAGTATGTGTGTACTGTGTCCCGCTTTTAGGTACACACAGCTCAGACAGAAAAGATACACATTCCCAATATGTGCTGTTTAAACTGCATGTGTGTTTGTGTGTGTGTGTGTGTTCGTATTTTTTTTCTGTCTGCCTTAAAAATGTAAAAAAGTCTGTAGTTGTGGACAACGTCATGGGTTAATTGTTAATTTCCTGCAGCCCTATCAGTTAGTGAGATGCCTCGTGTCTCATAAGTCACCATCTGCATCTGTAAAGGGGAGTGTAGAATTAAAACCCATGTGTATTCTGCCTCTGTTTGACCTTGGCGATGGACCACTGGTCTTTTAATGTCAAACAATAATCTGTAATCCCAGGCACCACTTGACAGGCTTCAGGAGCCATTAGTTTTCTTTCCCAGCTCATAACGTTTATCAATTGCCCGTTTGTGTAATGATTTTGTATACAAATTCACACAGGTATAGTTTTTGGCCTTGCAGAAATATACTGCCTTCAACACGTGCCAGTATACCAGCATGGATACACTCATTTTTTAAAATCACCTCCATTGTTTTTATTTTAGTACAGAGGAAATATCCTTTTTGCATGCTTGATCAGCCAGTAGAATAATCCAATATAACGGAGGTTCAAGGTGAATTACATCCTGTGTGATAACCCCCACCTGCGACTGAAGGGAAATTCCTAAGATAAATAAACAAACCACATAGGCAAACAGCAATATGGGCATGAAATAAGTATTGATTATACTCTGTAGTTCATAGATGAATATTGCCTTTTCGTCCATGTGTTGTGGGCCTTTTCAATACATTTGAGAATGAGGCAGGCATGAAGTTATAGGGAGGAGAGCCGTAATAGAACAAGTGAGGGAGAAAGACGAGATATTTCGCAGAGTTGAGAAAGGGACATGCCGCGCCTTTCATAGCTCATTATCATTCCTAATAAGTCTTAAGGAAAGAAGGAGCATTGAGTGTAAATGCACAGTAATCCTTCCACTCTCCAAGGTTAGTAGGGACGTCAGCACAGACGCACCGTTCCCAGCTGGCCACTTTGGGACCAGAGGAGCACAGTTAAGGATAGATGTTCAAGGAGAAAGCGAGGGCGTTTAGACACTGGGTTAGGGTTATGCCCTACCTTCTCAATGGCAATGCACCAGCTGGCATGTAGTCAAGGCTTTAAAACAGCCATTTTTGGACATATTAAGTATAAAGCTAACATGCGGGATTTAGAAGCCACATTAAGGATCCAAATGGGGCAGTTTTGTTTTAAGCGGAGTGTTGAACTTAAAGGAACTCCCTGCATTTTGGGTGTGGTCCAGCAATAAGATAAATTGGAAGAACGTCACCAATTAAATTGTTTAACAAATTGCCACTCACTTACAGTGGTTTTTCAACCAGGTTGCTTTAATGGAAATCCAATGGAGTCTTTATTTATACACTCTTCTAATCTCACAGTCCAATGTTCTGTCACCCTGTGTTTTCTGCGCAGAGTTGGTAATATTCTAGTATCCATGTGCATTAATCAATTGAGATGTGGCACATTAATCTTAATCCACAGTGAAAATAGGAGGATTTTAGTGCTTGCACTAATTAGAACAGTGAGTGTTTTTGATGTTACCTGTCAAGATGTGTTTTTAGTCTCTTATATAAATTGATTCTTAAAAAAAATCACACAGTTCTTCGTTAGTATTGTATGTATACTAAATTGGGTATTTCTTGTTTTCTTATATAAATTAATGTATTTAAAAATATATATTCAGTCAATAATAGTGCATAATATTTCTATATTGTATTATAGCCTTTGTCAATGACTCAAGGGTAGCTGTCTGTCTCCGATGTGAAAATTTTCTGTAATGCCCTTATCATGTACGAAAGTTTATAGACTTACTGCTCATTTTGTGTTCTTGTGGCTGCAGAACTCTAGAGTTATAAAACTCTATACTCTTCCAGGTATCATGATTAGGGATGGTTTCACATTGTGGCATTTACTAATTTAGGGCTTTATGGAAAAGAGTTGTCCTATTTTTACAAGATTGGTACAGAAGCCTTAAGAAAATGAAAGTGGAGCTGACATGGAAGAGTTGGAGTTGCCTTTTGTCGTGTTGCCATCGTTCTGCCTTTCTTTCATTTAAGGAAGGATGATTTAGCCTTAGACAGATGTTTTTTTGCACATTTTAAAGGTAATTCCCTGCAACATTTCTGCAGCTTTTCCTCACTCTCAGGTGTCACCATCTCTACCTTACTGCCTTAGCCACACTCATGGATTTGATCCTGCCAGGACTACTCTGTATGTTTACAGTGCTACGAACGATGTCTTCATCACCATTTTATTTATCAGTCTGCATCTTGTTTGCTGCTTACTTTGCTCTATTGCCCCCGCCCCCCCCACACACACACCCCCCCTCCACCGAACTCTCCAACCAACCCCTGGGAGCCTTAGGCAGAGAGCCATCACCATGGTGATCTGAACACAGATTCCCTACACCGGTCCATTGTGACGGGCGTGTGTTGAGGTGAGATGGAACAAAATGTCACAACAACAGGTTTTTTTTTTTTTTGGGTGTGTTTTTTATTTTGCCTGAATACTCAGTGGGATTGTGCTGGGATCCAAGGGCTGACAGAGTGGGAGTTTAGGAAAAAAAAATTTTTGAAATATAATTGTTGTTCCCCACTGTGAGTTAAACGTCTTCACAAATACACACCTTGTCACACAGTGGTATTTACAGTAATATAGCAGAAAAGCTTTGCTTAAGCATTTTGAATCAATATATATTTTGAATGAATGATCAGGGTCACAAATGGGAAAGTGTTTACCAATAACAAAATAAACTCAAGCCCCTAATTACCCTGCTGCACCTGCTTCAAGAAGACCACTCAATATTCCGGCTTTGCTCAATCACACAGAACTAAACAAAGTCATGATAATGTCCCTCCAGTGTGTGAATTCAGGTAACGGGCCAGAACGATGCGTTTAAAAAAAAAAAAAAAAAAAAAAAAAAGCATAAAGTGTGACGCTGTTCTTCCTTCCACCCAAATGTGAATTCACCCCTGTGACTTACCCTGCTTTCGTATTCAAGGTAATTACTATCTCTTTTTTATATAGCCGAACAGTTTTACAATAGAGGATTGGGAGATGAACAAAGCAGAAGAAAACACCAAGATGCTTTCATTAAAGATTTATTGCCAGCCAATTTTGTACAAAATCGTAGTTCATAAGAAAATAATAATAATAAAAAAAAACATATTGTGTTTGCATTGTTTCCGTGTAGACAAATTGTCATTTCAATTATAACTGGGTTTGTATGAAAAGGACATTCGAATATTTTCTATCAGCTTGTGTCTGATGCAACACACTCAACAAACACGATGGACATGCTGTGCTGAAAAGGCTACATTTCCCCATGAAATAATATAATTTGCCATGCTGTCAAATTGTAAGAATTAGAAGAAAACAATCCCATATTTTTCAACCAAGATGATCATTTAGTAAATTCATATTTGTACACAGTACTTACAATATAATACATTTCTGTGCGAACAGTCTTTTGGGCATTCCCTTGGAAGTGGCATTTCCTAGCATGCTAAATGGGCTACCGTTGTTCATATCACAGCTGTCATTGTTTAGGGTAATAAAATACAGTGGAATCCCCAAGGTAGAATGCCCCGAAGTCATCCAATTTAGAGTCCTGTATGTTTAAAGCCACAAATGTGAAATGTACACTATGAAAGAAACTATATTTAGAGACTTCCCTGGCACACACTTTCCACCGCTCCACAATCCTACTGCTAGTAAATGTTTGTGGGCACAGGCTCTTGTGGTACTCCTGCAGGTAGCAGGTCATAGCAGATACTGCAAGGCCAGTTAAAGTCTTGTCTATTGGCTCAGGACGATTGGACAGTATTGCCCTATGAGCTCTCACTTTATGCTGACTTTGACCTTGCCTCGATCCAAACAGCGTGCCGTTCGATAGATAATTTGGCATTGAAGAGATGTAGCAGGTTATGCCCTCAACCCTGAAGATGATGTTAGCTGTTATCATAACAGGTACAGGGTTGCTCTCAGTCCCTGGGGTTGGAAAGGAAGTTTGACCTGAACCAAAGGGCACAAGGCATGCTTCAAGCACACAACCCTAACATCTGGCACAATGTTTGGACATCTTGCTCTCTGGGTGCAGGAGATGCTCCATGGCTTGAGACATAAAGTCCAAAAGTGATCACGGTAGCCCCGTTAAAACTTTTGTGTCTAGCAGCATGCTGTGTTTACTTTAAGTTATTTTATGCATCGTCTCATTAATGTTCGTTACTGCACAATAGCTGCCTGTTCTGTTCATGCCAAGTCTGTAAAAGTAATAAACTCTTTCAGTCATATTCACTCCCCGAGTAGGTGCAAAGGTGTCATTCTTGAGAGTTTCTTTATGTTTTGAGACCTCATTTGCTTCCTCGACGGCAATCGCCACAGTGGTAACATGTAGTCTCAGTTTGATCTCCGCTGTTGTATGGCATCCCACTTCAGAAATACTCTTGGCAAAAGAAGAAAAAAAAATTTCAGTGTTTATTACAATACAGCTTGCCAGAAGGACTCCGACCTGCTCTCCAATTGCAGCTCCAGCAATTAACAAATTGATTACGAGAACTTGAACACACCTCCTTGGCTCTTATCGCCTCATTCTTGGACAATATTGCTGTGCCTCGGGACAATGTAGATATTAAAGGGAAACCCTCAGTGAATCTCAATAAATGGCTATGGGGCAGAGCAGCTGTCTCCTGCTGAATGTCTCAGCCAATTTTCTAAACTATGATTAAAGAAAAGTTTTGGTTTATTTAAAGATGCCATGTCCTGTTGGGTTTCACACCCTACTCCCCCAGAAGAGCACAGGGATTATTGCACCCCTCCATGCCAGGACTGCTTCCCTCCCTTAGGATCTATTAGTTAGAAATCTTTTGGGTGATGACTCTTTGAAAGTAGCGGCCATTCTGGGATGTCATGTTCAAAATGCCACATAGAGACCTAATGCTAATTAAAATTGTTAACCCCCCATCCCAAAGCTGCACAGGGAAAGACTTGGTAGCAATTTGGCAGATAATCAAATTGCATTTTAAATAGTGTTTTGACATGACTGGGGTCTGCTCACAGGAAGAAGCAGTGGCACAAATTAGGCTTGAATAAGATGCTTTGTGCTCAGAGGAACAGTACAGCAAAATTCACATCATAACATGCAGTGTTAGATTTATGTTTTTAATGTCTTCACATGTTTTTATCTTAAAAGACCATCATATTTGTTTTCATGCATGCAGGAATATTGTTTTCCTTTTAATTATGAATTCCCTCTTGCTAAGTGGCATTTTCTTTACAACGTGTCCTTACAATCTCACCAGTTGAGGCAAAAATGCTAATGAGACATGATTTGTTAACGGTTGTAGTACCTTGGAAACATTTTATTCTTAATTTCAGATTTTTGGTCTGACCGTAATGGTAAACTGGGTGGAAAATGTTGTCAACAGTCATGTTTGTCGAGAAAAAAATCTGTGCTTCGAAGATTTCCCCCCACATTTGATTTACATCATAAAGTTCTTTTAAGCCAGTCAAATTGCCTATTCGCCCAGAATTCCAGTGCATATTAGTGACATCCCGTTAGCAGAAAACAGAAAACGGACACAAAAAAATTAGGGAAACAGGCCTAAATTGTTTCTCACAGAATAAGCAAAACGTTCAAAGAGCTTCGCCTTCTCCAAGTCCACAAAACAGATGTCGACTGGTTGGGTGAACTCCCATGCACCCTTGAGGACCTTGCCGAGGGTGTAGAGCTGGTCCACTGTTCCACGGCCAGGACGAAAACCACACTGCTCCTCCTGAATCTGAAATTCGACTTCCAGACGGACCCTCCTCTCCAGCACCCCCGAATAGACCTTACCAGGGAGGCTGAGGAGTGTGATCCCCTGTAGTTGGAACACACCCTACGGTCCCCTTTCTTAAAAAGGGGGACCACCACCCCAGTCTGTCAATCCAGAGGCACTGTCCCCGATGTCCACGCGATGTTGCAGCAGTGTGTCAACCACGACAGCCACACAACATCCAGAGCCTTTAGGAACTCCGGGCGAATCTCATCCACCCCCGGGGCCTTGCCACCAAGGAGCTTTTTAACCACCTCGGTGACCTCAACTCCAGAGATAGGAGAGCTTGCCTCAGAGAACCCAGACTCTGCTTCCTCATGGGAAGGCGTGTCGGTGGAGTTGAGGAGGTCTTCGAAGTATTCTCCCCACCGACTCACAACGTCCTGAGTCGAGGTCAGCAGCGCCCCATCCCCACTATACACAGTGTTGACGGTGCACTGCTTCCCCCTCCTGAGATGCCGGATGGTGGACCAGAATTTCCTCGAAGCCATCCGGAAGTCTTTCTCCATGGCCTCACCGAACTCCTCCCATGCCTCATCAGCTGCCTCAGGAGTCCCAACGCCAAAAAGGCCAGATAGGACTCCCTCTTCAGCTTGACGGCATCCCTCACCGTTGGTGTCCACCAACGGGTTCGGCGGTTGCCGCCACGACAGGCACCGACCACCTTACGACCCCAGCTCAGGTTTACCGGCTCAGCAATGAAGGCGCGGAACATGGTCCACTCGGACTCAATGTCCCCCGCCACCCCCGGGATGTGAGTGAAGTCTGCCGGAGGTGGGAGTTGAAACGCCTTCTGACAGGGGATTCTTCCTGACGTTCCCAGCAGACTCTCACAATACGTTTGGGCCTGCCAGGTTGAACCGGCATCTTGAACCGGCATCTTTCCCCACCATCGGAGCCAACTCACCACCAGGTGGTGATCAGTTGACAGCTCCGCCCCGCTCTTCACCCGAGTGTCCAAGACATGCGGCCGCAAGTCAGATGACACGACCACAAAGTCGATCATCGAACTGCGACCTAGGGTGTCCTGGTGCCCAGTGCACATGTGGACATCCTTATGTTTAAATATGATGTTCGTTATGGACAATCCGTGATGAGCACAGAAGTCCAATAACAAAACACCGCTCGGTTCTGATTGGGGGGGCCGTTCCTCCCAATCACGCCCTACCAGGTCTCACTGTCATTGCCCACGTGAGCATTGACGTCCCCCAGCAGAACGATGAAGTCCCCAACGGGCGCACTCTCTAGCACCCCTTGCAAGGACTCCAAAAAGGGTGGGTACTCTGAACTGCTGTTTGGTGCATAGGCACAAACAACAGTCAGGACCCGTCCCCCCACCTGAAGGCGGAGGGAGGCTACCCTCTCGTCCACCGGGGTGAACCACAATGTACAGGTGCCGAGCCGGGTTCAATAAGTATACCCACACCTGCTCGGCGCCTCTCACCGCGTGACCCTGCCAGGGTCATAAAGCCCCAGACAACTTAGCTCCTCGGATCATTGGGACACACAAACCCCTCCACCACGATAAGGTGACAGCTCAAGGAGGGGACAGTCATGTCAAATCAATTACTAGAACTGCCTTCTACCATCTGAAGAACATATCCAGAGTGATTGCTTGCATGTGTCAAGCAGACCAGGAGAAGCTCATCCGTGCTTTTATCTCAAGTAGACATGACTATTGTAATGGTCTTCTGACTGGACTCCCCAAAAAGAGTATTAAACAGCTGCAGCTCATTCAGAATGCTGCAGCTCGGGTTCTGACGAGAACAATGAGGTCATAGCATATTACTCCAATTCTAAAGTCTTTACACTGGCTTCCAGTCAGCTTTAGAATAGATTTTCAAGTTCTGCTCCTGGTCTATAAATCACTAAATGGTTTAGGTCCTGAATACATGAAAGAAATGCTAATGTGATATAAACCCAGTAGGGCTCTGAGATCGACACTCATTTGAGCACATAGTCCAAAGCAAACATGGTGAAGCAGCATTTCGCTAGTGTATGTGTTGTATAGTGTATGTATACCATGTGTATGAAATGCACTATTTAAATAAATTTGCTTTGCTCTGCTTTTCTATGTATTCTCTGCCTGATGAGAATATTGTGCTGTGTCACGAATTTAAACAAAGAAAGTTAATTTAAGACCTTATCTTGTGGCTGCATTTACCATATTTTTTTTTTAATGAAGATTTAATGTATTATTGTTTGTAGGGCGATATTAGAAGTTGCACATTACTAAATATTTTTGTGTATTTGATGTTTATGTTCTGAGGAAGAGAATAACAAATCAGAAGTTACTCACTAGTTACTCAGTGTTTAAGTAGTTTTCACTGAGTGCTTATTCTTACTCAAATAATTATTTGGAGGACTACTTTTCACTTACTAGTAAGTGATACTATACTCAGGTAACAGTTTTGTTAATATACATTTAAAATTTTTTGCAACTATACCAACCTCTGATTTGCTGTTAATAGCCTCTTTAATGGTCTACAACTGCTATTTGTTGGCAACAGCAATTTGTATTTGTAAATTGGACACCCGCATGTTTGCAGTTCGGCACCCAAAGATTCATCTGTCCGCAATTTTATTTCCCTTTTTCCCCCCAATTAGAATTGACTTTCTTTTCTTTGCTTCAATCCCGAAAACACCTATTGGTGGTTTATCCCTGCTTATACAAGCATTTGGGGGGATAAAAAAAATTATAATTCATCCACAGTTTTCCCTATCCCCTTGTAATAGCAGGGGTTTACTGTGTTTGAAATGAGAAATGTGTGGCAATTAAATGGTGCATCTATCCACAATCCACAGTCTCGATGTGCACACTACAGTTTGCACAAGAGTAGATGTACATGTGACACTCATGTATACAACCATATCCAAAATAAAGTCCATTAAGATTTTATTTATTTATTTTTTTGTTTTTGTAATGGACCATGAGGCAGTTTCAGTCATTTTCTGTAGATTTCAGGGGAAAGCATTTGAATTATGTTAAAAAAAATGTGGCTTGGAAACGGCTCTGCTGCTTGCATTACAGTACCAAGTGGCATTTATATTGAACTGGGTCGATAATTGTTTAACTTAATTACCATAACTAAATTTAATATGGCTATTCAATCACATTTAATAAAATGATGCAGATAACTTTGCAAATTGTTGGTAAAATAGGTGCAAACCTTAACAAACAACAAACAAAATAACATTGCAGAGGTTCTCCTTGTATTTGTATGTTTGGGAAATTCTAATTGGTAGAGACCCTCCCTTGAGTCTTTCCCAAATTTGTTTGTCAAACAAAGCACCGATTGCTGTGTTAAAGCTGTTCAAGCTAATTTCTAACTTGCTCTTATTCATGTTCAATCCACTGAGTGTGGCTGTACTTGATTTGGCTTGCAGCTTACCCTAAATCCATATGGTTATTTCCAATGTGACATTTTTACAAACATCCTTCTTTTTCCAACTGTTATTTTGATTTCTTGCACTTTTATGACATTCGTTGAAAAGTTAATGTCACTCGTGGGATTTAATTCAAGTGGGGGAGTGATCATGAAATTGCTGTCAATATTTGGCTATCAATCCCCAGCCCCGCCTGTGTGGAGTTTGCATGTTCTCCCCGTGCCTGCATGGGTTTTCTCCAGGCACTCTGGTTTCCTCCCACATCCCAAAAACATGCATGTTAGGTTAATTGAAGACTCTAAATTGCCCGCAGGTGTGAATGTGAGTGCGAATGGTTGTTTGTTTCTATGTGCCCTGCGATTGGCTGGCAACCAGTTCAGGGTGTACCCCGCCTCCTGCCCGATGATAGCTGGGATAGGCTCCAGCACTCCCGTGACCCTAGTGAGGATAAGCGGCTCAGAAAATGGATGGGTGGATGGATATTTGGCTGTGCCAGGTGTCCAGGATGTATGGCTGGACACACTAGGATGGAAAAAACATATTTACATTTCAGTCTTTCCTCAGAATGATGTTGCTGCCTCTGTTTGATGTACAGTAAATGCTCATGATTTGGAAATTACTATACTTGACATATTTATTCAGCTCAGGCAAAAGAGTATTAGTTATATATGTCCAATTTTAGGTGTGGTGGGGAAAACAATCTTATGTCTGTATCCTCAGATCCCTCTCTTGTTACAGCAAATGTAATGGTATTCAAAGTATTTTTTTATTTATAGACATTTCAGCCTACAAGACAATAGACTACTTCTGTTTTTACACTACAGCACCCTTTATCTTTTTAATAAAAATCCTGACTTGGTAAAAGTTTAATTAAAGGGGGACTTCAAGCAAGTGAAATGAGCAAGGGAGTGCAGTCTTGAAGGGGCCGCTTATTTTTCCATCTGGGCTATCCTCCAAAAAAACGGTCAATTAGCGCGTTAAGCTGCAGAGACAAAAACTTCATTAGTTCTAGCAAAAAGAATAATAGGTTATAAAGGTTTAGCTTTAGTGGCAGGCCGAAAGCACTAGCGTATTTTGTGTTACGCAATTATAAGTTTCAAGACATTATTACGCTGAGGTGTGTGACTGAGGAAGTAGTTTTCATTTTGTAGTTTCCAAGTTTCTAAGGACACCAGTTTATCACCTGACATGTACAACTGTTCTAAGAGTAAGGGTCAATGTCGGACTAAAAGACTCCTTTCTATCTCCTAGTTTGGTAGGTAGCTTTTGTTGGTGCTTTGTCTGTGGTAATTTTGTTTCAATAGAAATAAAGAAATGTATTGTTGTCATAAGAAGACACCACTCCTTTTGGAAACCTTATATCTTCCATTTAGATCTTACTGCAAATACAGATCTGATCTGAATTGCCTTTGCATTATGCTGTGAATGCTAGTAAATGATTGGTTACAGTAGATCCGCCAATAAATTAATTATTTCCACTTCATGGTTAAGTATGTGCTACTCTTTCAAATCGAGTGCTGGTACTTGGTTATTGCACTTTAATAGCGCAGTTGCCAAACTAACAATATATTACTCTGTGTGCTGGCTTAGATCAGAGAAGATGAATTGGCTATTAATTAGAGTTGCACTGAGAGTGCACTGGGGAGAGACTCCTCATAGCCTCGCAATTAACGCCAACATGGGCTCTTGTGACTGGGACAGTTGGGACACCAAGTTGGGACACCAAGTTTTAGCACAAATTCTCAGAATCTGGCTGAAGGGACACATTTACCGGTTATCATCCAGATGGCTCTTGAGCATCTTTAACAAAAGCTTCGCGTAATCAAAGACTTTGAATAAGAACTTTGCTGGAAAGATGTGACGAGCAAAGATGTGATAGAGAATATTATTGTTTGGCTCACTTTTGTCGCACAGCCTCTAAATTAGCCCTTTTATCACAATTAATTAAGCTTTCTTATATGAGATGTTCCATCTTGAGCTCATACACACAGGATAAATAAGTCAAAACTGAAGGATATATCTCTTTTTATTGGCTCACTAGATCTCGGACGCATCTATATTGGGGGCTGAAGCTGTCTCTGCGGTGCGACTTTGTGGAGGACTCTCTGCCATCAGTCACTTTGAATGCCTCTTTTATGGCTCATTTTGTTAAAAAACACTTTTTTTAATGCACGGTATCATGAGTTATGGGCTGTCTATGCAAATGAAGGAGTTTTGACAGTTTGTTATTCATGCCATCACCTTTTTAAACACTCAAAAGCAATAAATTTCACGTGACATGCTGCACTGAAATTACCACTGAATATTATTAGTTATTATAACAAGTTCCTTGTAAATAAGTGTTAAATGTTTGAACGATGGGCAGGAAGAAAAATGGCTTTGCATCAACTTATTAGACGCTATAAAACTGTCAGTGATTTATCGTGGATGTGTTATCCATCTTTTGCTTCTTTTGTAAGCTTGCTTTGTGTTGATGTGCCCATTAAATATGGAAGTGCTGTTAAAAGCCAGTGGTTTCACCTGTCATGAAATTGTTAGCTGCAGACTTATTTTTGTGCCTGTGGTCCTTGGAAAGATGGAGTGAAAGATGGCATAGAGTATGGCAACAACATACTTTATGTCATTATGTTTTTATGCTTCCAATGCTCATTTAGAATTAAATGTTTGTCTGTAATGTAACTCGAATGATCTAAAGGACTAAAAGGTGGTACAATTAATATAAAGTTTTATACGGTGATGTAGTTTGATGAATGGATGTAGTGGCAATGTTACCTGGGAGCCTTTCCAAATTGCCGTACAGTTAGGGCATAATATTGTCTAGATGATTGCGATACATTTCAAATGACACATTCAGTCATTCTCTAAACACATGAAACAACCCACATGCACAGATGCTCCAATTGCATATTAGCAACTTCACAATGGTCACCGCATGTCACTGATCGGCATATTTGGATTATGTTAGCCTCGCATCGAAGGGGACCTGGGTAGATTACCGTAATTTCTCATGTATAATGCACATTTTTTTCAATTGTGCGCATTATACATAGATATAGGAGAAAATTAAAACAACTTTCCCATTTTATAAATGTTTGTCGCCATCTAGAGGTTATGAAAAAGCTGTAACTCTTGCTCCAATATGGCACCGCCACCTAGAGGTTATGAAAAAGATGTACACTTTCATTCCAATATGACAGGGGTACATATGAGTGCATAATATGTACAGTTGTGCTTATACGTTTACATACCGTGGCAGAATTTTTGAAATACCTTTTTTTTTTTTTGAAATACGACTGATGACTGAACAACCATCATTAATTTCTTTATGATTATGTTTTGTTTGATGATAATTCTTTTCTGAAATGCTTGACAGTTTAATTTGAATCCCATTAAAATAAAATTAAATGTGTTTCGCCTGGCCCTTCATGTATTCTTTGAAGAATTGTACCCATCTTACAAATTCTGCCTGGGTAATCAAACATATCAGTACAACTGTGCCTTTTCTAATTTACTAAATAAAAGTAGGGCTGTGAATTTCAAAATAAGATCAAGTAAATAAAAAGAAAGTATTACGTGGTCAAATACAGTGCTTAGCTTCAGAATAATTATTTGAAAAAAATCCTAACAAAATACAGACAATACGTCATGTTTTGATCATATGGGTAGAAGCAAAATCATGCATTGTAAAAATGCATTATACATAGGTAGGAAGGGTTTTCCAGAATTTTGAGGTCAACTTTGGGAGTGTGTATTATACATGGGTGTGCATTATACACGAGAAATTACGGTACATCTGTCCCTTGATGCTGAAGTCGCATTGGCAGATTGCCATCAC
Organism: Phycodurus eques; assembly: GCF_024500275.1. Lineage (NCBI taxonomy): Eukaryota > Metazoa > Chordata > Actinopteri > Syngnathiformes > Syngnathidae > Phycodurus > Phycodurus eques. The sequence continues at coordinate 17,932,027 of NC_084525.1, forward strand.
AATATTGGATTTTTATCCACATTTGGAAGAGGCCTGATTCCGATCTAAGAATACCTGATTTCATATGTTTATTTTACTCTTTACGCTGCCATGACCTCACCTGAATTGTACCACTTGGGGATGAAAAATTTGAATTGTGTCCTTAATGTACTTTATTAATTCATTGCACTTTAATTAAGATTAGGTTCAACTTCATGTTCTCTCTTATTAACCCTAAGAAGAGAAATAATGTCAGCTGACTTCCTCAAAGTGAGTGAGCAAAGGCGCTTAGTCATGGCTACAACAATTCTTGGTTAAATGTTTTTATTCTGTCTTGTATGTCGTTTAGGAAAAACTACCATATATATATATATATATATATATATATATATATATATATATATATATATATATATATGTGTGTGTGTGTGTGTGTGAGTATCTATCTATCTATCTATCTATCTATCTATCTATCTATCTATCTATCTATCTATCTATCTATCTATCTATCTATCTATCTATCTATCTATCTATCTATACTTAATTGAACACATGATTGTTTTAGTTCAAACCCATTGCGGTGGTGCATTAAGACAAAATCATACAAACTTCGTCATTGTCCAAGTACTCGTGGACCTAAATATCAGTACATGTTTGGAAGGACAGTTTTGGTGACCAATGGAGGTATTTATTATAAAAATGACATTATAAACACATTTTCATTAGTTGTTTAGCTATTCACACAGGAAAAGACAAAGTATTTAATAATGTTAAAAAGTGAAAATCATCACAAAGTGGACTTAAAGGGTTTCATCATCAGCGGCAATATATTTTACTACAATGCTTGAGGATCATTCTCAACATTGCCTGATTGACACTTAAAGGGCTGTCTGTCTTTGGCAACAACATACAGTAATACAATTATTTTTGTTGCACAAAAAACACCTAACATATTTTTTCCCCCTGTATTTAAGAAGTAAAGTTTTATTTGGATGTTATTACAACACTGGCGAGATCATCTTAGAACAAACCTGCTTTTCTTTGGACTTTCTAAGCTCCCTTGCAGATATTCATAAGGCTATTGTGGGTCATGTAATCCACCAACCCTTTACCGACTTGGTTAGAAGCCACAGTAGCATTACACATATCTCAGTGCTGTCTGTGCACATCACTCTTACTGCTTAGTGTGACGTGACGGCTGCCATGTCAGCAACACGGCACATCTCTGTTTTCCCTCTCCGGAGCCCTCTGTGAGTTTTCCCTGGGGTTGGCAGAATACGAGTGCCCCCTTGTCTGACTGACTATAACCTTGCCACCAGCTTGTGTGTGTGCCTGCTTGCGTGCGTGTGTGTGGTTTCCCACTCTAAAGACTTGAACAATGATGACTCAAGCCGCACCGAGTGCACCTCATGGGAGATATAGTGGAAATAAAAATAACAAGTGGATTTTTGACTGCAGTCAGATGTGGGCGGAGGCATGCTGGCACTGGGCTAAAAGCCTGACTAGATTCTATCCCCTGTCATTAGATTAGGGTGTTTAGTGTTCAGGAAGTGCTGAAAGGTACTACAGATTGTATCTGCACGAAATGTTGTCCTTATGTCCAGTGACAGTTACCAGTCGCAGCTTTTCAATTCCACAGTAGTTCTCAATTCAGTTAAGCCTTAAGTTGTTTTTCTACCCCTTCAAAATATGAGGGTGCCAGCATTTGACTTTCTGTTTTAACTCATCTCTCTACCGCACGTGCTTTTGACTAAAATATTTATTTTCCTGACACCAGCATATGACGCTGTAACTTTGTTGTTTTTGTTATTTCTCATGTTGGGTGGGTGGGCTGTGTTGATGTAACTCTTTGCAACTGTCTTCAGGGGGTTCCCCCGTCATCTACTTGATCTGATTATAAACATAATCGGGCCAAAACATGGAGATGTCTCAAAGAGCTGCACATAGATGTAGTTCAGAATAAGTTACTGGCCTGCAGCACATGGCAGGGTAAATGTGCAAGGAGCTTCGAGGAACCTGGAAAAATGGGGTCTTCTTTGAAATGCCACAATTAATTGCTATGCATTGTCCCCAACGCATGGATGATTAAATGTGCTCCTAAACTGCCCTGATTTGTGGGGGCACCTTGCTGATTTTATTTGCCACTGTTAACATTTTCATTCGTGCATTATGCATGGTGCTGTGGGCCAAGGAAGTGCTGCAAACAAATGGCCTGAGGGATCGGCGTAAACACAGCGTGCCATAAGGGCGAGATGAGTGGTAGTTGCGCGCCGCCCCACTCAGCCAGTCTTTACACACAAACCAGACAGCCCCTCTGCAACTGCCTACTGTCACTCCTATCTGATATTCAAAACTATTGGTTAGGAATTTGCAGATATAAATTGAAAATGGAAAGACAGGAGTTGGGGTTTAATATTAATCAACCCTGATTGCATGTCTGATGGACTATTTTTGTCTAATTGAAAATGATTCCTCCTCTTTCAGCATGTATAGGCTAAGGGCACTCTCACTAGTTAAATGTGACAGCTAAAGCAATGCACTGCCGGTTCCTTTGTGTTTAGGGATTTTAGTTCTTCATTGCAATAATTAGTGACTGATGGAAGCCTTAGTGTTTTATGAAGGCATACCAAATCACATGTGCTCCTGTTTGAACATGAAACACAGAAAAGAATGATCTGATTTTACACAATTTGAGGCATATCAGGCAACTCTGTGATTAGGCTTCACTTGATCATGGTTCTTGACTGTTAGAAGAGCGAGCCTGCACCCATGCACTACTCGAGGTGTCAGCTGACATGACATTGGCCCAGTTTGTCTCCACCCTCTCGCCGCTGGCTGAAAATGCAAATTCAAATGCAAACGACATCTAGCCAGTGGACGGCTTTCAATACACTCATGTAATGTCACACATGCAGTAGATAGATCATGGCCATTTTTTTTTCTCAAGAAATAATGTTCCTGCACATGAAAATGTTCAGGTTGGCATTAACTATAAATAATGGTCTCGGCACTGTAAAGACAGACAAGATTGTATTTTATGGCCTGACCTTTGAAACGTTATTGTTTTTTTTCGTGATAAATTTACACTGAACACAAGCATTAAATGCATCTCCATAAGACAACAAAACAAAACCATCTAGTTGAGTTCCCAGTTCAAGTGAATCATGCTGTCTGGTGCATATGGAAAGTCTGTTTTAGGAGACTGGATAGAAGTGTTAAATAGGTGGCCACCAGCTCATTAAGAGGCCTTTCCGAGCATGAAAAATGACCTTTTCGAATCTAATTGTAGTCATAGATAGTTGACGGGAACCAGACCAGTACCACAACCTGTACATTGACAAGGATCACTGGAAACAATTAGCATTACATTTCACTAGTCAGCCTGCAAGTTGCTTTCATTACCAATTTCAGTACACATTCTTTCTTTTTTCTGTCTTTTTTATGTCTGATTTAATTATTCATGACAGTTATACGTTGGGACATCTTTTATATAATTTCTAAAGTGCAATGAGCTCCATGTTAAGTTTATGTGTCATTGTCATATACCTCTAGAAGGAGAGGAGTGCGTATACTTTATTATTTGTCAAATATTTTCTATGGGTCCCTGTGGGATGCACAGTAAGGTTTGCCACAGGTAGACTCAAGTAAAATTCAAATTATAAGAAAGATTTTGGTGGATTATTTGTGACTGGTTAGGAAAAGCATGCATCTTCGTCAGGAAGGAAAAGCATAAAGGGATTGTGTCCTGTAGCTCCCAATGTAAGAGCAATTGTAAGACGTTCACAAACTGTATTTCATCAAATTGTAGCCTGTTTTTTTTTTTTTTTTACTCAACTGCAGAGAGTAATTACCATCTCTTAGGGAGGAGGCCGTGCTTAGGGTGGAGCTGGACATGCTGATGTCAGTTGATTGGTGGTCGGAGAATTGTTACCTGTTACAATGGGAAAAGAATATGTAACATTAGCAGTTTCTGTTCTATTCACTATTATATAGTGTCATTTTAGTCTTGGTTCCTATCAATAATACAATACAGTTAGAGGGAGAAGTAATTGTTCACTACTTGTTTTCTCACATCGCTCATCATTGGCACACCGTTCTGAACAAAGCAGCCAAAGCAGACAGTGGTCAGTAGTCGTTACTAAAGGACGCACTCGGTGGCTGAGGCACTGCGATAAAATATGAACATTATGTTGTTGATGTTGAAGACATCAACAACATAATGTGTGTCTATTCAAGTGTGTGTCTATTCAAGCTTGCACTTGCTGTACAGCTATAAGACAATACTGATTTGTTGTGTTTTTGTACGTTTTTGTAAATTAAGTGATTTGTTTCTTTTTCATCCCAGTTTACATAGGTGGTCTATCTAAAATTAACCCAAGACCTCTAGCGTCAAGGACTACTTAACTCTTTCCCTGCCAATGGCGTCCAAAGACTTCATTAAAAATCCATCTATTACCTGCCAATACCGTCTAAAGATGTCAATGGCGTTTTTTAACGGGGATGGGTGGGGGAGGGTCTTGTGCAGTTTATGTGTGATAGTCAAGCCTCTGGATGACTGCAATGAGGAATGGAACCGTACAGAGGGCAACAATGCCTTGAGGTGAGCGTCCCTTCCTCAGACTGAAGAAGGGGAAGAAGAAGAAGGAGGGGGCGGGCAGGCGGTGTGCAACAGACAATGAGAAGAGACAAACATAAAGGCGGAAAAAAGAGAAGACAAAATGAAAAAAATCTAAAAAAAAAAAATGAATGCTTCCGGTACTAGAAATGTATTGCGCCAATGCAAGAGAAATATTCCTGCGACCGACAGGAATGACGCCTTAGATCAGGGGTGTGAAACTCATTTTTGTCACAGCCCCCATCGTAGTTATGACTTCCCTCGGAGGGCCGCTACAACTGTGAACCCATATCAATGAAATATTACCTCATGTACTGTAATTACATACAGTATACACAACACATTGATGAATAACCAGTTTTGAAATCAGAAGCCTAAAAAAAACGTGTTTTTCGAGTATTACATTTCTTTTCAAAGTGGGATTGGTAACAAATAAATGCTTGCAAATATCTCAATGGTATTACACCAGAACACAATGAGCAATTTTGATTTGCTTTCCTCGGGCCACATAAAATGATGTGGCGGGCTGGATCTGACCCCCGGACCACCAGTTTGACACCTGTGCCTGAGATCATGCGGAGGAATAAAGGATGACGCTCAGAGCACGATCGCGCAAAATGCTGGCCCATACATATGGCGAGATGTTCTCGGCCGCTTGCTGGCTGATCGTCTGCCGACCAGGATTTGTTTAAATGGGATCCGGAATCGTCAAATGGGTGAACTCCCTTTTGGATAGCCAGCCGAAGTTCCTCCGATGAAGACTGATGAAGTCCGACGAAGGTAACTCGTTTGCAGCTCGCGTTAGCCACATTTAGCGAGCAAACACGCTCCTTCAATCCATGTTACATAAAAACATAATTTAGTCCCACTAGTTCACATTACAATGTAACATCTGTTGCCAGTACTGATTTGAATTTTCCATTTCGTCCATCTTGCAGGAATTCAACACTTGCAAGTCGAACGTCTTTTACGATTGCGACGAAGAAAAGTAATGTGTTTTTTCCCCCCAAAACACGTCATCAATAAAAAGTATTCTCTAGTAATCGTATGTATTTTTTTTTAAACTTACAGGTGATGCATCCAGCAGACCTTCGACTCCCATTCCAGTATGCAGTGCAGACAAAAAAGGTAATTGAAAGCTTTTTTTTTCTCCACTGGAGCTTTTTTTTCTTCACTGGATGGAACACATTGTCCTGCTGCTATTCTGTCATGCTATTTACACGTCTGTTGATGCTAATCACTCATTAGCTACACTGTACCAATTATCACCTGCGGTTGAAACAAACTTTATCACTTGGTGGAAAAGTGGCTTTTGTAAAGGTATATACAACTACAAAGTTTGTATCTTGTGGCACGGCCTGTTTTTGCCATGATGAATCTATTAGAGGAGAGGCGTTTATTTGTTCAAGTGGATGATGCCCTTGGCGACTATTTGACGCACGGCTGGTTGAGTGGAGGCTATTCTTAAAGGAAATATAGTCATACGACATTCAGTAGATCGCAAAAAAGAATTAACATTTTCCATTTTTTGTGACTAAAAACATATAAACTCAATTATTGTAACAGAAAACGCCATAAATATAAAATATATGACTGTTGAGATCACAATACTCTAGTTGTAAATTCAGGCGACAAATCCACAAAGCTTGGTTAAATGTTCACTACTACTGTTTTGTGGTATCTGCTATGTAATCAATTATTTTAGTTATTTTAGTTAAACATCAACCCATAGGCAATATATGCAACACTGCATTCCTTGGAGAGTACGTATGGTACTTGAGGAAGCTATCAAACATGTTGGTTAGTACTATTTTTGGATTTAAAAAAATATATTTCGCCTTGGTATTCCATGGAAATAACATCCTGTTTTCTCCTAAGATTAACAGCTGCCATTGCAAAATATTTTTTCTATGGGTCTGCAATGTTCTGACCAATCATTCGTGATTGAAGAAAATATTTAAGGTACCCACAAATGTGATGCACATCTGTCAAACAGCCCAAGGGTGAAAAGCAGCACATAACAAGGCAACAAATGCTGATCTGGGACTTCTCTGCGGCAAAGTAAAATATGGCTCAAGTTTTCATTAAGATCCTATTGATTAGCTTTTGGTAGCAATGACTTATGGAAGACATTAAATACAAGGGAAAATAATTTTATGTCTTTGCTTAGGCCATGCCATATCCCCCGCTTTGCCTTATTTACCTCATGTATGCTCACCTCAACAGGCGTTTGTGTTTCTGTTCATTTGTCCAGTTTTTGATAGAAAATAAAATGTCATTTTTAATCACAAAATCCAGTTGTATACAGTTCTTAACACATTTATTAAATCAATTCTCACCAAGAAACATCTCAGAGACCATCTAGGTTCATGAAGAGCTTTAATGTGGACTCTTTCAATTTTAGGCAAATCTAGTCTTTCAAACTTGTACCATTTTCAATAGGAATGAGGAATTTCAAAATGAATACATTTTTTTCACAACTAAATTTGAGCCGGCTCAGTGAGCAGGAATGAATCAAGCAGAACATTCAACCACTAGAATTAGTTATGCTGTTCAGTAAGGCAGGTAAATAACTTTAATTTGACGTCTTTATTACAAATTAATGTGCTTCAGGCTACAGAATGGCACAAAAGCAAAATTGCTGTTAAAAAAAATAAAAATATAGTTTTCTCTGTTGATTTTTACAGGTGAGTTACGCGCCGTCCTGAGTTATGCACTATTTACATACAGCTATCAGTTATCAAAGTGTTACATATGGAAACAGCTTGGTGGAAACATGGCTATAATAAGGGTAACTACACCTACCTCGTGGCACGATCTGTTATTTTCTTCGTTTCTTCATTGTTTTGTCGGTCCACCCACCCATCCATCCATCCGTCCATCCATCCATCCATCCATTTTCAATAGGGCTCATCTTCAATAGTCATGGGTAACTGAAGCCTACATACAGTATATCAGCTATGACTTAAGGCAAGAGGAGGAGTACACCCTTGTCTAGTCAATAGCAGGGCACATATAGACAAACAAATGGACAATGGACAATTCACAGTTCAATTTACTTAAAAAGCATGCACTCTGGCGGCACAGTGGCTGACTGGTTAGAGCGTCTACCTCACAGTTCTGAGGACTGGGGTTCAATCTTCGGCCCCGCCTGTGTGGAGTTTGCATGTTCTCCCCGTGTCTGCGTGGGTTTTCTCCGGGCACTCTGGTTTCCTCCCACATCACAAAAACATGCCTGGTAGGTTAATTGACAACTCTAAATTGCCCGTGAGTGTGAATGGTTGTTTGTTTGTATGTGCCCTGCGATTGGCTGGCAACCAGTTCAGGGTGTACCCTGCCTCCTGCCCGATGATAGCTGGGATAGGCTCCAGCATGCCCGCGACCCCAGTGAGGAGAAGCGGCTCATAAAATGGATGATGGATGGAAGCATGCTCTCTCAGGATTTGAAAGGAAGGCGGCTTACCCAGAGATAGGGCTGTTGCGATACACTAGTTTGACGATACGATACGATACAAGATATTCAGCTCACGATACGATAGAGTATACATCCCGATATTCGGCCGAATTTACGATTCGATAGAATTTGATACACTTACATTATTTTATGAAAGATTTTAAAGGGACAGTGTGATTTTGGTGACATCTTGTGACTGTTCCGTTGACTTGTATTGATACAATTGAACTGAAAACTGTAAGCATCAATTACACAATACAGTATATGGCTCAGAGTCTACAGCTTGCAAATGCTGGACAAAATGAATCAAAGATGTGGTAAGAACATTGGTTTCCTTTATTAAAACTGTAGCTTGTTATTTGTGTAATTGTATAGTTATTTTTGTTATAAATTTGCTTTGTTTACATATTGATTGTACAGCTTCATGTATTTGGTTATGCAAAAAAAAAGTAACCATAATTTTTCTTTTATAATTTTCTTATTCACTTATATTAGTAAATGTAATTTCATCTTATTCATTCCATTCTGTATGTTTATATTGCTTCTTTATGAAAAATATGTCGAATAAGGAGACTCAGACCAAAAAAATCTACATATACTATACATTTTGTCCATATCATCCAGCCCTAATTGAAAAGTAAACACACACCAACCGGGTAACCACGTCCGTCATTAGCTTGGGCTCTGGGAGTTGGAGCAGCCTCTGTTTCGCTTTCATCATGTTGCTGCTGTGGTGCTTCCTCTGAAGAAGTTCACAATGCGTCTCACTCTTCCCAACAGACGTGCGACTGCTGGAATTTTGAGGGCACATTGTGCAGCCAGATTAAGGGTGTGAGCGTAGCATTTTACTTGAACTGCGAACGGTGCCTTCTCAGCTCTTATTGGCATATTTGACACATTGTCAGTGACAATTACTGGATCTTTTTCTGTTTTTCATTGTTTGAATTTGAGCGATTCCGGTTCCTTATTTCGATTCCGTTTCCAAATGATTCTCGATTACCATTCTTTTAGGGGGCTGGGTCGAAAAAGTTTGCATGGTTTAAATAAAGGGTGTCCAAATTATGAACATCCATTTTCTTAGCAGCCAGCAGCATAGACTAAAATGAACATTTGATTTGGGGTTCTTTATAACCAGTATCAATATCAAACCTTTGAACTAAAAGGCAATGTGTGTGGAACTAACCCAATTGACTTAATATTCATTAATTAATGTTTCAGCTAAAAGTTAAATATAGCCTTGTTAAAATAGTTATTTGGGACTGTTTCACGGGCGACAATCCCCGGCCCCACCTGTGTGGAGTTTGCATGTTCTCCCCGTGCCTGCGTGGGTTTTCTCCGAGCACTCCGGTTTCCTCCCACATCCCAAAAACATGCATGAATTGGAGACTCTAAATTGCCCGTAGGTGTGAATGTGAGTGCGAATGGTTGTTTGTTTGTATGTGCCCTGCGATTGGCTGGCAACCAGTTCAGGGTATACCCTGCCTGATGATAGCTGGGATAGGCTCCAGCACGCCCACGACCCTAGTGAGGAGAAGTGGCTCAGAAAATGGATGGATGGATAGATGTTTCATCACGTCAAATGTTTTATCTGTGTTTTAACTCGACTTCCTGTTTTAAGGTTGTAGCCTTTTATTTTGAAGGGTACGCACCGGAAATCAGCATTTTGGCACTTTTTTTATTTTTAATTTTTTTTAATGAATGGAACCAAATGCTATAAAATGCTGATTCCTTTCCTTACCCACCGATGAGGCACAAGGTTAGTGTTTGTGATACAGTGAGACAATGTTTATGTGAATTTTGTCCTAATTCATTGTGATGTAAAGTTGCTACGGTGAAGTTTTAGCCCAATATTAAGCTTCTTTTTTTTTTTAATCGGCTCTTACATTGGTTTGAAGACTAAAATAAGCGTTAAAAAACATAAGTGCAAAAGTGCAACCAACCGTTTGCCTTGTTAGCAGTCTCAAATGTTTGCACAGACATATTTTATTGTTTCACTCACCCAGTTGATTGAGCTTCACCGAAGCTCTGCACGGTGTGGGGTGAGGCTCGGAGCACGTCAGACGCTACACACCGTGAAAGCCTCCTTTGCACAATATAATCTTATTCCAAGTGTTGCACTGAGGCAACTGGTCATTCATTTTAACAAAGTTAAGACACACGCCGCGCTGGCCAGGGAGGCTTTGACGTGTGCCTTTGTCTAAGCATATGGCTTGGGAACATAAACCTTGGTGAGGTGTTCGCGGGTTGGAATGAGATAGTGGGGCTCCATCGCCTCCACCATGTGCCTGAAACCTGCTTTTCCACCACCGAATAAGGTCTCAAATCCTGACAAATAAAATAGGCAATGGTCTCTGTAATCTTCTGTGAGTCTACGACCTTGGTATATGGGAACTTGTGGGAACAGCCGTCATCGCTGTCCATTTTGGTTTGTTTTGTGTCACGCCGCAGCTTCTTTGGTTCCTCAGTTAGCATTACCTTGTCCGGGTAGTGACGTTTTAGGTGTGCTCGTAGGTTGCTTGGTTTTATTTCCAGAGTATTTCATGTTTGTGTGACCCTGTTTGCAAACCGCCAAACTTTTATCTAAATCGACCCTTTCTTTCTTCCTTTTAAAACTGAAGTGTTCCCACACATCTGATTTTAACCATGACGCTGAGTTACTGTATATTTGCCGCCATTTTCTCGAATCTTTTCGCTCTGACTTATTCTGTGTAAAGACGGTAACTTGCTAGATATACTCGACAGCGACACCAGTGGCTGGCTAACCTAATCGCTCTTCCTGCAAAGCGAACGGGGTGAGGGGAAGGGGCGGTAGCGAGCAGAGTGCCGGGCAGAACAACGGTGATTTGAATGAAAATTAATGTTCGATACTCCTGGCTAAAAAATCTATACTTTTGGGGAAAGAAAATATTTATTTATATCGCACGGTCGATACAATTTCTCACAGATACAGGGGTCTCGTTTGACGTGCTTCCCGTGTCTGAAATGTGCAAAAATTAGCAGGCACGCATAAAGTACGATCGATCTGCGTCTTCTTCATTTGAAGAAGAAAAAGCATTTCCGCGACTTGAAAGCCGCCACGATGGTTTTCATCATTGTGGACTCTAAACCAATCAGAGATAGTGAAGAGCAAGGACCCTCCGTTTGATTGGCCGTGTGTGTGTGCACGCACGTTTGCGTATTTGAAATGTGGGAGAGCGCGTACATGATGCTAAGTTTATGGCATTTATGACTGATTATACCTCGGTGCCAAATTTTAATATTTATTGAAGTGCAATTTTTGTGAACAGAGCCTCAGTCTGTTTTATTTACTGTATATTTTTTATCTAAGATATTTTATTCATTGTTCCACAATACAATGTCAATGTTCATTATTCTTAGAATTAAAAGTGAATCGTTCTTAAAAAGGATGTACTTGCATTATTATGCTTTATTATCGTTATTTTAGTGGCATAAAAAACCAACAAAACTATCGTTTGTCATGACAGTTTTGGGGAAAATTGATTGTCCTAAAAAATTTGCTATCATGACAGGCCTAAACACATATAATCTACTGAGAGAGAACAAGAGCAATGGATAACTAAAAAATATTGTACAAACAGTATAAAAAAATAGAGTACCCATTGTAATAAAAATCTGCAATATAGCGGGACTGCGAAGCAAGAACCGTGATATAGCGTAGGATTACTGTATCTGTATTCCGTGATGATAAATTGCAGGGACTCATTGTTCCCAGGTTGGGATTAGTTGTTTCCATGACATGTGCATCCCGGGACTCACATCGTCTCAAGTGTAAAATGATCTATGCAGATACATAAAAAAATATTTTGGTAATTACCAATGTTGTTTATTTAGGGCAAATGTGGCGTTAAACCTACATACATTTATCTAAAAATACATTTGTTAAGTAGTGTGTGTACAAGACATATAGATAAGCCCCAAAATATTATTTTAATATTAAATAATTTAATATTCTTTCATGGACGATTTTCTTTTTCAGTAAAAAGTATTTTTTTTATTTGCTAATGTAGATTCTGGCTGGCAATAAGAAGGAAATCAGATGAAAATAGCTTTTATATGTCATATTTAATATCAAGTTAGAGTAAGTTAAATTAGTGCCAGCATTTAAAATGTATTACTAAGGGCCCACATGCTGGTTCTGTGAACTCTAAGTATACTATTTACCATGTCTGGTTATACTTATGATGAGGAATATGTTGTTCTCAAAGCCCTATGATGTGTTAAATGTATTTGTCCTGTCTCTCTTTGGAAGATCATTGAAGTTGAAGCACATTATGTTGTTTGTTTAAACAATAACTTCCCTAGCTCTTCCCTCTGAGTCATGCAATGCTGATAGCGACATGAATGTGGAGGAAGTGTTTTTTGATTGTTAATTTCTCCCTTTTGTCTATTAACATGTCACCCAAGTCAAGAATTTTGAAATGCACAAATTGGCACAAACGTTCCTTTTAACAACTCCTTTTCACCCTTTACTGTATTGTACTGTACTGCACTACACTATACTACACAATACTATACTGTACTATACTATACTATACTATACTATACTATTCTATACTACACTACACTACACTAATGCCGTAATTCTATAGTATACTACTGCACTATTATGGTGTTTTACTTTCTGTTTCTTGTGCAATATTTAATATCAGTGCATCTCAGCATTTATTATTACCAACCCTGTGCATTGTTTGAATGTTTTCACTGTTGGTGTTGTACTCTTTCATTAGAATAATGAAAGTAGACTTTGCAGTTTAAAATAGTTTAAACCTGTCTGTCCTGTTTTGTCTCATTATGCATTTTCCATAGAATTTGTTTTATTTGTATGAACAAGTTACAGGACAAGTTTACATCTGGTTAAAACTTTGTTTTTCCCCATTGTAATCTTGTTGCCAGAGTTTTTACATGTTATTTGATGACAAAAATTACTGCCTGCTAGCGTGACTTTTGAATTACAGTAAAACTGAAGACTTTTGAATTACTGTTGTAATGTGAATGTAAAATGAAGTAATAATTTTAATTGATATATCGAAGTTCATTCAACTGTAGGCGAAGCCCAGGAGCAAATAAAACAACAGCAACAAGAGACTGAATTTCAGTGCATGTATTGTAAAAAACGCTTTACATTGTTCACACTGCAAGCATTTTGTGTGCCAGGTGTTTTCCCTCAAGACAAATGGAAATGTTCCATATTCTTTAAAGATCCTGTTAATATGTCTTAATAAAAGTCACTACAGCTGAGAACCCAAAAGCTGCGTTTTATTACAGTTTATTTTCTTTGTCAGGCATAGCTTGGAGTTCACATTTTCAGGTAATTATAGTGTTTCTCACACTAGCTTGCCACATTGGGGGGAAAAAATCAGTTGGCCCTTTGCCTAACATCTTCGGGCTGGGGATGATAAACACACATGCCTGAATGCCTGCAAATGGCACCTCAAGTGTCTGTCAGCATTTTGATGGAGAAGGTATCTAGGTTGGCACAGCTGTCAATCCAGTTCATGCTCCTCTCCAGGCTTACAGCTTCTGATTTCTTACATTTTTCAAGACAATTTATAATAGATACTGTATGTTTTTAAACATACAAGCACAAGAGAAATAAAATAAACTATCACATTTTTTTTTTATTTCCAAGGAGGTTTTACAGTGGCGTATTGCATAAAAACACGCCACAAATGACAGATTTAGCACCAAATACATAGATCTATCTTTTCACAGCCAATGCTGTATGTTGTACACAAATATTTTAAGAAGAGATGCAAGTTTCCTATCCACTAACTCTTGTTACACATAAACTGGTTAGCACATCTGCCTCACAGTTCTGAGAAGTTGGGTTCAAATTCGGCCACGCCTCTGTAGAATTTGCATGTTCTCCCCGTTCCTGCGTGGGTTTTTTCCGGGAACTCCGGTTTCCACCCACATTCCAAAAACATGCATGGTAGGTTAATTGAAGACTCAAAATTGCCCATAAGTGTGAATGTGAGTGTGAATAATTGTTTGTCTGCCGGTACATGTGCTCTGTAATTGGCTGGTAACCAGTTCAGGGTGTACCCTGCCTCTCGATTGCCGCCAGTACGCCCATGACCCTAATGAGGATATGCGCTACGGAAAATGGAAGGATTGATGTGTACAGTTGAAAAAAGTCTAGGCACTTTGTCAACATATGATAAGTAGTACAGTATATGTTCTAAATAGCTTTTTCTCCTCCAATGCCGGTAGTTAACATGCTATGAGAATGGCTGGTGGGACCTGGAGAACCAAGACAAGCACACAAGTCCTTCTTATTACAAATGTAATTTAGTACTCCTTCTCACAAGAGCCCATTGTTATGATTTGCATAAAGAAGGGTGTGACTGTCAAAGTGTCTTTGTTTGATCTGCTACATATTTGCTAACTTTAATCCAAACAAAGGCAGTTAACTCTGTAAAGCATTGTTGAAATCAGGCAATCAAAGCTATTACAGACATTCTGCATTCATACACACATTTTACTCAATGTGTATGTGTGCTGCCTGTGCAGTAATCAATATATGCCAAGAAATACTGTATGCATTGCACTTAGAGTAAGATCACGGAGGAAAATAACAATAAGTAATCTTGTGTCATTTAGCTGTTCTATGCAAAGTAATGCAATCATCTAATGTTTAGTGTAATGCATCAATCATGCAAAAATCTATTGTTGCATTAGCCGTGAAAGAACAATAATAATAAAAATGCTATAATGGTTTGGGCTTCCTTGTCATAAATCACACTTTGAGCTTGGGGAGGGGGTATCTTTCTATTTTAGCTCATCCCAGCAGCTCTGCTGAATGTTTAATACTGATAATAATAAAAATGTTAAAAAACAAACAAAAAACTGCATACATATTTGGTCACTTTCAACCGAAAGTGGCTGGAAACACAATGTGACGTAGCCTCCATCTGAGGATGACCCAACACCTTCTATAATGACATAAAGCAGTTTTTTGTTTGATGGCCACTCAGCACTTCACTGTAAATCAACTGTAAATGCATAAAAACAGCGCAGGCTGCTCGATTTATTACTACATTACAAATCCTTCCAGACAAATATTAAAATAGGAACAGTAGTGAGTTCAGTCTTGGAAGCTGACAGTATGTCTGAATTTTTAACAGTGGAAAAATAACACTGCTCTAAACTCATGCTCCAAGAGTGTATTTCTGTGATGTATCAACAAAATGCTAATAGAATCAACACATTATCACAGTGTAGTTTACTTGGCAATGGTTGACAATTACACCAAGATTCATATTGTAGATGTAAACATGTGCGCTTGAAGCACATTTTCTATTCACTTGAATGTTATTACAAACACAGTTTTGTCGCAATTGTTTCCATTTGTTAAGTAGAAGTGTATTGTCAACCTTTAGAAGTGATTGTCTCTGAGTGGTGCTCTCAGTACTGTGTGAAGAGGATTTTTGATTTCACAGCAGATAGACTCCGCAGGGTAAGAGGGCGGGGAAGATAACATTCTGAAAGAGGGAGGAAAAAGCAAGCTTTAATAAACCTTTTTAGTAGACATAATCATCCATTTTGAACCTTAAACTCAACAGAACAACAAAACAAATCACTTTGGGGGGGAAATACATGTATTTTAATGCCGCCAAGTAAAACTAATTAAAGACGACACCGAATTTACATAAGTTAGCATTATAATTTGCATGTGTGCACAAGGGAATAGTATCAGAAAAGGAAAGCAATATTTTGAAGTCTACTCATTTTATTATATTCCTGATTTAAGCTTAATAACAATTCATTTGGGAGGGGAAGAGAAAATAATCAAAGGGGAAATTTGAACTATCTGCAAAAATGTAGCAACCCTATTTTCATAAGGCTCCATCTGAGTCACCAGATGACTCTTCATTTTGAGTGGCACCTCCTGCCCCCACTCCAATTCAAACTCCTTGAAAGATACAAAAAAAAAAAAAAAAAAAAAAAAAAAAAGATTTTAAAGCCTGGTACTGTATATTAGTATGCAGTTCTGGCATCGCGTAGAGAATTAATGACGTTAACTAATAATGACTGTAATCGTGGCACAAATGGGGTGTTGAAATAGCAAACAACGGGCACAAGGCATGTAATGGGGATTTTATTAACTACCCAAGGTTCATAGCGTGAGCAGTCTTTAGGATTTACTGTGGCCGTGCCTGCCAGTCGAGAAGTGGTCACAAGTCTAGTTCGACATTGAAAGGGTCACTTTGGACGCTACAATGGAACTTAAAGTACTTGGCAGTCTACAATAGGACTTAATGTTATCGCAATGATCAAATAGTGGAATTTTTGTCTTGAAGTTCTTCTCAGTTTACATGGATTGGACAGACACATCAAAATATCAAAAACAGTTTATGTCTATGACTATCCATTCCACATATCAAAGAGTCATTCGTAAAAATCTGATCAAGGATGAAAACTGGAAAGTATTGGCCATTGGTTTAAAAAGGTGCCTCATAGTGGAAATATTAAATGTGATACTCTTATCATTTCGAAGGTACGGTACACAAAGACGGAGGACATTCAAAAGACTGCTTTGTCCAAGAGGACAAGTAGTTGTTGCGCATACGTGTAGTGGTTCTTTACAAACTCCTAACTCCTGACCTGCCATTCATATTACAGTGTTGTTACTCATTTTTACGGGTCCTTAGTGAACTGGGATTGTTTTTTTTCCTCAAAACCACATTAAAAAAAACACTCTTGTTTTTAGTAAGTTATTGTTACATGTATCTGAAAAAAGCTGCCTCGAGGGAAGCTGTCAGCTAATAGAAAAAGAAATCAACATATGGTAGCTCTGACAGGTAGGCTTGACCATCCACACATCAACTTATCAACAAGAGAGGATTGATTAAAAGTCCTTTTTATTACTCACTGCCTCCTTAATGGACGCCAGACTTTCAAAATGGAAGAAACAATTAGAGTTTTACTGCTTTGTGGGCAATGCTGATTTATATAAATCACTGCACAGGTGTAAATTTTCCAATAAAGGACTGAACCACTCCTGGCATACATAATTAACATGTCCGTTTTTGATCCACACTGTCGACTGCGTCTGTTTTAATTGGAAGGACTCAAGAGTCACACCAATTCAGTCTCACTCAATCAACAGATTAGGTGCGCCTGATGGAAATTTTAAATCATTTTTCTGCATATGTTTTCAACCTAATAATCATACTTGTTTTTTCAAGGCCAAAAATTTAATAAAGGCCACCTGGAAACAAACATTATAACTACCTACATTTTACATATCTTAATGTAGTTTATATAAACAAAATTAAAACGTTGCTTTTGTTCATTTTGAGTTGTTAATAAACTATTTGTGTGCTCTACCCATGAGTTTAGAACTCTGACCAACATTTTTTTTTTACCTTGAAACCTTAATGCTGTCAGAAATCATACACCAAATTTGTTGATAATTAAAGTACGTACAGTTACTGTATAAAATAATATACAGTGGCGAGCTGCTGTATGCTTTTTAAAATATTAATAGCAACATAATGTTGTTGTCAAAATACAATAGGTATAATCACATTGTATTACTTTGAATTTAAAGTACAAAAACAGTGTTTACATTGTTTTTAAACGTCTAATTCAAGCCAGGCTTAGTCACAGAGACGAGGAGCCAAATTCAACATTTGGCATCATCGAGCAACTGGAGGAAAATTTAAACAAAGTAATATACAAATCAAATAGAGTGACAATTTATTCACATTTAAACCCTGAAAGAAATGCCTTGAACGTCATGTTTTTTGTCTCTTATATGACCCCCCCCCCACACACACACACACATTGATTTGAAGAACCTTTTCACTTTTCAAGATGATGCCTTTTGAGTCCCATGGACTTAACCTTACAGTGCCTGTAAAATGGAAATAAAATTGACAATCCACATAAAAGAGTGTTTTTTACAAGCCTGCCAGATTTGAATGATCAAAAAAATAAAATAAAAAATCACTAAGTATATAAAATAGGGCTTCAAAATTATGAAAAAATCGAGCTATTCTCGCTACTTTCAAATACTGTACTGTGGGTTTATCCGTTACATTTGAGCCGCAAAAATATTTCCGTTTAAAGACTTTGGTGGCGAGAATATATCCCACCGGGTTGTCTTTTTCACGCCGCGATAACGAGGCACTCTAAAGAGGCCACGCGAGTGCTACGCCCCAGTCTACAATTTTAATTTTTTTTTTTACCTCACTCTATAGCTTTCTCTCCATGACGTGCACATACTCACAGCTGACAACGAGGAACTCGAAAGCGGCCACGCCAGCCTAAAGCTCTTGTCCACACGCTGCCTGTCAAGTCAGAGTTCTTTTTTCCCTCGCTCTTCCGCCTTCTCACCATGACGTACGCACACTCACGGCCGACAGCTCGGCGCTCTAAAGCGCCCATTCCAGCACGAAGCCCGGGTTCCATAGGCTGGCTGTCAAGTTGGACCTTTAAAAAAATACCCTCTCTTCGCTATTCTGCCTTTTTCTGCCTGACGTGTGCACTCATAGCCGACCGCGGGGCGCTTCGAAGCGGCTACGACAGCGGATTATCCGAAGGGAAGATGCCTTTTCGGGGTGTGTGCATGGCTAGCTAGCTAACTGTACATCGCAATTATGCCAGATAACCGCTGATGATTGATGATTCTGAAAGATGATTCTGATTCTGATGTGAACAAAGGCGCTCAACTTCTTACAGTATGTAATAGGGGAGAGGCGACTCATGCCGGGGCCCAAGTGCGTCACTTTGCCCATTTTTAGCCATGCCTTAAAATCAGGAAAACTGAAATGGTGAAAAAGAATTTAACGCTATATCTCCTCAATTGAGTACTACGTATATAGAAACAAATATCTGAATTCACTTGAAAGGGTCAAGGGTCTTTAAACATCAGGCTTTAGGATGTGCTCACACTCACACAATACTTTTGTGCAATACAGAC
The DNA here is from genome assembly GCF_024500275.1 of Phycodurus eques. Classification (NCBI taxonomy): domain Eukaryota; kingdom Metazoa; phylum Chordata; class Actinopteri; order Syngnathiformes; family Syngnathidae; genus Phycodurus; species Phycodurus eques. Next base: position 17,951,026 of record NC_084525.1, read on the forward strand.
CAAAGGGTCTGCTTGGTTACATACAGTCTGCATTTTATATGAGACGTGTGAACATAGCCTAATTTTCATGAACATGCACACATGGCATTTTCCATTGATGCATGAAACTTAACCTCATCCTCATCTCAGCTGCAGTAAGATTTCACAATTTCATTTGTAAAAAATCCTTTTGAAGTGAGTGACTTGAACACTAAATTCAAATATCTGTTCTATGAAAACTTATTGTCCCCACAAGTCAGATAAGCCTTCACAAAGTGCATTGGTAAACATTTTCATATCCACACACTGAAACACAAACACACACTCGCTCAAACTAGGCAGCTGGGTTTTATTTTACGGGGTAAACCAACAATTTGCTGGAACACTTTGCAAACATAAAAGCAAGGATGAAACACATTATGGTATGTGAGTAGTTTGATGTTGGTACAAGATGTGTCAAAATCCCTCATTTTACATCCCTGAAAAAACATGAACCCTTTAAAAAAAAGAAAAAAACTTTCTTCTGCTTTTTTTTTAAAAAAAAAGAAAAGAAAACGTTCTGTCATCAAATACTATAAGAGGGAAACATTTCTTGGGTATAATTGTGAGCCTGTACAGTGGATGCCTTTTTGCACAAGTCATATTGCGTGACAGCACAGTTTCTATACGCTACAATATATTTATCTAGCATGCCCAAAGGCAACAGATGGTAACATAACCTCAGAAAATCTCACCACTCAGGTTCCGATTTTCTTTTTTTCTGCCGTGCCCTTATGCGTGCTGTTCTATAACATCACTTTTTTTTCCCTTGGGTGACTCAATTCATGTGAAGGTAATTTAGCAAGTCTGTCGTTTTTTTAAATAAACTGCATACCATCAAGACCACAAATGTCTGTCTTGGCTTTACTTTGTCTTTTTTTCCTCTCCTTTTTTTGGTCTGTTTTTCTCTGACATAAAATGCACGGTTAAATAGACAAATGTGTTTTTTTGGGGGGGGGGGGGGGGTTAACTTTGCCTGAAAGGTTTTGTTTAATCACCGTGCCAATAAGATGACAACCTTAACCCTGTTATTGCTTCCTAACAATAGAAAAAAATATTTATATATAATATATTTTTTTTCACTCATATTTAAAATATTAATGTATATTTATACAGCAAACTATGCCATTTCATTCTCTAACAACTTAATGGATTGCAGTTTTGTGGAAAAACATCCTTAGGGTCCTAACAGGGTCTCAACAGCCAGTCACTCAACAGTTAACATATTTTAGCTCCTTTTGATCTCCGTATTTATCATGAGCATCAAAATATGCACTTTTTCAGAACCTTCCCTAGTTCACATGTTCTGACAAGGCCTTAGCAAGTAACTTGGCTCCAGATTGTGTTTACTGCCTTACTGTGTGTTCTACTAAGTGTGCCTTGTGAAAATATCACCTTATAAAAACAGCTGCGAAACATCCAGTGAAATAGTAAAAAGAGGGGCATGGTGCTTCATTTTTGCCTTTCCGTTTAATTTCACTTGAATATAGTTTAAACAATTCAAGGTAGTTGCAGATTTGCCAGCCATTGAGTATATTACAATTCAATATACTGTATTTTAAGTCGGTACTAATGCTGTCATTATTTCAGTTTGTTTTACCTCATATTAAGTTAATTAGATTATATTTTGATTCTTTTCTACAGTATATAGTTTTGTGCATCTGAGTTGTCATTGCTGTTATGAAAAATACCTTTGTGAAGCAAGTACTGGAGAGAACATGCCTCATTCACTTGTGAAATACCCTCTTTTTGCGTTTTGTTAGCATTTCTTCCTGAAGTATCTGTTCCCTGGGTGTGTACATTCTTTTGCCAGTCGTGAGGTCATGTGTGAAAAATGTATTGAAAAACATTCATGCCATAACGTATCAAAACCATTTTTTGTGTAATGATCAAGACATTCTTTTCTTTTTCAAAATAAGCCCTATCTGAAAAGATGCAATGAATGTACCTTTTTTCCCTTTTGTACTCTCTCAGAGGTGAGAGACACTGAAACCAATGTTTTTAGCATTCCTTGGCAGTGACACGTGCGACACGCACGCACGCCTGCCCGCACACACACACGCACACACACGCACGCACACACACACACACACACGCACACACACACGCACACACAAAACAGTATTACCTTATTGCTCACTTTTTGACCACAGCTGAACCATGTCTTTAAACTTTGTGTATAGCGTTAAATCTGTATGCATAACGTAATGGATTTGGATTGATTGGTTTTTTTCTCTCCCCATTTTGCAGTTTAATCAAGATTTGTGATCTTTTCACTAGGCTTTACATGATCAGTATTTTTGGGGCCGATCACCGATCAGCGAGTTTAAAAAAACGATAACCTATCACCGATCCGATCACAAGATGGAGCAATGTGTCTATTTAAATGACCTGTTCATTTACTGTGTATTGTATATTTACAATAAATAATGTGTCTTTGTTCATCTATTCATACCAGTGAGGCATAGTGACAGACAGACAGACAAAATGCATGGTCTTCTATTAGATGGCAGGAAGTACATACAGTAATTAATGTATCCACTTTTTGTGACATTCTTGTTTGTTGGTGTTCCGTGAGATTTTTGAATTGTAAAATATGTTCCTTGGCTCCATGAAGGTTGGAAGTCACTGCTCTAGTCAGGTCATGTATTCTAATCAGTCAGGTTAAACCAACATTACAACATGACAGAAATCATGGGTGCTAACTTACTGGAATTGTAACTTATTGTAACTAAATTACTTCACCCGCACCGAAACCTTAGAGCATGATTCGCCAGAACGGCAGCATGTTTACTCACAACCGTTAGTGTTAGCACTAGCTTGCCAGGCCACATCACATTTTGTTGCCTGCTTGCGAGCTGTATCGTAATAAAAGTACGGGAACATACCTCAAGCAAGCCTAGCGGTCACCGCTAGGCGATCAGAGCAGCTGCTACCAGGTACGCTTCCAGCCAAGCGTGATCGCTCTGAAATTGCTAGCGAGTCCCTGAAAAGGCAGGAATAGAGACAGTCACATTCTTCCAACGAGGCGTGACGAACAACAATTTTTCTTCTTCCACCTCTTTTGTTTTTGTTTCATTTTTCTGCATCCTTTTTCCTCATTTGACCAAACCTGTCTCCGTCGTCTCGGGAAGCACGGAGACAGGTTTGAGACAGCCCCATCACCCACCAGCGGCTCTACCTTCATGAGTAACACACCAGTGTTTACCAGACTGTACAATATTACTGCCTTATCATTTCGGGGAAATTACTAGCTTCAGACAAAATCTCAATTTTGTCCTCTCAGAAGAAATCGACTGGCGAATCGGTGCAGCGTCTGCAGTGATGTGGACTTTGTATCAGTCCGTTGTGGTGAAGAAGGAGCTAACCTGAAAGGCGAGAGGCGATCTCTTACCGGTAGATCGATGTTCCTACCGTCACCTATGGTCACGAGCTGTGGGGTCATGACCGAAAGAACAAGATACCGGATTCAAGCGGCCGAAATGAGTTTCCACCTCTGGGTGTCTGAGCTCTTCCTTAGAGATAGGATGAGAAGCTCGGTCATCCGGGAGGGGCTCGGACATCTGATTAGGATCCCTCCTGGACGCCTCCCTGGTGAGGTGTTCTGGGCATGTCCCACAGGGAGGAGACCCCGGGGATGACCCAGGACACGCTGGAGAGACTACGTCTCCTGGCTGCCCTGGGAACGCCTCGGGATCCCCACGGTAGAGCTGGATGAAGTGACTGGGGAGAGGGAAGTCTGGGCTTCGCTGCTAAAGCTACTGCCCCTACGACCCAACCTCTGATAAGCGGACCAAAATGGATGGATGGATATTTATCATAATTCTTATTTAAAGTTTTATATCCACTGAAAACTGTTTCCCTAACATGATGAATAATAGTGTTTTATAATCATGATTACGATATTATCATGATTATCATTTTGGTCGTAATCTTGCAGCCCTACTTTGAAGTAGTCTCCCCACCAACCCACGACACCCCAAGTCAAGATCAGCAGTGTCCCATCGCCACACACACAATGTAAATGGTGCACTGCTTCTCCTCCTGAGCTGCTGGATCACAATCAAATGTTATTATTTATAAAAAAAATACTGTCTAGGAAGAAAGGCAAGAAAACAAAAATTCAGCAATTCAGGAACGAGTGTCACGCAAGTCGAATGTAGCAGCCTCATGGGTATTAAAGAGATCTTTGTGCATTGCTGACATATGTCAGACCTCACCTGGTTTTATGTTTACCTCAGATGTTTGGATTAAAGAGCAGGAGGGTGGGACATATGAGACTAATCTATCGTACCTTTACGTTACGCAACATCGTTGAACAACGCCCCAAAGAAATATGAAAAATAGCAGCAGCATTTTGAGGATTTTCAGGTTCAGAACAGTATGTGGAAGCCCACATTGGGGGTAGTTTGTATTGCAGTTTATCTGTCCCTGTCATATTTTATCCTTTATTTATTTTTACTTTGCATTTTACAAACAATGAAATGGTCAGTGCTTCGGCACATCGACTCCATCATCAGTTTGAGCACTTTCATGTAATTTTGCAAAAAGAAAGCATTAAATGGATCAAAATCACCTTTGTGTTATTTGATCGGCAACCAGAATTATTATTATTTTTTTTACAATGAATATACAGTATGGCATGCCTATAAAGAGAGAGACACAGCACCTGCTGGTCAAAGATGGTTTCATTTACTCTTGTGTGTAATGCATCCCCCCCCCAAAAAAAATTCAAAAATCAATGGTGCGCATTATACATAGGTAGGTATAGGGGAAAATGAAAAAAAAGTTCCCATTTTATAAATATATGCCGCCATCTAGAGGTTATGAAAAAGCGGTACATGTTCATTTCAATATGCCACCGCCCCCTAGAGGATATGAGAAAGATGTAGACTTTCATTCTAATATGCCAGCACCACCTAGAGGCTATGAAAAAGGTGTAGCCTACACTTTCATTCCAATATGACAGGGGTACGTATGAATGCATATGTACAGTTGTGCTCCTAAGTTTACATACCCTGGCAGAATTTTTTAATGAATTTATTTTTTTTAATTACGACTGATGACTGAACAACAACCATCATTAATTTCTTTATGGTTATGTTTTGTTTGATGATAATGCTTTTCTGAAATGCCTCACAGTTTAATTTTAACCATGTTAAAATAAAACTAAATGTATTTCGCCTGGCCCTTCATGTTTTCTTTAAAGAATTGTACCCATCTTACAAATTCTGCCCGGGTAATCAAACATATGAGCACAACTGTGTGTTTTCTCATTTACTAAATAAAAATAGGGCTGTGAATTTCAAAATAAGAGTAAATAAAAAGAAAGTATTACGTGTTAAACTAAAGTGCTTAACTTCAGAATAATTATTTGAAAAAAACTACCAAAATACAGATAATACTTCATGTTTTGACCATATTGGTAGAAGCTAAATCATGCATTGTAAAAATGCATTATACATAGGTAGAAGGGCTTTCCAGAATTTTGATGTCAACTTTGGAGGATGGGTATTATAAATGGCTGCACATTAGACACGAGAAATTACGTTATATTAGTGTGGGACTTTGAAATGTGCTAGTTAACATTACTTTTTTTCTGTATTACTGTAATACCCACACCAACGGCTACATCAAAAAGCATAGTGAGCAACACTGTGAATTGTATCAACTTTTAATAATGAAGGCATTATGATAGTGACTTAATTGAAAATGTAATAAGCAATAGTAATTATTTCATTTGATGACGACTCATTTACCTTATCATGGTAATTTAAAACTGGTAATTAGCAGTCATGGGAATTGCATTTTTACCCCCTTTTGAGTTTGAACATAAATTCAGTTTCATGAATTACACTATTCAGTAAACAAATAATTTTATTTTTCTTTGGTTTTGAGGCAGCAATAGCTCAGTCATTATGTGTTTGGGGTTTGGAGTCCCACCATGGACAAAACATAAAGAAAATGGCAGCTTGTTATTGGAGAGATGGTAGTCTGCTTGGTGGCTACTGTTGAAGTGCCCTTGAGCAAGGCACTACCACCCCATCTTAAGTGGTGCAGCACTCTTTGGGCACCTCTGAATCTTTCTTTGCATGCCTGCATGTGTGTGATCTGGTTCTGTGTGTTGTGTACAACACAACGTAAACATTGGAGTGGCTGTTGAATTTCCCCTTAAAGGACATGAATAAATGTAAGAAATTAAAATTTTTAGCTTCATAGTTTGAATAATTCTTTGTTTGCTGGTATAAATCGTTTTTGTGAACTGACAATGACAAGCATACCAAAAGCACCTCAGAATATTTGATTTTTAAAATATTTTGTTTTATTGATATTGCGTAACGTATTTTCCGGACTATAAGTCGCTCCGGAGTATAAGTCGCACTCGCCAAAAAATGCATAATAAAGAAGGAAAAAACATATATAAGACGCACTGGAGTATAAGTCGCATTTTTTGGGGGAAATTTATTTGATCAAATCCAACACCAAGAACAGACATTTCATCTTGAAAGGCAATTTAAAATACAAAATAGAATAGAGAACAACAGGCTGAATAGGTGTACGGTATGCTAACGTAACACATTCAGCTAACGTTACATGACGTTACCGCCAATGTTGAAATTAATACATTTTCAGAGGTACAGAAGTAGCAGGTACAGATAAACAGGCCTAGAGCGCCCTCCTGTGGCTGTCAGTGTGAAAATAACGTGAAATTATATAATAATGTGTTAATAATATCACATATAAGTCGCTCCGGAGTATAACTCGCACCCCCGACCAAACTATGAAAAAAACTGTGACATATAGTCTGAAAAATACGGTATGTGGCACCGCCTCGTAATATGGGATGAATGAATTCATGATGAAGATTTTGCCTGCTGTGAATTCTTGTGACGTGATGTTATGTATATCCGTCCATCCATTTTCTGAGCCGCTTCTCCTCACTGGGGTCGCGGGCATGCTGCAGCCTATCTCAGCTATCATCGGGCAGGAGGCGGGGTACACCCTGAACTGGTTGCCAGCCAAACGCAGGGAACATACAAACAAACAACCATTCACACTCACGTTCACACCTACGTGCAATTTAGAGTCGGCAATTAACCTACCATGCATGTTTTTGGGATGTGGGAGGAAACCCACGCAGGCAGTGGGAGAACATGCAAACTCCAACCATGAGAACACCGGTCCTCAGAACTGTGAGGCAGACGCTCTAACCAGTCGCCCACCGTGCCGCCCGTTATGTATATAATAATAATAATAATAATAATATTTGGACCTTTTTTACAATATAAATGCTTTGAAATGGCCCCATTTCTAAAAACCTATGTTTGATAATAAAGAGTGCTTCATATTTATCAACAGACAACAGAGGGCAGCGTCAGGATTGGGCTGCAGCTGATAAAGACTCAGCGGATTCACCTTCAGCAGGCTCTTCAAAAGTAGGGAAAGAAATGTTTTTCCACAAATTAATCTGTCTCTGACGGTGGACCCCACCACATGCTCAAAGTAAACTGGGATTGGCTCCAGTTCACCCTGTGGCCTGTGGGCAAGCGGTATTCATAGAAAATTAATGGATGAATTAGATTTCAGACCAGTGCATGCGGCCAACACATCGACATCTGGATAACAACCAAAAAATTGCATATGGGCCTGTAATCTGAAGCTAATGGTTATCTGTGTGCAGCTAAAAGCACTGCAGCTCTGCTTAACCTTTCGCTTTGCCAGTGTTTCCATGTAATATGGCTGTCGCTTGGAAGTACGGAAAAGCCTAGCTGCCATGTCATGGATGCAGGACTTGACATACATTTTTTTGCTCACCTGCCAGCGTAGCTAGTGGTTTCACAGAGTTAATAGCAGCTCAGCATTTTCACTAGCCACAATGGATGGAACCAAATGCTATAAATTTTTTATTTCTTTCCCTATCCACCAATGATGCACAAGGTTTGTGATACTGTGAGACAATGTTTATGTGAATTTTGTCCCAATTCATTGTGATGTAAAGTTGCTATGGTGCAGTTTTAGCTCAATGTTAACCTTTTTTTCTGTCATCAGCTCTTACGTTGGTTTGAAGACTAAAAATAAATGCTAAAAACCATCAGTGCAAAAGTACAACCAATCGTTTACCTTGTTAGCTGTCTCAATGTTGGCGTAGACGTACTTTATTGTTTCACTCACCCCATTGACTGAGAGTTGACTTCACCGAAGCTCTGCGCTGTGTAGGCTGAGGCTTGGAGGGCGTCAGACCCTATACATCCTGAAAGCCTCCTTTGTATAATATAATTTTATTCCAAGTGTTGCACTGAGGCGACTGGTCATTAATTTTAACAAAGTTAAGACACACTTTTGTTGGACAGAAGCATGTCTTCGTGCGCATTCTTCTTCGCTGGTTTTCACCACACTCTTCTTCGGGGTCGGCGGACTACGCATTGAAACTGGGAACCTAAATTTTTCAATTTGAACAATTCCAGGAGAACCGTAACGTTAGTCCTGGTTCCAATCGGTTCTCAATTCTCAATGCCCAACCATAATACCCCAGGAAAATACAAATGACTTGTTTTGTTGTTTGAATGGCAACAGGTTAAAATAGAGGTTTATTGGACATTCTGTTGTACAGTGGAAGAGCATTTTATCATTCTGCCTGTCACTACACGTCTCTGGCATTGACAGACAAACAAAGATCTCTGAATTTAATTAATACAAAATTTTGGAAAAATATTGGATAATTTCCTGTGGCATCCCAGATGATCTCTGGCGGCACAATAGTGTGCCATGGCACCGTGTTTGGAAATCACTGCTCCAAAGATTTGAGATTTGTATTGCAGTTGTTTCCCCCCCCCCCCCCCTTTTTTTTTTTCTCCATAATATGTCCTTTTATGTTTAACACATCTACTCCTTATAACACGCACTGTACAAGATCATAAACAATTACTCTGGATGGACATCATCACTCAAATAATTTGTATAGCGTATCCCATTAATAACAAATTATCAGGTCAGTGACATTTCTTTCATCAAAGCCAAAATGTGGCCTCTGATGTGAAGTACTGGTTGTTCTGCTATGGTTTGAACTTGCACCTCTGTTTTGTAGAACAACAAAATTGTCTCCAACCTGCACACAACCAGCATGCACCAGTCATGTTACCCCAAGGCCTAGATTAATTAAGCTATAAAAACCCATGAGCAGAGAGCATTCAGCAGGTGCCTGTTTGCAAGCTTTGCTGTGGGACTTGTTTTTGGCACTGGTGCTCATTATAAATCGATAATTAAGTTACAATTTTTTTTTTTTTTTAAACTGTCATTGGCAATACTCTTGTCCATAGTTTTTTTTACCATTTAAGGATATAAAACTGGTGATGTGCCGAACTTTCAGCCATATATATATATATATATATATATATATATACTGAACATATATGTGTGTGTGTCACACACACATAGACACACACACACGCACACTCACAGGGATCTCGTTTGATGTACGTCCCGTGTCTGTGAGGCACGAAAATTAGCAGGGACACATGAAGTACAAGGCGGCACGGTGGCCGACTGGTTAGAACGTCAGCCTCACCGTTCTGAGGACCGGGGTTCAATCCCTGGCCCCGCCTGTGTGGAGTTTGCATGTTCTCCCCGTGCCTGTGTGGGTTTTCTCCGGGCTCTCCGGTTTCCTCCCACATCCCAAAAACATGCATGGTAGGTTTATTGACAAGTCTAAATTGCCCGTAGGTGTGAATGTGAGTGCAAATGGTTGTTTGTTTGTATGTGCCCTGCGATTGGCTGGCAACCAGTTCTGGGTGTACCCCGCCTCCAGCCCGATGATAGCTGGGATAGGCTCCAGCACGCCCGCGACCCTAGTGAGGAGAAGCGGCTCAGAAAATGGATGGATGGATGGAGATGAAGTACAGTATATTCATTCTGCGTCCGTAGACTCATGGTTTAACACCCGCCCTACGTATATCTATGCGTGTGTGCGTGCGTGTGTGTGTGTGTGTGTGTGCGTGCGTTATGTGTGTGTGTGTGTGTGTGTGTCTGTGTTGGTCAAGAGCTTTCACACATCGCAAATCAAAATTTTGAATCCTTGGGGCTAGCCAATCAGAGGGAGAGTGGGACGGGTTATCATTCCATACATTGGACACGGGAGTTTTTTCTCTTTTCATTATTGTGGTAACACCCCCAGCGCCGCTCACGACGCAGCAAGCCGCTGGCAGAACACGGCATTTGCAACACATCCATAACTGGGACACTCAAGGGAAAGTCAACTGTTTATTACATTCGCTAGCCAGCGAGCTAACGAGCTAGCAAGCTAAGGGCTGGAGCTAAAAAGCTCACTTGACCGCGACAACATCGTTAAAACGTCAGCGCTCGTTCCGCACATAACACACACAAGCATATTGGAAAGTTAATTGTTTTTTAACCATAAGCACAGCCGTTAACAATATTCAGGTAGAAGTTGACATCAACAAAGCCATTTTCAGCATCATTGGATTGACAAGTGAAGGTCTCACATCACAGTCCAGCAGCTCGAGGGGCCTTATTTAATATTTCATCCTTTATTTAACCAGGTAAAAGCTTGTTGAGAGATAAAATCTCTCTTTCAAAAGCCAAGAGGCAGCAGAAGTTATGCAGGCAGCATAAATTATACAGTAAATTACACGACCACATTCACACAATAAAAAAATAACAGTTATATTAATAGGGCATCGGATTTAAAAACAGTGACAAAGCCTAAATGCTTTCTAGCACATACATGGTGTTTTTGTTTTTATTCATAAAGATTTGGCAGGCTTTAAGACATTTATTTTGGTTTGCAGTGGGTTAATGACCCTATACCTATGTGCCAAATATATATATATATATATATATATATATATATATATATATATATATATCAGTGACCCTATAGGGTCTATAGGGTCACTGATTGTGTAGTGGTACACTCGCCTGACTTTGGTGCGGGGTCGGTTCCCACTCAGGTTGTCCGTGTCTATATGTGCCCTGCGACTGACTGGGGACCAGTTCGGGGTGTAGTGAAAATGGATGGATATACATATATCGGCCAAGAATCCCCATTTTTGTGCAGCACTAATACAAACAATTCTTTGTCAAACTTTTTTCACAATTGTAGTAAACAGAAGAGGCAGAAACTCATTTTATTATTATTTAATAATGTGGACGACGGAGTAGAAAATTCGCGTCACAGTTCAGATGTCGTGGGTTCAAGTCCGGGCTCTGGTCTAATACTCTAATGTGAAAATAAGTATTTCTCCAAGTATATGATATTAGATATTCCATATTGTTAAGCATCTTGATTGGTGATGCAGTTGTGACCAAGTCAAACTTCAGATCAGTTTAGATTTGACCATTACTGTCATATTTCACATTGAGAGACATCATGACCAATTTGTGGTGCTGCTATAATGATGCAGCATCAGAGACCGGCACATTTTTTGTCACAGTCATTAGCAAACATGTAACCAGTCTCCTCAGGCAAATTTATACCTTCCCTTCCAAAAAAATGGCCAAATGAAAGATGGAAAACAGAAACTTTCAAGACAGGGTGGAGGCAGATTATCTGTTCACGAAAGTAAAGGACAGACCTGTTTTTCTGGTGTTTCACCGCCAATATTGCTTTAACGAAAGAATATAACATAGCTTTTTTGAATGTTTTCTTTTAGCACATTTTCTACTTAAAGGCAGGCCTGTTAATAGTTTAAAGAACAGATTTATTTTAATTGAAGGACATTTATTTATTTTTTTTGGTGGGGGGCTGCTTTATTGATGGCCTTTGAAAAAACATTTCCATAAACAAGGAACTCGAAAGGCTACACATAGGGAGACAAAATTATTTTGTAAATCTATTTATATAAGAAACTGATAACTGATGTGTCTATTATTGTAAATTTGATTTCTCTTGTGTTTATATTATTAAAGTTTGCTTATTCCAGATTCAGTGTTTAAGTAAGAAGTCATATGATAAGGTATATAATATGCGCAATCACAGTAAATTTTCACTATATATTGAGTTTGGCATGGAACTTTGTCAAAATTATTTATTTTGGCCCACTGTGAATTTGAGTTTGACACCCCTGCTCCAAAGGTTTTCAACAAGGTTAAGGTCAGTGGCCATTTTCACACCTTCAGGAACCCTAAATGATATGAACAGCTCTCTTCATGAATCTGGGCTAAAACATGAATCTGCCACCTCCTTGCTGATGTCGCAGCCTTGTTGGGACATGGTGGCCATACACCAACTATACACTACTCCATTTGTACAGATCATCCAGGGTTACGCAGCAGCTCTGGGAGGCCAGTCTGACATCCTCCAAAGAAATTCAAGCAGAAACTCTCAAAATACTACTTTTGTTTGAACTATCTTATGATTCAAGTAAAGGTGGACGACTGGTTACGACTGCCTCACAGTTCTGAGGACCGGGGTTCAATCCCCGGCCCCGCCCGTGTGGAGTTTGCATGTTCTCCCCGTGCCTGTGTGGGTTTTCTCCCGGTACTACGGTTTCCTCCCACATCCCCAAAACATGCATGGTAGGTTAATTGAAGACTCTAAATTGCGCGTAGGTGTGAATGTGAGTGCGAATGGTTGTTTCCTTGTATGTGCCCTGCGATTGGCTGGCAACCAGTTCAGGGTGTATCCCGCCTCCTGCCCGATGATAGCTGGGATAGGCTCCAGCACGCCCGCGACCTTAGTGAGGAGAAGCGGCTCAGAAAATGGATGGATGGATGGATGGATGGGCCTCCCAATGCTTCAAATTCAATGAATGACTCTTTTTTTGTCTTGAAACTCTGTTGTGCGTAATAATCTGGAACAGTGCATTTTTTTATTTTTCCCAAAACATTGCTGTAATTATTGGGAGGTTTGTTCAAAAACATTGCAATTAAGCTCTAACAATTGATAACTTGAAAAATATACTGACTGTCATTTGCATTGACTATTTAGGAAAAATTACAGAAAGAAATATCATTTACATACATAATAATTTGAAACACAGTGTAGTTTGTTCTTTGTCAGTGAAGTTCAGTAACTAAAAATATGCAGAAAGGGATCCTGGCTGATTTTGAAATCCTGGACAATAGGTCTCAAAAAAGTGAATGAGTCCAGGCAAATCCAGATGTCTAGTTACAATACACAAACCCCTTAAAGGGATTTCATTTGCAAACACTTTGTTTGACAGGTATAAATTATACTTTACACTTGAAGTTTGGGCTGCGGTATTTTCAACTCAGTGCGCTCTAGTGATTCTCATTGCTTTCCTTGATACTTTCCCCCACTGCGCTTCACCCAAGGGAGCGATGCCTTGCACGTGTTGTAATAAGGGTAGCTGATATAATGAAGGTCATTGTAATCTAAGAGCTAATGTGCCAAGGAGTAAAAGAACTGTAGCTTTACTTGTCAGTAAGGCCTGCATTTGGTGCCCGTGGGGATCGTGCTGATAGGGTTATCTTGGCTAACCTGACTCTAATACAGGCCTTGCTCTGCTGTTTGTGTCAGTGTTGGAGCTGTGCTTTTCCTAGGGATCCACTTCAACTGTGGATGGGCATGGAATGAGGTGCTATCCTGGTTAAATCCTATCCCAAGGTATTTGCCTCTCCTCTCTGTTCACACACTGTTTCGAGCGCTGCTCTTCATCTCGGTGACTGTCTGACTTGGAAAACAGACTGCTTTCGATTGAATGTGCTTGACAAAGAAACATTACTGCGCTCTCTGCAGAGGACTGGCTCATAAGAGATGACCTCTAAATCTAATCCTATCCCTCAGGATATGCAAATGTCCTCCGATCAAATTTGATTTGGTTTTCGTCAGTTCAGGACCCAGCAGTTTGCTTACAACTCTGATACAAGCCAACCCAAAGGATGGTGCACATATGCAACTCTGGCTTGTTTGCCATTTTCATTCCAACAGACTTAAGGCTTTGCTCTCAAACAGGAATTATGAAAAAATTAATGAATAAGTATACAATGGAACCTCAATTTAGCATATCCCGATTTAAAGGAGTTCAGATTTAACAGACAGAAAATAATGTCCAGTTGGAACTCAAAATCACCCCTTATGGAAGTCATGTCTACAAAATGGCGGCTGCGCCGGCTGCAACTGTTTGCAAAAGGGGTGTGCATTAATTGCCCAAATGAAAAAATTGTGGTGACAAACTAACGTGAATTGCCGGACACATCATCGTCACTTTGAATGCATCTCGCCTGTCTGAGCGCTGCTTTGCAATTGATCAGGCGAGAAGTGCCTCTCGTTCTGGCTTCCAAGAGGCATAACAAAGGCCGGCAGACATCCGTCAGGCGCAGTACTTGGCTTCACGCAGCCGATGTCCTGTCTATTCCGCACAGCCCACATGATTCCTACGAAAGTATGGAAAAGTATGGAATTGGATTTAATAAATTTCTAGGTCTGGAAAAGTATAGAAAATGGAAACTGGTGTATGGAAAAATATTTCAACAGCTCTGTTTTCGAAAACAAAAAATTATGACTACCTCAAAAAATATAGCTTGAGCTGTGTTTTTTATCAGACATTTGGAAGCGCAGCTACAATGTTTGTGTGTGAGCACACAGTACTATACCCTGGTCTTGGGGAATACTCGATTCTGATTGGCTCAGAAAATTCCATCTGTGTATATTATCAGCTGATAATGTACACCCTTTGAACGTCCCAAGTAGTTCCTGTTAAAACATCATTACGCTGTTCCAAATTAATGCGCAGCACTGTTAGCTGCTAAATTATACGAGCAAACATGGCAACCTGACAGTCAGATTTTCTGATACGTAAACGTGAAATTCTCTGGGGACAAAGAGCACAAAGAGTTAACTCCGTAAGATTTAAATCAACTTGCAGATGAGAAGCATGAAATCAGCGCGAAGAAAAACAACAAAATAGGTGATTAAAACACCGAGACACTTCCTGGCACAAGAACTGACAAATACGGACTGAACATTTCACTGCTGATGTTTTGAATGATATCATGTGACAAATTAATGCCATCATCCAGTCAACGAAGACAGAGAGTACAGCATAACCATCCTGGAAGCATGCATCAACTGTCACATATACAGTAAATACACAGAATATGTGTAATAATAAAAAAATGATTTTATCATCATACCTGTGGTTGTTATTTAACATTGTCAAACTAGAATATCTATTTGATGGAGTACTGAATAGCATTGACATTCCCTTAGAAAGTTATGGGATTGGAATGACTCTTCATATTCAAGCCCTCAGGCGTTTCAAAGGAAAATAAATAGTTTTGGTAAAACCTTCTATTTTGACAACAAAAAGTGTGAAATTATGAATCGGCAGGTTCAATAATTCTTTTTGTTGGCGAGTGACCATGGTATAAGTGGGTAAATGCCCTTCAAGGTTTACAATTATCAGGGATTAATGACTTCATGGTGGCAACCTGGTCCTCCGCAGCACGTCGGGTCACGCCTCCGCGTCATCCATTAATTCCTGATAACTGTACACCTCGTCGGGCATTAACCCTGACGTATACACGTCCCATCTTGTATGATCATTGATATAACTCATCATGGGGAGATATAAATTCTCTCACGACTGTGTCATAAATTCAAAATATAAAGATTGGTTAACTAAGGATCCCAAATAGATAAAGAAGCTAACTGCAGACTTTGTGTGAAATCGTTTGACATCCCTAATATGGGGGAGTTGGCAGTTTTGAGTCATGCAGTGGAAAAAGCACTGTCGTCATCTGGGTTTGGTCTTATTTGCATGAGCTGCATTACCTAGCTATAATCTTCTGGAAATATCTGCCGTGTAAAGAATCAGAATGATCCACATCTATACTCAAATGTCACACATTATAGATATATAATTTTATTTATATAGTTTTTACAGAGAAATCTGGAAATTAATGTCTGTAAAAAGTATGGCATTTTCAAATCTCAAATGTGTAGGAAACCTGAGCTCACTTTCTGGCTGCAACCTCGTTGCAGATGGGACAAGTTGGCTTGGCATTTATAAACACAAGTAGGATGATGTGATGAACTATTATTATTCTTGTGTTCTGTGAAGTGGAATGTAAATCTGATGATTAGTTTGCGCTCGGCGTGGTCAGGAATGAGATGGCTCGAGCGAATGCCGCCACCTGAAAAATCTGAAAATGTCCTGTTTCAACATCAGATTTTCATCTCATCTAATAAGAAACAGGTTTTTTTCTACCAAAGAGTCAAGGTTTCGGTCACAAATTACCTATTGATTTACACTGATTTCTTGACTAGTCAATTTGGGCTGATTTGTGACATAAAAAGTGGCATAAAATCCTTTATGCTTATCCAATTCTTACAAATTAGGGCTCATTTTATTCATGTTTAAATTCTATTGCACTCTATTTTGATATACAGATGTTTTGAAATTTTTAGGAACATACCTACTACATTCGCTATTAAGATTTCACACGAGAATAGGCAGCGTTACTAATGGACAGCCAAATCACTTCTTTTTTAAAATAGGAAAAGCAGGGTTTTCCTGATGAAAATGTAGTTTTAGCCTGCGATTGAATTGAAAAAATTTCCCCGGGCATACTTAGTTGCTGACCTCTGCCGTATGAGTTGAATCATGTTCAAATTTTGTTCATACCTGAGACGTATATCTATTTGTTTTTCATTTTGATGATGTAATAAAATTATTTTCTTAATTGGATGTCTGGTGGGATGCATTGTTGTCATCTATGACCACCAGTTTCTAGTAACAAGGTAGTAATTAATTTAAGGAAATTTTACTTCTTCCATGACAGTAACGTAACTCACTGGTCATTTTTCATTCGTCTTTAATTAGATGTCTTGAAAATAAATACAATGACAATCAACTGTACAGTAATGGTGGTCACCAGCACACTGTAAATGTTGATCACTTTTTGTGCATTTGTGCCATTGTCTATGATTAAACTTTAAATGCCTTTTCTTGTTTAAAAAACAACTAACGATAACAACAACAAACAACACTGCATATCCAGTCCTTGCGATCCCATCACTCAAACGTCTGAGCCTCTCTTTGTGGTTTCGTAGAGGACTACGGTGAAATGATCTCTTTTGTTTCGCATCATTAGTTCCATCTGTTGTGCGAGCAGACCTGTCTGTTCCAGAACATGCCGTTGTGATGGTCGCTAGGGGCGACTGGAGACGCTACCATCCTGGTGGCTGGTGTCCTGACCTCGGCCACCAGCATTGCCCTGTCCGTGATCTCCATGACACTCATTGCTGCTTGACTGCTTTAACTTATTTGTTTAAAGAGTACATCTGAAGAAAGCACGCATGCATGTACTTAAAGAACACGATTTATACCAAATGCGAATTTAATTATTGCATTGCATTATTAAGCAACCTCTTAGTTTGATTTCAAACAAAAGGAATTTTACTTTACAATTGCATACTCAGCACATGACGTTTTGTCAATTTTACATTATGTCCATTCTGTAGGTCAGACTGTTGTACTTTTCTTCTTGCAATCAATAGTAAACGATGTGCCAAACAGATGAAGCATTTCTCCCAAAAAGTAAATATTTTATTCATGATTTATATGAATGATAAATCTTCAGAAAGTCTTAGCGCTGATGGGCATACACAATTCAGCATCTGTCTTCTTCAGAATAATTAGTTGCAGACTAGAACACTTGGGACTTTGTTTTTCCTCTCACTTTATTTGATCCAATTACTTCTTTAAAAGCAGAGCATCTGCCATGATGAATTGCAGCAGGAGAACAAATGCAGTAAAAAAGAAGCACATCTTTTTCATTTTTTTTTTAAAGAGTCCATTTTAGTTTCTGGACCAAATCCATAAAAACTCCCTCCCTCTCTAAGACAGGATATGTGGCCTTACCTTATAATTATAATTTGTAATTCTCCAATAAATATTTCCATAATGTCTCCCACATGAATTGCTCTGGCCTTATTGCCACAGTGTGGGTGTTACAGGACAAGGGCATCCGTGTGGATGTCAATGGGGAGATCACCAGATCATTTTCACTGAAGATGGAGCAATCAAAGGTCATAGCCATCTAAATGACCTAACCTTGCAATGTAACACCTGGATGTAAAAGTGGACTCATCCTATTTAGTGGGATGTGTGTAATGTACCTCTAATGTATAAAGTGCAGAAATAAAATAAGAGTTATAGGTTGGTGGTAGATGTTCAGTATGGGTTAGAGAATACTGTAACTAGAGAGGGTGGAAAGACTGTTGGTATCGCCAAAGGTGACAAGCTACTGCCAAAGTGCTGTATTTGTTGGATACATGATGAAATAATCTCTGCGGAAAAGGCCAATATTCAGTTTGAATTGATTCTCTGAAAACTCCAGAAGTGAATATGCTTTCATTTTGATAGTATTACTATGGATAAAATGTGTTGTGTCCGTTTCACCTCGCCATTACTTTGCTCCATTAGGGCAAAACCTGCTGATTTAGTTTTTGCCCAGTCTATTTTCTGTGATAAAATGAAAATCTGAAAGCTTTATTAAGTCTGAGTGACACCTAAAGCTGAGAGCCAGTAGGAAAATAAGTCATGTGGGATCTAGTTTCAGTTCATTTTTTGTCTATTTCCAGGTCCTGATCAAATACTGCGCTTTCCAGTAGAGGCCTAATGGGAGTGTCAAGTTCCTTTCACTCCATTACCTTTGAACAGTTCATCTTTTGGCATGTGTGCAGTGCAGTGCAATGCAGCGACACTTGCGAACATTTGTGTTAGGCTGCATTTAAACTATAGTGAGAGAATTGTATTAATTGTGTAAATGCTCTGAGACAAGCCGTGACGCCGCCGATGATGATGTATTGTGGCAATTAGGGATCTGTTTCTCCATCACGGAGGCTGATGTGATACGTATCTCGATACACTGCCGATGATACTATACGTTCATGATACTTACTAAGCTAATCCCGCTGGAAAACGTTTCACTCAAATTAGGATGCCAATTACAATACAATATGATTTGATTGTATTTGTCTGACTGCTCCGATTGTCATGACATTTGAAGTAATGCCTTGCGATCTGGTCACTGATGGTGTAGTGGTACACTCGCCTGACTTTGGTGCGGGCAGCGTGGGTTCAGTTCCCACTCAGTGACGGTGTGAATGTGAGTGCGAATGGTTGTCCATGTCTATATGTGTCCTGCGACTGACTGGCGACCAGTTCAGGGTGTAGTTCGCCTTTCGCCCGAAATCAGTTGGGATAGGCACCAGCGCCCCGCGACCCTAACCAGGATAAGCGGTGTTGAAAATGGATGGATGGATGGTTGCCTTGCGATCTCAACCATGACACAGTTCTTCAAATCGGGCCATCACATCTGTGTTCATGTCCACATATACAGTAGTTTCAAAAAAGCTGTTATTTTCTGCATTTGGGCCTTTCGTGAACACACAAACTTGTGTTTTTTAAGACAGAGCTTTTGGACTCTGGCTAGGGTAAAATAACTGAGCTTTTCTTCTTGTCCCATTCAAATGATCTCCCAATTGTGCGCAGTTATTGCGAGGTGAATTTACATAAAATCGGTGGTTTTAATATACAGTAGATACCGTAATTTCTCGTGTCTTAATACGCTCTCGGGTATAATACTCATCCCAAAATTTATCCCAAAAATCAGGAAAACCCTTCCACCTACTTTGCACCATTCATTTGCTGCTATCCATGCTCAAAACATTAAGTATTATCTGTATTTTATTAGGTTTTCAAAGAAATATTCACCTCTGTTTGCATGTGCTTACGTAATTTAGATTTATTCAAATAGTAGGCCTATAGTCTTGCCGGGTGTGTTGCAACTGGGGGCCATGTCGGCTGTGTCATGTGATTACTTGGTAGGTACAATCGCCTGACTAGTGGAATAGCGGTGTTGTCGAGTGCTCCCCTCCAGTGGCTGTTCACCAACAGGGGTGGTGGGTGTGGAAGGGGGTGATTAACATTTTGCCAAACAATTCCAGTCCCAAACAACCTGGGTGGTCTAGTTTTCATTTTTGGGGCTGGCTTGAACCAAACATAGTGGTGGTGGTGGGGGATGGCTCAGGGGCGGCCAAGCACAGCACATTGTTAAGGGGGCACTGGCTCCCCCTAGAATTCCCACTGCTCCCCTCGGAGTTCACAGCTTTGGCTGAATCAAGTTGTTGATTAGTAGTCGGTGATGGAGCTGTCAAGGATGTAAAACGTTTTTGCAGTAAGAAGAACACTGTGCTTTACCAATGACATGATGCCTGATAGACGGCACGGTGGCCGACTGGTTAGAGCGTCGGCCTCACAGTTCTGAGGACCCGGGTTCAATCCCCGGCCCCGACTGTGTGGAGTTTGCATGTTCTCCCCGTGCCTGTGTGGGTTTTCTCCGGGCACTCCGGTTTCCTCCCACATCCCAAAAACATGCATAAATTGGAGATTCTAAATTGCCCGTAGGTGTGCATGTGAGTGCGAATGGTTGTCTGTTTGTATGTGCCCTGCGATTGCCTGGCAACCAGTTCAGGGTGTACCCCGCCTCCTGCCCGATGACAGCTGGGATAGGCTCCAGCACGCCCGCGACCCTAGTGAGGAGAAGCGGCTCAGAAAATGGATGGATGGATGGATGATGTCTGATATCTCTAAAAAAAATCCTGGAGATCACTAATCAGCACCCAACTGTGAAATATGTCATTACACACAGGGGCCGTGGATGTTCTCAACCAACAATCAGAGGTACTGAAGCGAGATTTCATTAATCTCCTGACAAAAGTGCAATGTTTGGTTGCTGAGGTTTTTAATAGTGGACCTCTCCCACATGTACGATTTGGAGATGAACGTTTCTCTAGGCTCAGTCAATTAAATAAGTGGCTCAAAGAAGTGTGTACTGCACTAGCCGTGAGTTTCATTGACAATTTCTGCGCAGACATCTTTACAAGGCAGACGGTTTCAATAGTCTAAATAGACAAGGGATTAAGTTATTGGCTGCCAACATGTTTTACTCTGCACGTCATTCAGCGGCCCGAAAAAAACCCACTGGCCTTGGTGACATGGCTGAAGGACAAAAAGATGCAGTTCTTCCCAAACAATCGGAGGAACAGGAGATAAGGCGACACGAGGTGCAGACGGATTCATCAGTGTCATACAAACAATCAGAAGAGCGAATGACAAATGAAATGAGCCAGCACGTTGAATCTCCCACACCCCTTCCTGCCCGATTGAAGCAAAGCCCAATGCAAAACTCACTCTCTACTAGCCTAAATTCTCTGCTAGGTGTGACGGACAGGATGAAGACTATTGTCAATATTGGAATCCAACGCACACCACGCCAAGATCTTCCTCCCATGCCCCCTCGCTTGAAACCATCATCCACTAAGATGCGAAGGGCCCCTCCTCCACCCATGAAGAACCTTATCTGTGAATCTGACTGATATCTGTGGTGTCTTTTCCAGAATAAGTCAGACCCCTATTGGAGATCAGGCGTTTTTGATCACTGTAATAACAAGGGACAGAAAGTTGCTCAAAGAAATATGGCACAAAAAAAGTAGAACTACAAACTTAGTAAGGATAAAATGTGAATCTATCAGACCATTGTCTCCAGTTATCTCTGTGAGACTAGCTCTTTTCAATATCAGGTCACTGGGTAATAAATCAATGTTGATTAACATTACAACCTATGATCTGGACTTTTTATTACTAAATGAAACATGGTTAACAGAAAGTAGCTGTAATACAATTTTAAAAGAGGCAACACCAGCAAATTTTCATTTTATGAACAAGTGTCAAATAGTGAAAAAAGGTGGTGGAAGAGCTGTTATTTTTAAGTCATTATTTCAGTGTAAAGAAATTATACTGGGTAATTTTAGCTCTTTTGAATATCTCTAATTTTTAGTTAATAGTGACCCAAAGGTTATTGTTTTAATAATTTATAGGCCTCCAAGATACGATAGAAAATTTATGGAGGACTTTTCAGAATTGCTGTCAGTTATTTATGCTGACTACAACTATTTTGTAATAACGGGGGACTTTAACATTCATGTTGACAATAACATGATAAAAAAAATCTAAAGAACTCTCTGCTATACCAGACACATTTGACCTCTCTCAACATATTAAGAGTCCAACCCACACTCAAGGTCACATCTTAGACCTGGTCATCTGTAAGGATGTTGAAATTCTATCGGTTGACATTAAGGATATGGCTATTTCTGACCATTTTTGTGGATTCTTTGAATTATAGATTCTTCCAAAAGTTCAGACAACCTCTGTCTATTAAGAAAAGGTACATAAATGAGAGTAGCGCCACTAAGTTTATGGAGACCATTGCTCTGCCACAGACTGTGAATGCTGAGAAAGTTGATGAACTTTTGGATCATTTCACCTGTAAAATGTCATGATTGCTGTCTCGCCTATTAAAACTAAGACAATCTTGAGGTGACCTAGAACACCGTGGAGGAGCACAAAGACCTCTAAATCAAAGTGCAGGAAAGCAGAACGTAAGTGGAGAACAACTAAACTCCAAATTGACAATGACCTCTACAGACAAAGTCTTTGTAATTTTAACCAAGAGTTAGTCAGCTTGAGACAGCAACACTTCTGAAATCATCATGAAATCATCAACAATACTCGCACTGTTTGTTGTGGTTGACAAGCTTACAACCCCCCCCGAATCAGATAGCTCAGAACTCCTAACAGCAGATAAATACAATGCTTGTTATTTTAGTGTACAAATACAATCCATCAGGTTAAATATTAGCACAAATCAGCAAAATGATAAAATGATACTACATCTGAAGCCACCCTGGAAAAACGGAGTTTCCTAAAGCTCTTAAAATAGCTGCCATTAAGCCTCTGCTAAAAAAATAGAACGCTGGATGCTTCCATGTTAGCAAGCTATAGACCCATCTCAAATCTCCCTTTCATAGCCAAGATTGTTGAGAAAGTTATTTTTAATCAACTCAGCAATTTCTTGAACTTAAATTGACCTTTTGACAAATTTCAATCAGGTTTCCGAACTAAATCACAGTACAGAATCTGGTCTTATCAAAGTGCTAAACGATATATGGTTGAATACTGTCTCGGGAAAGGTTATCAATTCGGGTCTTGTTGGACCTCAGTGCGGCTTTTGATACGGTAGATCATAATATACTGCTGAACAGGTTGGAAACGTTTGTAGGACTAAATGGAACAGTCCTTAAATGATTCAGGTCCTACCTGGAGGAAATGAGTTATTTTGTAACCATTGGAAGTGTTAAATCTCATCGAATTGCAATGACCTATGGGGTCCCTCAAGGGTCAGTTCTTGGACCCCTCCTGTTCAGCCTGTATATGCTAATATAGCTAATATTTGCCCATTCATCCTTCCTTCATAGCTATGCAGATGACACACAGTTATATCTAGCAGTGTCTCCAGTTGACTACAGTTCAATTGAGGTGTTGTGTCACTGTGTAAAACAGATAAATAACTGGATGAGACAAAATGTTATTAAATTAAACCACAACAGAACTGAGATAATTGTTTTTGGCAATAAAGAAAAGAGGATTGCTGTTAGTAAATACCTGGAGTCACTCTCTTTAAAAAACCAAAGACCAAGTCTGAAACCTTGGTGTCTGATAGATTCCGACCTGACTTTCAACAGTCATATCAAATCAATTACTAAAACTGCCTTCTACCATCTGAAGAACATATGCAGAGTGAAGGCTTGCATGTGTCAAGCAGACCAGGAGAAGCTCATCATGCTTTTATCTCAAGTAGACTTGACTATTGTAATGGTCTTCTGACTGGGCTAAAAAGAACATTAAACAGATGCAACTCATTCAGAATGCTGCTCGGGTTCTGACCAGAACAAAAAGTTCAGAGCATATTACT
This sequence comes from Phycodurus eques, assembly GCF_024500275.1. Taxonomy (NCBI): domain Eukaryota; kingdom Metazoa; phylum Chordata; class Actinopteri; order Syngnathiformes; family Syngnathidae; genus Phycodurus; species Phycodurus eques. The sequence goes on from NC_084525.1 coordinate 17,974,849, forward strand.
CCAATTCTAAAGTCTTGACAAAGACACTGGCTTCCTGTCAGTTTTAGAATGGATTTTAAAGTTCTGCTACGGGTCTATAAATCACTAAACGGTTTAGGTCCTGAATACATGAAAGAAATGCTAATGGCATATAAACCTGGTCGGGCTCTGAGATCGAGAGACTCAGGTCAAATAGTGGAGCACAGAGTCCAAAGCAAACATGGTGAAGCAGCATTTAGCTATTATGCTGCACACAAATGGAATAAGTTGCCAACAGAAGTAACGTCAGCCCCAAGTGTGCATGTTTTTAAGTCCAGATTAAAAACTCTTCTTTTTACCCATGCTTTTTAGAGCATTATCACTTTTAAATGATATTTCTTGACCTGTACGCTGTTTTAATTGTAAAGAACATTGAGTTAGCTTGTGTATGAAATGCGCTTTATAAATAAATTTGCTTTGCTTTGCTTTATAGTTCACCGGGCATAGCGTGTGGCGTCGCGTCCGTGACCTGGAAGTCCATCCGGACAGACCCGTGAGGATGTCATTATTCTCTGATGAACAGCAAAGATTTATCGTATTATATATACATTTTTAAGATTAGTCATGCATATCATAATCATATTGGAATGAAAGTAGTGTAGTGGTAGTTTCCCTATGGAACTAAAGGCCACATAATGTGTTCCACACATTAGTTTTTGGTGTGCTGGACTACTTCGTTTTTTTTTTTCGAATAATGTGTTCTTTTACTTGACTTTTTTTAACTTTGCTGATGTACTATGTGAAGTGTCGTTACAAAAAATAAACCTGCCATCTACTAAACTAAGACGCTGAGCTGATGATATGACATGATTTGATATGACATGATATGACATTATATGATGTGATATGTTATTATATTATATGATATGGCTGCGCATGCAAGGACGTCCTGATTCTTGGGTGAGCAGCAAAAATTTACCATAGTATATATAAATTTGCAAAATTAGACACTCCATATTATATTGGGATGACAGTACACTTTTTTCACAACCCCTAGGTAGCGGTACAGATTTATACAATGTGATTTTTTTCGTTTGTTTTGTTTTTCATTTTCTCTATACCTATGTATAATGCGCTCTTTCCGCTTTTGACAATTTTTTTTTGTGGGGGGCGCATTATACACAAGAAATTACGCTTTAAATAGCGTGTCTGAAAGGCAAGCGTAAACCAGCACGCAACGTGGTGCCAGCGTAGCGCAGGCAAAATAAGAGGTGACGGGGAGAACTTTTCTGCTTGTGGAAACATTTTTTTTCTTTGTATTTTTATTAACATTTTGCGATAAAGAATACAATTTTCACAGTATCCCCAAGCAAAATCCAAGTAGAAATTATATTTGTCCATCTCAGTGACTATACATTTATACATTCTTATAATAGCCTTAAGAATATAGAATAACATTGTAACATTGAGAAACTAGTCAGATACATTGCTCTGGTGTGATTTTGCCCCCATTCCTCCACACAAGCAGTCTTCAATTTTTGAAGGGCTTCTTTTATGGACCTTGAGTTTCAGTTCTTTCCATCGATTTTCGATTTGATTCAGATCAGGTGTTTGGCTGGGTCATTTTAGCAGCTTTATTAATTTTTTTCTTTGAAACAAATTGAGAGTTTTCTCGGCAGCATGTTTTGGATCATTATCCTGGTGAAATGTCCACCCTCGATTCATTTTTATCATCCTCGTAGATGGCAGCATATTTTTGTCAAGAGTTTGCCCATTCATCCTTTCCTTCAATAATGTGACGTTTGCCCCACACTATCATGTTCCCACTTCCGGACTTCACAGTTGGTATGGTGTTTTTAGGGTGATGTGCAGTGCGATTTCTCTTCCAAACGAGATGTGCATTATGGCATCCAAACAGTTAAATTTTGCTCTCATCTGACCAGACTATATTCTCTCACTATTTAACTGGCTTGTCCAAATGTTGTTCAGCAAACTTTAAACGAGCTTTCACATGCTTTTTTTTCAGCAATGGGGTCTTACGTGGTGAGCGTGCATACAAGCTATGGCAATGGAGTACATTCGTCACTGTTTTCCTTGTGACAACAGTGCCTGCTCTTTTTGAAGCACGCCACAGGTGGTCCTTGGCTCTTGGACAACTCTTCTGATTCTTCTTTGTCAGAAATCTTGCGAGGAGCACCTGATCGAGGCAAATTTATGATTGGCTTTCCACTTACGTATCATGGCCCAAACCGTGCTCACTGAAACGTTCAGAAGCTTAGATATGCGCCTGTAACTAATGCCATCGTTATATTTTGTAACAATTAGTTTGCGATGATATTGTGACAGCTCTCTGCTCTTCCCCATCATGAGATGCGTCTTGACTCACACCTTGGCAATGAGACCTTTTTGTAGGCCATCAATTAGGACTGAACCAGCTGATATTCATTTGCACTGACAAGAGGCTGGATTGCTATTTGATTATTGATAGATTTTAGGTGTTATCGTGGCTTTTCAATTCAATACTTCAATACTTTTTCCCTGTGTCATTTCACATGTTTACACACAACTTAATGTCTGATCTTATTTGTTCTACTTTCTTTGTATGTATGGATTACTTGGGTTCTTCCCAACATCTGGTGAAATTTTCAGGTCAATACCACCTTTGGAAATACATTTAGTGAGAACAATGGTGACGTGTTAAATACTTATTTCAGCCGCTGTATTTTGCATCACCTCCACCTATTCTTCCTCTTTGGGGATCAGATCCAGTCATCATCTCCTGGTGATTGCCTTTTTGCTGGCCAAAAGCATTATTCTCATAATGTTATTATCATCTCTTGTTCTCAAATGTAATATTACCATATTTCCGAAATAGAATAGTTCAAAACTTAAAGGTGTTTTAATTTTAACTACTTTATCTAAGGCACATTTTATTTGAATCCAGTATTGATTTATGAAGGGGCAGCCCCAGAAGATGTGGAAGTGATCTGCTTTATCTGTACCACATGACCTCCAGCATTTTGTATCTGCATATTTTCTGTGCGCTGGAGTTTTAAAAAAATCTCATGAGATTTTTCCATCCATATTCCCTCCAGAACATTGACTTAGTTGATTTTCACTGATGTGCACACAATTGCTCCCAGTCGTCTTTTGAAATTACAATATTTGCTTCCTTTCCCCATCTGTTTTTCACATATTCTGTAGTGTCCATTTTCAGATCCTCCAGGGCTGTATACAATTTTAAGATATCCAGTACTGATTTTAAAATATTCGGTTGAAGTTGATCTAATTTTGCCTTTTATAATTCTGGAGATAAGTAATGCCTTAGCTGCAGGTATCTGTGAATTTCCTTGTCGTCCAAACCATCCATCCATCCATCCATTTTCTGAGCCGCTTCTCCTCACTAGGGTCGCGGGCGTGCTGGAGCCTATCCCAGCTATCATCAGGCAGGAGGCGGGGTACACCCTGAACTGGTTGCCAGCCAATTGCAGGGCACATACAAACAAACAACCATTCGTACGCACAGTCACACCTACGGGCAATTTAGAGTCTTCAATTAATGCATGTTTTTGGGATGTGGGAGGAAACCGGAGTGCCCGGAGAAAACCCACGCAGGCACGGGGAGAACATGCAAACTCCACACAGGCGGGGCCGGGGATTGAACCCGGGTCCTCAGAACTGTGAGGCTGACGCTCTAACCAGTCGGTCACCGTGCCGCCTGTCCAAACCATACAAATCCTTAATTTGCTGAAAGCTCATTATCTCATCTTTTTTCATTAATTCCCAGTGCATTTTTGCACCATTTTCCCATCTTTTAAATGTACCATCAAGTTTATTTGGTGAAAAGTCAGTATCATATCCAATCCATCAAAAGAATCTGCAGTGTTTTGTTAAAATATACTTTTTCATGATCTCAGACTAAACCATATGAAACACCCACAGCCAAGGATTACCACTTTATTTACAATTCGTCTGTAAATTCACATCATACATCGGAGCATGGATCAGTTGTGCAATCTTTCTCTCGGTCTTTCCATTTTGCATGTATACACATTTTTGAAATACCAACAAAAGTTATCGTGATGTATCATATATTCAGCAATGTGTTTTTAGAGCTTCTGAATGATCTAAGGGCTGATTTGGAGCCACAGTCAGGAGTCATACCATATCACCAATGACAAAACTCCTTTCAACTCCACATTTCTATGCGTCTGGGTCATTTCAGCGCACTGTGAAAATTGGGACTGGCTTCTCCCAGAGCAGATTTCCAGGTGTGCTGTCCCAGGTTTAAATGCAGTGTTACGCAGGATGGGAACCTGTACATCAAATTGCCACATACTCGGGGTAAGTGCGGCTTTTATGTAGGTGCTGGCTTCCCCAAAATTATGGGAGCGATCAATTTTCTGTAAATTGTAATATATTTGTTTACTTCTTCCACTAACACTTCCAGTTCTATCACTTTAAACTTCATTTTGCGCTTTCGATGTGCACCCAAATGTTCTGTGGTGAAAATCTTCAGTGCTATTCAAATGAAAACCCTCTTTTACACATGGGGAACTGCTACCCTCACACTTGTTGCCAATAGGCACAATCTGTTAGCATGAGTGAACATTAAATTTAGTGCATATTATTTGGGATTATAGTAAAAGATTGCATTGGAATCATGGTTAATCAGGCCCTAACAGTCCATTCAGATTGCTCTAATGCTCACAGCGCATAGGTGGCATAGTTTGCTTGCTGCTGTGATATGCTTTTATGTTATAGTCCTCATTTCTTTCTTTGGCATTCCAACACTGACAGCCAAGAGTCATCTCATTTTGACCATTTTAACTTTATTCCTCAGTGATGAAAAAAAATAAATACATGGACTCTGATCTCTTGGTTTTGGAACATTTGATTATCCTTTCAATAAAACAAGCTCAGCTGTGAACCGTACAGGATCTGTCAGCCCCCCCCCCCCCCCCCCTTTTAAAGCTATCAGCTTTTGGTTCCCCTACGAGAACCAGCATCATCCTTATATAAACTTTCTGGGAAGATCTGGTGCTTTTCATCCAGTGGGCTATATGACATTTAGAGAACATCACCACATGGTAACGGGATATTTGAGTTGCAACCCATAGGTGACATTTTCCGGTTGCAGTAATATAGTAGCAGGCTATTGAATGGGCTCACAATGTGGTCATAAGTGTTAAATGATGGACAGTGAGCCAAAGTGTATACTGAAAGTGAGAAAGAAAAGCAAATGAGGAAAAATAGCAAAGGCATTGTTTCAACACTCTGACTGGTTTTATTGACCTTTTCTCTTAAAATATCTACCGCTGAAGATATGCCACCTAAATAAATGTCATTATATAATTTATGGTTTCAGTGTTGGACTTTGATAAGAGCACATCTTCCTCACAGTTCTGAGGACCCAGCTTCAAATCCGGCCTTGTCGTTGTGGAATATGCATGTTCTCCCCGTGCCTGCGTGGGTTTTCCCCGGGTACTCCGGTTTTCTCCCACATCCCCAAAACATGCATGTTAGGTTAATTGAAAGCTTTAAATTGCCCGTAGGTTTTAATGTGATGCGAATGGTTGTTTGTTTATATGTGCCCTATGGTTGGCTGGCGACCAGTTCAGGGTGTACCCCGCCTCTCGCCCAAAGATAGCTGGGATAGGCTCCAGCAAGCCCCCGACCCTAGTGAGGATAAGCGGTACGGAAAATGGATGGATGGATGGCCTTTGATAGGTGGTATTTGAACTTGTTCTCATGGGTATTTTGTAGGTTTTTGTAAAAGGCACTGGTAGTAAATAGATTTTACACCGGTTTTATCGGGCTGATCGGTATTGGCCGATATTTAGCATTTTATGCTGATCGGCTTTAATGTCATAATTCGCCGATCCGATCAATGACCTCATTGATCGGCTCCGCAAAAGACATTTACTCCGCGTCGCCGCATGCACAGTATATTTGAATCCAAAAGCTAGTTTATTTTTAGCCTTGTCGCATGTCTTTTTTTATTGGAAATATTTGACGGCCAATAAAGTTATTTAAAAAAAAAAAAAAAACATGTCGGCAGTGTGGAACAGACAACACGTCTGAGACAGACAACACGTAATGCCCAGATCAAACTCCAAGACAAATTCAGACTACTGCAATTAAATCTTGTATTCCGATACCACCGCATCCTGTTTTTTACGATCATTGGGCTTTATTTTGTCAACTCAAATGCGACCAGATACACTCATTACCGTGGCGACGACAACAAGAGTAGAGCGATCCGACTGTATTATTAGGACAAAATGGGGAAAAACGTGTGTTGGTGGTCACCGGAGCTCAGGACAGGAAAGGACGTTCGTTTAACGTTCGATTTCCAACCTTTATGGAGGCAAGGAACATATTTTACAATTGAAAAATCTCACGGCATACCAACAAACAAAAATATCACAAAAAGTGGATACATTAATTACTGTATTTACTTCCTGCCATCTAATAGAAGAACATTCATTTGTTCTGTCTGTGACTATGCCTCACTGGCATAAATAGAGGAGCAAAGATACATTATTTATTGTAAATATAATTTTTGGAGCAATTAAGTACAAAAGTATATTCAGTTAATGAACAGGTCATTTAAATAGACACATTCCTCCAACTTGTGATCGGATCGGTGATCGGTTATCGTTTTTTAAACTCGCTGATCAGTGATCGGCCCCAAAAATCCTGATCGTGTAAAGCCTAGCACTAAGGTACTATAATACTTCAAGTAGAAAATATTTTGTTTTAGGATTCATCCTAAAAAAAAATGTGTTTTGATTAAAATAAATAAATGTGTGGGTGTATATATATATATATATATATATATATATATATATAATGCCTTAACACCTAACTAAGCGCTTTAAACAATAGTCAAATGTAGCAAAGGGCATAATCCATTACTCGATTAACTTAAATATTTGGATGCAATTTAGGCAAAATAAAGCGCTTTACTTGACTGATATTGATTCAGCCTCAACCAGTTAGCAGTCTTAGATAAGAAAATCAACAATAATCTCTGCTATTTGTTACATAGCATTTAATGTTTAATTGCTTAAACATCCATCCATCCATCCATTTTCACAACGCTTATCCTGGTTAGGGTCGCAGGAGCCTATCCCACCTGACTTCTGGCGAAAGGCAGACTACACCCTGAACCGGTCGCCAGTCACTCACAGGGCACATATAGACAGACAACCATTCGCACCCTCACTGAGTGGGAACTGAACCCATGCTGCATTCACCAAAGTCAGGCAAGTGTCCCACTACACCATCAGTGACCCTTGTTTAAACAATTGTTGTGAAATGGATTATTCTTGAAATAGCTCTATTGAATTTTTTTTGTTGAAATTTCTAATTATTATTGATGAATTTATCAATTGATTGATTGATTGATTGATTGATTGATCGATCATTCCCAAAGCTGCAGCAAAAAATCCGCGAAAAGCAGACAGCACCACTAAAAATGTGTTAGATGGACTGGGGGATGGTGTGATTAGATGATAGGTCGTACGCATTTCAGCATAGTGCAGCTCTTTATTACGTCCGCTGGCAGTCACTGTTTGGCGAGCTGCATTTTCATCGACTAAAATTCAGTAAATACAACATGTGGTGGGTTTAGGATGGTGCCATATCGCGTTGGAATCTGCAAAAAAAGATAGATGTGTTCCAATTAGAAACCTGTGAGTCGCCCAGGCCGCAAGCCTTAACCACTATAAAGTGGGAGATTACTGTCCAGTTAAGCTTTAATCAAATGCCCATCCCTTGCTTCAAGGCTAAATACGTTTTCAGGCATAATGGGAATTTTACACAATGCTATGGGCACATTGTGGCAACCCACTGTCGGTGTATTGTGCAAGTGCAAATAGTTTGTGCATCTGGAGGGAGGCTAATGTTGTTGCAAAGTAGTCCCCTTTGGAAATTATGTTATACTTACCTTTAAATGATTTCCTACTAAATCAGTTGAGAACATTGTTGGTATTTTAACAAAATCCACACGGATATCGCTTTCATTACAACTTAGTCTTATATACAGTAGCCATTCATTACGTCTCAGGGAATCAATTAAGCCACTGGGAAGTGCATTTTTTTTTAATTGTTCATCTGGTATTTATTTTACTGTCCTTTGATGGCATGTATTATGAAGGTAGACACAAAGTTAGGGGGAACAGTTTGACATAAAACAAAGGTCCCTGGCCTGAAGTGGACCTCTGCTGCCACTGCCATGTGGCTTGGGCCCCAACTGTTTGGCGATCAGGATGCCCCAGCATATCTTTTTTTCATCACCTCTTTAACTGCCTTTTAAATCATCAAAGTGGTCTGCCTCAGTGTGTTACTTTTTTTGTACCATCTTGGGAGGACAACTGTGCTTTGCCATTACATTATTGGACCATTAAACCACAGCCCCTCCCACTCTTGAGCACTTCAGTTCTGTATAAATGCATCAGAATTACCTCCAGAGGGGGGTGGTGCAAAAAGACCACTGGAAAGCCTACTTACTCTCTTAATGATATCTTGTCCTTTTAAAAGTCATCATCTTCTTTCACAAATGGATGAGTATGGAAGAGGAGCACCTAAGGGACTGAGGTCATACCAACCTTCTTGTACAGCACAGGAAGTTATTTTCGTAGAAAAGAGGCAGGGCAGTTTGAGCTAAAAAAAAAAAAAGGGGAAGGGACAACAGCAAGAATAGCACATTGCCACTTGTGAATGATTTGTTTCATTTTGAGTGGGAGGGAAAAGTATGTGAACGCTTTGGAATTTCTTAAATTTCTGCATAAATTGGTCATAAAATGTGATCTGATCTTCATCCAAATCACAAGAATGAACAAATAGTCTGCTTAAACTAATACCACACAAACAAGTATATGTTTTCATAACTAGGAATGCCCCGATCCAACTTTTTCACTTCCGATCCGATACCGATATTGCAGCCTTGAGTTTTTGCTAATACCGATATTGGTATGATCCGGTATCAGGTAATGATCATACATACAGTAGTTTACTTATTTTGTATTATGGAATGTTAGAAAAGGTATGATGAAGTGACATTACTCAAACAGAAAACAATAATCAGCAACAGCAAAAACTGACCCATTTGCTTTCTCCACATGCGCGGCAATGCATCTGGGATAGTTTTAGCCGCTGTTCCTGCTGTGCATGTCTTGACCTCTGAGGGGCAGTATGGTGCACAAAATGAGATACACATTTGTAGTAACAAAGAAAGTAGAAGTAACGATCGAATATTTTTAATATAACTCGTTTTTCACAGTTTGAAAAAATATATGCCAGAGAGTATTGTAATATTGCCCTTTTGTGATTATACAGTGTTTATGTACCAATATTCATTGTTTTGAGAGCTGTAAGTGCTGCGAGTTTAATGCTAACTTTCATTAGCTCGTTCATTTCGTTAGCCTTCATTCATTGTGTGTTAGCGATGAGTTTGTCACGATTCGATTTTGACTGGACCCAGAAGCAGGCGGAGGCTGAGAGGTGTGTGATGAACGGTTTATTGAAAGAGGGTATGGAGATGATCCTTGAGACGTACTAGTGGGTTGTCGAGGCAGGGAATGTGTGGCAGGCGGTGGCGTGAACAGGCGGATGGCTTGGCGGCGTGATGGAAGAAATTACTCTGCGGGGAACACGGAAAGAGCACTGAGGACAAGGAAAAACACGGAGGTCAGAAGGATAGCGTGGACTGGCGTGAGAACTGTTGTACCACAGGAGAACGTTATACCCCCGCGAGATTTTCCGGGATCTGGCAGGCTTTTATGCAGGTGATGACAGGTGCGCGGCCAAGGTGGTGCTGATTACTGGGAAGAGAGCGAGGGAGGGAGAGAGAAAGGGCAAGAGGAGCACAAAGCGCCACCCAAGCTCCAGCAAAAGGACTGCAGGGCATAGCTCATGATAGAGCTAGAAATTTTTCAAACAAAAACAAGGAAAGACACGAAGTCTGTGATGTATATGAACATTCGATCTGCATGATCAAATTGTACAACAGTTTAATAATGTTTCTCAATGTGCAATTGCAGGGAAGGTGGGGATTTCATCATCTACACTCCATAATATCATTGTAAAAAAAAAGAAAAGAAAAAAGAAGATAACTGCACATAAGTGGTAAGGCTGAAAACCAACATTGAATGCCCGTGACCTTCGATCCCTCAGGCGGCACTGTATTAAAAACTGGCATCATTGGGTAAAGGATATTGCCACAAGGGCTCAGGAAAACTTCCAAAAACCATTGTCAGTTAACACAGTTACTCGATACAGCTACAAATGCAAGTTAAAACTCTACCACACAGAGTAAAAGCCATGCATCTAAAACACCCAGAAATGCTGCCGGCTTCACTGGGCCCCAAGCTTATCTGAGATGGACTGATGCAAAGTGGAAAAGTGTGTTGTGGTCTGACGTGTACACATTTAAAATTGTTTTTGGAAATCATACACATCGTGTCCTTCGGGCCAAAGAAGAAAAGGACCATCCGGATTGTTATCAGCGCAGAGTTCAAAATCCAGCATCTGGGATAGTATGGAGGTGTGTTAGTGCCCATGGCATGGGTAACTTGCACATCTGTGAAGGCACCATTAATGCTGAAAAGTACATGCAGGTTTTGGAGCAACATACAGCATGCTGCCATGCAAGTCTTTTTCATGGACATGCCTGCTTATTTCAGCATGACAATACCAAGCTGCACTCTGCGTGTGTTACAACAGCGTGGCTTCGCAGTAAAAGAATCCGAGTAGTAGACTGGCCTTGCAAATATGTGACGCATGATGAAGTGCAAAATACGACGACGACCCCAGAGTGTTGAGCGACTAAAGTTGTACATCAAGAAGGAATGGGAAAGAATTCCACTTACAAAGCTTCAACAATTAGTGTCCTCTGTTCCCAAATGCTTATTGAGTGTTGCTAAAAGGAAATAATAATACAAAATAGTAATATAGTAATAGTAATACAGTGGTTAACATGCCCCTGTCCCAGCTTTTTTGGAAAGCGTTGCAGGCTTCAAATTCAAATTGTGTGAATATTTGCAGAAAAAAAAACAAAGTTTATCAGTTTTAACTTTAAATATTGTGTCTTTGTAGTATTTTCAATTAAATATAGGTTGAAAAGGATTTGCAAATCATTGTACTTTTTAAATTAACATTTTACATAATGTCCTAAACGTCATTGGAACTGGGGTTTGTATTTTGGATACTCTCTTCTTGGACCTGTTTGCTGTGTTCTCCCTTTGCTTACATTGGTTGTCTCCATGTAGCCCCCTTCCTCCCACATTCCAAAAAGATACCCACTAGGTAAATTGAAGACAAAATTTACCATAAATTGTTTGTCAATACCTGTATATACCCTGTGATTGACTGGCAGTCAGTCCTCTGTGCACCCTCCCTCTCGCCCAAGGACAGTTAGTCTTCTTTTCACTCTTGTGTTAACTCTGAACTGGTTAAATTGAATAAAATGGATTTATGGGTTTATATGGGCAGCACAGTAGCATGGTGATTAAGACCTCATAGTTGATAATTTCTCAGGTTTTCCTGAGTAGAGTTTGCATTTTCTCCCAATGTTTGCATGTTTTTTCTCCAGGTACTCCAAGAACATGAACGTTGGGATTAATCAAAGACTATAAATTGTCCATAGGTGTGAATGTGTGACTGGTTTCTTGCCTCCATCACTCAGCTGGGATATGGTCCAGCTCATCTGCGACTTACTCTGTTGTATGACTATCAACAGGTGGATATAAAAGTTTATTGTACCTGATGCCATCTGATGGAAGGGTTTTTAATTGTTCTGCCTGTCACTGTACGTCACTGTCATATATAGATGAACAAAAATATATTCTTATTTGATAAATAATAACTTTCAGACAAAATAAGTGAAATTGGATAATTTGCTGCAGCATCCCGTTTGATCTCTCACTGCACACCAGAGTGCTACGGCACCCTGATAGGGAATCACTGATATACTGAAGAAGGACTACAGTACATTTATTATACTTTCCCCCTGAAGTGTAATCACCTTTTTGGTTTTCTCCAGTCGCACATCAAGTGGGAGATGTGTAGTCAGTTATATACAGTACATGCCGTGTGATGTATCTCTAAGGAGCCTCTCATTTGTATAATAGCCTTCAGACAAGGTCATAGCAGTTCGTGCTTCTTTGAAGACAGAGGAAAGAGAACATGTTCCCTCTTCATTTTGCCAGTGGAATTGAACAAACGTGAGATTGTGGTGTCAAGGGGCTTCCACTCTTCACAGATGATATGAATCTGACATTAAACGATTTTGATGGAGTGATAGCTATCTTAATTCCATGCACCGTCCATTGACTGGAGGAAAGCATCGGGAAGCAGAATTGGCTGCCGTTTTAGAGTGAAATCGCAGGAAAATGTATCCATCTGGTGTATGAATAATTTAGACAACTCAAGTTGGTTCCTGTTGCTGCAGTGTTTGTACTCTCCTTCGTTTCCCTGCACAGCACCCCGTAACCCTCCACTCCTCCCTTTTAGACTTCTCTCCTGAGGCTTGTTTGTTCTGCTTAAAGGGAAGTTGGGTCACACAAGGAATCTGTGGTAAAGACACTGATTTTCTATCCCTGTTGTACCGAATGTCTTGTTTTCTGTTTCCCAGACTGACACAGTCCTCATAGTTAAATACCCAGTTACATTTCACTCCTATTATTATATCACATGTAGGGAGATTTTTTTCACACACATTGTCCGTGGATATACGGAATAAGATGAGAAAACTTTGGATTTGAGTATAACTAGCAACATGCATTGTGTCAATCAATTACGAGGCACTGAAGAGGCGTCCATTATTGTTCTTAAAAATCAAAATTGTCATGACAAGAAATGTAATATAAGTGATGTGATGATGTGCTCCTCAAATACATATGCAAACATGCTTTATACTGTAGGTATATTGTGGGTATTTTGAGGGTTCTAATAATATAAGACAGGGTGTTAACAAAGTGTCTAAAAAGTCGTACAGTATATTTGAATTTCCAAAATGAAGGCCTTCATTTTTCTTAAAATTTGTCAATATTTCATCATGTGTGAGTCTGGAAAAGGTTAATTTAGGTAGTGTACATAAATCAATGCTTTTACTTCCAATCTTCAATTACTGTAAAAAAAAGTTTCACACTAATTTTATATGATAAATCATTGCAATTTTTTTTTAATATTGTGATGTAATATTGAGACCATATAACGCACTCATAATAGTCACATTTAGTTCAGTCTTAAATTTGACTGAAATAGTCTACAAATCATCTTAAAATGGCTTCCATCAGATACTCTTGATACTTGGCTTCCATCAGATACTCTGCAACAATATTAGCAATTATTGTCACAAAAATAATACCAATTGGAATTTATTTGAAAAAAAAAAACATTTCTCCGTATAATACAGAATCCACACACATGCACAATTAGATCCACTGCCCGTGCAGGATCATGGGCGAGACAGAGGGAGGGAGTTCAGTGCCTTGCTTAAGGGCATCAGAGTGCCGTGAGGGAACTTGCATCTCTGTGGGAGAATGCTCAGTGGGCTTTGAACCTGTGACCCTAAAGACCCTGCAAAGTTGTAGGCACTTTTTTTCTCTTGATGTTGTAAAAAAAAAAAAAAAAAGGTATTCCCTAAAATACAGGATTTTCATAAGAAATGGTCCAGTTTGCATGAAATTGAATAGTAATGCAATGTATCGTAGCGTATATGCATGCACACCACTATACTGTTTTCCAAAAGGTACCATCCACTCAGGTGCTGGTCAGCTGCACTTGACCTAAAATAAAATCGGTATAGCTCTACTGTTGTCCTCCAGTGTACAATAATGCAGTCACTATCTAGGAAAGGTACCCGTGTGAAGGAAGGCAATGGCATCGAGAAAGGATGCAAAGATGAGAGCGACAAAGGAAGAGCGGAAGGGAGGGAGGCAGGAGGGGGATGTGACAGGCCCTTGAAATCTCAACCTCTCTCTCCTGGCACCCGCACTAATCAACCCCTGTAATTTATGCAGAAAATATGATTTATATTTAATTTCACTACACTTGCATTGTTAATTTGAGATGTAATTAACGGGTCGCCACAGCAACCAATTTCTCAATGCTGTAAATTATCTGTCTTTTCATCAAAATTCAGTTACTTTGGCTCCTGTGTGCAGTTTCGCAATGCAATTAGGTTACCAAGGTAACTCTGAGTGTTAATTTCCTTTTGTTTTATTGGAAGCAGAGGTTTGTATAACACAAATGTGCTTCACTTTTTGATACACATCAATTATATACTATTCTTTGAAATCCAAAGCAGAGGATTGTTATTTGAAACCTGTGGAACATCCTGCTTATGAAGACAAGTCTACAATGGTGCTCCCTCTAATGATTGATTGCCAAGAGTTTGCTGCTGTGGTGGTCAAGGTGTTTCCAAGTTGTCCTTTTGAGAAAGGGCATGTTTGTCAAAGCGAATCTATATCAATGAGAAATGTGTTCATTGTTCAAATTTAAGGGGGCTCTGTCTTTCCACCACCTTCCTCTCCATCACTTTCTACCTTGCACATACAAACATGCTCCTGCGTATCACACCTTTTTTTTTATTACACCAACAGAGACTGAAATGACTCAATATTTTAATCAACTGTGTGTAATTTGCACTCCAGCAGAAGATAAGGCCACGTGTGTGTTGTTGTTGCCCTAGCTTGCACTGAGTATGCCCACTAGATGCCCGTGAGCCACCCTAGATTGCCACGCTTGCCAGTCTCTGTGGCCCACTTGGTACAACTGTCTCCAGTCCATTCCCCCTTGGTTAGTCTTCAGGAAATATCAGGTCAATGGCTGCTAAGCACTTGTTAAAGGTAATTACATTTTTTGAATTCAGCTTTTTAGCCTCTTTGGTAATACCAAAGGCTTTACATTGTTTTAAGTGCAAGTCTGGTTTGAAAACCTGGAAGAATCAGGGTAGGGCTCGCAAAAACCACAAAGTCTTCTTTATCACAGTGAATTATGCTTCTCGACATTGCGTAACTATAATGTCTGTCCTAGTTTGCTTGCCCCTAAAACGTGCAAACAGTTGAAAGTCAAACCTGTCCTTAATTAGGATTTATTGTCAAAATACCAGGAATTTTACATTTTAACCCCTGATTAGAAATGATTTTTAAAAAAAATTTGGAGGGGGTGGGGGGGTCTAATAACATTTACCTAACTTTTAATAATTAGTGTCCTATTTATACTATTTAATTCAAAATGTTTAATTCTCATCTGTACCAATCATATGGTTCTTTGAGATTTTAGCCAAACTTTATGGAAGGTTAAATTGATGCATTGAATTTAATTTGGAGATGTTGTCTACATTCTGAAGTTGCATTATTTGGTGGTCCATATCATGTTTTGCCATCCAAGTTTGACACAATCTTACTGTTTTAGTGCCACAGCCCACAAAATGTTTTGAGGGAAGTTGACTGACGTGTTTAAAATAACCTTATACCGCTACTGCTAGTTCACGATATGACATGTACTGTCGCTTGTTTGTTGCGTAAAGTCACAAGTTGGAGTATTAGAGCCACAGTCACAGTGTGTGAGAAAAGGTCATCAAGGAGGTTTTCATAATGCTTATACTTTGAAAACACAGAGTTGATTAGACTTGTTTATTTATTCAGGTCCAAAAGAGTATTTGCTTTTGTCGCATTTATTCCCATTTTGCCAGCACAAGGGGCCTTGGAAGACAAGTTACCGAGGAACGCAAAATTTTAATTAGTGTATTTTAATCATTCAGGCTTTTCAAGCTAATCCACAGACCCCTGAGAATTCCCAAGATGCAGCTCTGTGCTGCTTTACCATTTATTGTTGAGTCTATTATAATTACTGTTAGTAGGTGGGGGATGGGAGACGTTTATTATGTTTTTCCATCTTTATTATAATTACTAGGGGGGAAAATGAAAGGATGCTGTTTCATTAAGTATAGAGATGATGCCATTTTCACCCTGTTTTCTCCTGTCTTCTTCCTGCCTTTGTTCAATAGCGCTATTGTACTGCCTTTCAATCAGATGCTTTCATACATTGCACAGCTTTGGGGGGGACAACAAAAAGAAAAATCTCGGTAAAGATGTTCTTAAAGAACTTAATTTCTGAAATAGATTCCACCATTGAAACAGTACTCTGCATGCAGAGGCACTGAAACACAAATAAATGTTCATTAATGGAGTTGGACCGGGATCAGAACACAAATACAAAAACCTTTCTTTAACATTCGTCATTAATTGAAGATAAGAGGACTACTAATTCTTTAAGCCCTAGCTTTTGGTGCTCTGGAGGGATTTTAGCATCTTCCAGTAATATTTCATGTTTAAATATTTTTTTCCCCAGCCTGTTCCTTTTAAGTCCCAAAAGTGTGTACATCTCAAACAGAGCTGAAATTTGTATCCAATAGGGCTGTCTCCTTTTAGATTCATTTCCGTGCTTTGATGGAAGCTACTGTGTGCAGACCAACTTAAAGTAGAAGAACGACTCATCGCCTTTGTGTGTTTGATAATGCATATTGTCAAATAGATGTTCCATGGGTTGAGCTTGTAGTGTGGCTGAGTTGGACTTGACCACTTCTAATGAAACTTCATTTCAGTTTCTGTCAAGGGCACCATTTTGGCAATGGGTCTCATCAATTATCCCAAGTGAACAGATCTGAAGCTGTCATTTGGGTGGAAAGCAGTTTGCATAACTTTTCCTGAGAATGAACTAATTAGGCCTCCAGTTCTTTGAATGGCTGTCATACTGTAAGTCTCTGATCACCAACATATGATAGACAAAGGTAGTAATATCTATCCAGAAACATAATTTGCATTCTGCTGCTGATGAGTAGAAATACTTCTGGAATGAGGAGAATGATAGATTGTAAAACAAAAAGACTAGATTTTGATCACAAGTGGCCTTGAGACAGAGTCCTATCAAGTTAGCAATGAGAATGTGAACAGAACTAGAAATTAAAGGATCTAGCAACCTACCAAAATAAAATATATGTTGCTTGCCTTCACCGCTAGTGCTTTGTTGCTTTAATTTCGGAAAGAGTATCCCAAAAGGTGAAAGACAAAGCAAAAATAAACATCCAATTTTAATCGTCTGGCTACTTTGGCTGCTCAAGTTTCAAAACCTATGCTGACGTATCACATGATACTGTAGAATCTTGCATGATTTCAGATATGATGAACTCCAATAATCCTTCGAAGTGTCGGGTATAGTTTTCTGTATGCTAATGTGCTTTTATAATAGCCCTGCCACAGTTTTGCTAAACTTTGTTAAAAGAAGTACCAACATTTATGCCCATGAATTTTCATGCCGTTGTTCAAAAGCATTCCATTATACTCTTATCAGCTAAAAAATAAAGTCTTTAGGACGTGCTGATGTGTTGCGTAACATTACACATGACAAGAGGTCGAGCTCCGTTTTAAGCTATTTTTGAGGCAGGTTTTTCCTGAAAATGGTGGTTAAATTACCAATTGTACGACTGAAGACATGGAAAGTTGGACATTTAGCAAAAAGACAGTAGAATAATTTTTCTTCTGAGGTCGTCTCCAAGGACAAAAATAATCCCCACCCTCCTCACAAATTGACACTAATGGTCTGTGCCCACATGATGTAGTATTTATTTATTTATCTATTTGTCTTTTTTTGTTTTTTTAATTAATTTATTAATTTATTTGTTTTTATAAAAATATCTTGAGAACAAATTGATGAATTCTCTTCGACACTTCCTTTTGAAGAAGTGGGAATTAACTTCACCTCTTCTTAACTCTGCAGGAGTCTTGTAGCATTATGTTGCCTCAAGATTGAAAGTCTCTATATTTTTTAGGCAAAAATGAGTGAAAGTAGTTAGATTAACTACATTTCAACAGGCCTATTTTGTTAAAAATCGATACATTGGTAATGCTTTGTTGCAGAGCGAAGTGCATCAGCCACGAAGATAAGTTAGCACAAATGAATTTCCACCTATTACACTGTCTAGTCAGTTCTTTGTTTTTTTATTACATGGGACGACAGCGACGATAATATAATACTGTATATTTATGCACCTTTCCAAAATTATTTCAAACAACAAAACAAACAACCTAACAAAAAAAAAAAAAAAGACTACCTCCAAGAACAATTTCCCAGATTGTCAATCATCAATGTCTTGCTATGTAGAATGCTGAGGGGTTCACTACTTCTCTTGGAACATTTAAAAAGCTTGAGAAGACAATTTTGACTATTGTAAAAATAATTTAGGGATAACAAAATCTGACCAAGCCTCTTGATAAAATGTACTGTTAAGCAAGACAAAATTATTTTATATATCAGTTACAAAATTGTGTATACAGTAACTGCAGATGTATGCTGATAGGTTTATTGACTGACTGCTCAAACAATATACCGTAATTTCTCATGTATAATGCACACCCATGTATAATACGCACCCCCAAAGTTGACCTCAGAATTCTGGAAAACCCTTCAACCTACAGTATGTATGATGCATTTTTACAATGCATGATTTTGCTTCTACCCATATGATCAAAACAGTAGTATTGTATAGTATAGTAGAAGTATTAGCTGTACTTCGATAGTTTTTTCAAATAATTATTCTGAAGTTAAGCACTTTATCTGAACACATAATTCTTTTTATTTACTTGCTCTTATTTTGAAATTCACAGTCCTACTTTTATTAAGTAAATAAGAAGACACACAGTTCCGCTCATATCTTTGATTACCCAGACAGAATTTCTAAGATGTGTACAATTCTACAAAGAAAACATGAGGGGCCAGGCAAAACACATTTTATTTTAATGGGATTCAACTTAAACTGTCGAGCATTTCAGAAAAGCATTATCATTAAACAAAACATAACCATAAAGAAATTACTGATGGTTGTTGTTCAGTCACAAGTCGCATTTAAAAAAAAAAAAAAAAGATTTCACAAATTCTACCAGGGTATGTAAATTTAGGAGCACAACTGTACATATGCAGTCATACGTACCCCTGTCATACATCGAGGTGCGCTTTCGGAGAGTTGTCACACTACAGATACAGGAAGATATCCCAAAAAATCAGACATGCTAGACTTTTCATTTTGGCGTCGTAGGCCGATCGTTGGTCGATTATGTCACACTACAAGAGGTTTTGTTGTTCCTGACAAAATATGTCGGGCCTGATCTGTAGCTTTAAAATCCCGTAGTCTGATCCAGGCATTAGCTCATGCTAATCACTTAGAACACTGCAGTTCATCTTACCTTTTGGCTTTGACATGCTTTTGTGTAGTCTCGACAATGCCAACTCTTCGCCCCTATCCTAACTGCAAAATCATGTTCTGAGAATTAATATAAAATAGTATTATAGTGAACAAAAATATAAATGCAACACTTTTGTTTTTGCTCGCATTTTTCATGAGCTGGACTCCAAGATCTATAATCCTTTTCTACAAAAGGCAGTTTCCCTCAAATGTTGTTCACAAATCTGTCTAAATATGTGTTAGCGAGCATTTCTCCTTTGTCGAGATAATCCATCCTCCCTCACAGGTGTGGCATATTAAGATGCTGATAAGACAGCATGATTATTGCACAGGTGTGCCATAGGCTGACCACAAGAAAAGGCCACTCTGAAATGTGCAGTTTTATCACAGAGCACAATGCCACAGATGTCGCAAGTGCTGAGGGAGCGTGCAATTGGCATGCTGACTGCAGGAATGTCCACCAGAGCTGTTGCCGTGAATTGAATATTCATTTCTCTACCATAGGCTGTCTCCAAAGTCGTTTCAGACAATTTGGCAGTACGTCTAACCGGCCTCACAACCGCAGCCAATGTTTAACCACACCAGCCCAGAACCTCCACGTACAGCATGTTCACCTCCAAGATCGTCTGAGACCAGCCACCTGGACAGCTGCTGCAACAATCGGTTTGCATAACCAAATAATTTCTGCACAAACTGCATGCTCGTCATCCTCATCGGGGTCTCGACCTGACTGCAGTTCGTCATCGTAACCGACTTGAGTGGGCGAATGCTCCCATTCAATGGTGTCTGGCATGTTGGAGAGGTGTTCTCTTCACGGATGACTCTCGGTTTTCACTGTTCAGGGCAGATGGGAGACAGCGTGTGTGGCGTCGTGTGGGTGAGCGGTTTGCTGATGTCAACGTTGTGGATCGAGTGGCCCATGGTGGCGGTGGGGTTATGGTATGGGCAGGCGTATGTTATGGGCAACGAACACAGGTGCATTTTATTGTTGGCATTTTGAATGCACAGAGATACCGTGACGAGATCCTGAGGCCCATTGTTGTGCCATTCATCCACGACTATCACCTCATGTTGCAGCATGATAATGCACAGCCCCATGTTTCAAGGATCTGTACACAATTCCTGGAAGCTGAAAACATCCCAGTTCTTGCATAGCCAGCATACTCCCCAGACATGTCACCCATTGAGCATGTTTGGGATGCTCTGGATCGGTGTATACGACAGCGTGTTCCAGTTCCTGCCAATATCCAGCAACTTCGCACAGCCATTGAACCAACCTGTGGACCAACATTCCACAGGGCACAATCAACAACCTGATCAACTCTATGCAAAGGCGATGTGTTGCATGTGTGAGGCAAATGGTGGTCACACCAGATACTGACTGGTTTTCTGACCCCCCAGGCCCCCACAATAAAGCAAAACTGCACATTTCAGAGAGGCCTTTTATTGTGGCCAGCCTAAGGCACACCTGTGCAATAATCATGCTGTCTAATCAGCATCTTGATATGCTACACCTGTGAGGTGGGATGGATTATCTCGACAAAGGAGAAATGCTCACTAACACAGATTTAGACAGATTTGTGCAATGGCCTTTTGTGTAAGTAGAAAAAGTTTTAGTTCTTTGAGTTCAGCTCACGAAAAAACAAAAGTGTTGCGTTTATATTTTTGTTGAGTGTAAATTAGCAGCACTATATTTTCCTAAATCTGCAAATTTCAGAAGGCTTCGCTCTCAAACACATTTTTTGGAAATGGCCAGCTCACAAAAGATTTTTTGTGCAACTGCACACTTGGTGTGTGAGCAAGCACTCCAGAGATCCAACTATTTGTATACAAACACTTAAAAGTCAATTTTCCATTATATGAGACCTTTAAACGTGGAGTAATCATCTCGAAATTACCACATTTTTCTGATAATGATGAAAAACTCAGGGGTGCAGTGTTTAAACAGGTTTGAACACATTTCCTTTCAATGAGAAGAACATAATGAAAAGATCAAGAAATCCTAATTATGATTACAAATGGTACAGCGAGGACATCCTGTCTCTCACAAATTACAGATGTTAAAGGCCAAAGAGGAAAAATGACATTGATGTAAATTCACATTTGTTGGCTTCGGATTTTTGTTTTTTAAAGTAATGTGTAGATCATTCAGCTTTTAGTCCTCTGTTCATTTATTCCCCCAGAAAAACTCCTCATCGACCCAAACCACCTTGGCTGCTCTTTTTTGTTTCTTGTTTTCATGATCCTTTGAAAAAGCTCCACTTCTGCCATTTGTAAATTCCTCATCCAAAACATTCCACTATTTAAAACTTTTAGCGTAATTTATGGTCAGAAATCTTCAGCATTTTCCAACCATTGTAAGTCATTTGAAGTCAATTCATCAACCTTTGAAACCGAGATCACACAGTCTCTAAATTATGGTTACTGGTGATGAACTCTGGGGTCATACAGAGGATTCCAGCGTATTTATCAAACGATTACAAGGACATACAGTATAACTTACTTCACCAGTGGCAATTAAAAAGTGCCAATGTTGTAGGTTTAACATTATAGAAAATTACGTTGTGAATTAAGCTAAGAACTTTCTTCGAACAGGCTTTTCGAATTAGAATTAGGCACTTAGGCACTGCGCTCCACAGTAACGGTCTCGGCATGTAGGCAGTGCAAAGCATAATGGGAAGAAAGGCAGGCAGATTCTGCTACTTCGCGGATTTCTTTAGGGTGCTCTTTTTAACTGCAGTACTGTTATTGGAGAAAATCAAGCTAAATGTTGCTCTTTACTTGCATTTGTTCCTGTTATGATTGTCTGCATTAGCTATACATTGGGCTAGGTTGAGCTTATATAATGAAACTTTTGTGTTAAACATTTTGGTCATGTTCACTGAATCACTAAACAACTTGATGACTTACCAAATGTGAGTTGAAAATTACTCAGTCGGATTTTTTTTTCTCTGAAGTAAAAGAGCCCCATCATTGCTGCCACAATAAGTTATATAGTCAATAATGCTAACTGTACCAGAGATGTGCAGGTGAATAAGTGCACTACATTGATGAAGAAAAAACCCCCACACACACTCAATTCACTGAATCCGCAATACAGTAAGTGAACCGCAATATAGCGAGGGATTACTGAACTTTGAGGAAGCTATCTGCATTATAATGACTTAACTCCCGCAACACCATTCAGCTCCTTTCCTATATACAGTAGTTGTTTCTATCCCATCCCACCCATGACTGATCCACAACCAACAAGACGAGTAAGTGGTGCCCTTTGCGACATATTAAACAACATAACAGGTACAGCTTTAGTGTCACCTCCTTTTTAGTGAGAACCCCCCCCCCACACACACACACACATTAAACATAAGCTGTTATAGGACCCAAAGGAGCATAGCAGTCTACTTTCCAATGATGTTGTCAGCCATGTGGTGTACACCCTTGAGAGGTGAGGGTAATCAGCCTTTTCATCTCCGGAGGATGGCCGGGCTCTATCCTTTCCTTGCTGTCAGTCTATGCCTTGTGTTTTTTTGTTTTCTTTATTATTATTTTTTTTACATTAATTCTGAGCTCTGTAAATGTCATATTTAACACTCCCTGAAGAAAGAAAAACCACACACACTCTGATTGCTTTTCATTTGGAGAGTTTTTTATCACAAGCTAACTTCCAGCATCAACCCTTTACAGTGTACATGTTGAAATACTTGAACATTTCAACCCGAAACAACGATGAATTTTGTAGGACTTGTGAAAATTGTGACTTACAAAAATTCTATTAAAATAATTAATATCATCATAAAAATATTAATAGAGGTTTAAACAATCACAACTGTTATTGTATACTGTAATAGTAACACATTGTGTAGACGTCCCAAAACATTGACTATACACCATGTTTAGGAAAGTTCAACAACAATCAACAGTCCTAATCTTAACAAAGGTATACCGTGGATATAAAATATCTCCACACCCCTGTTCAAATGGCAGGTTTTTGTGATATATAAAAAAATAAAAAATAATAATAATTTCAAAACTTTCTTTCCACCATTACTGTGACCTATAATCTTTACAACTCAAGTGAAAAAAAATTAATGGGGAAGTAAAAAAAAAATAACCCCAAAATTAGATCATGTGGTTGCACAGGTATGCACACCCTCATAACTGGAGATGTAGATGTGTGAATTGACAAACAGTACACACCAACCACCATTTAACATGCCTTTGAGTAACTTCAAATAAAGTTCAGATGTTGTAATAGACTTTTTCTGACATTTTCTGTAGTCACATCTTACAGCACAAATCTCGGTCTGCAGAGAGCCTTCACAGCATCTGAGGGATGACGTTGTTCAAATGTATCAGTCAGGAGAAGGGCCTAAAATAATTTCAAGGCATTAAATATACACGCACACAGTGAAGAAGGTTATCATATAGTGGAGAAAATATGGGCGGCACGGTGGCCGACTGTTTAGAGCGTCAGCCTTACAGTTCTGAGGACCAGGGTTCTGGCCCCGCCTGTATGGAGTTGCATGTTCTCCCCGTGCATGTGTGGGTTTTCTCCGGGCACTCCGGTTTCCTCCCACATCCCAAAAACATGCATGAATTGGAGGCTCTAAATTGCCCGAAGGTGTGAATGTGAGTGCGAATGGTTGTTTGTTTGTATGTGCCCTGCGATTGGCTGGCAACCAGTTCAGGGTTGCCCGATGATAGTTGGGATGGGCTCCAGCATGCCCGCGACCCTAGTGAGGAGAAGCGGCTCAGAAAATGGATGGATGGATGGAGAAAATATGGCAGTGGCAATATACCATTACCAAGAACTAGACGTCCCTCCAAAATTGAAGAAAACACGAAAAGGCAACTGGTCAGAGAGGCTGCCAAAAGGCCGACAGCAACATTGAAGGAGCTGCAGGAATTTCTGGAAAGTACTGGTTGTTTAGTATATGTAACAACAGTCTCCTGTCTTTTTTTATATGTCCGGGTTACGGGGTAGTGTGGAAAGATGGCCATAATTCCAAAAAGTATGTGTGGTGCAAACACAACACTGCTCATCACCAAAAGAATATGATGGTGACAGTGAAGCATGGAGGGTAGCAGCAATATACTTTGAGGCTGTTTTTCTTTAGCTGAAACTAGGCCCGAGTCAAGGTGGAGAGTTTATTTTTCATTATTATTCATTCATTATTAGCTCAACACATTCCGACTTCTTCTCCTAGAAAGAAAACATCAAGAAACACATCAATATGATTAGAAACATTAATGGTGTAAAATGTTTTGAAATGATTTATCTTGGTCTCATTTTTTAAATCACAAAAACCTGGTAATTGAACAGGGGTGTTTAGACTATCAACTGCACATCAATGCTCGTACTATTGCATCTTTAATATAATTTAAAAAGTTAATTCATGTAATACCTTTTCTCTTTGAGTGATGCCCTTATCCATCTATTTAAACCGGGATATTTTAATTTTCCTTTTTCTTTTCTGATTGGCAGAAATAATGGCTTTGCTGCCTCAAAGTGATCCATATGGGGTCAGTTTTGAACATTATTTTAAAAACCATGGGAACCATGATTTCTTCCGAGAGAAAGATTGAACTTATTTCATTTAAAGTCCACTGATAAAAGGCACATGAAGGAATTATACATTTGACTTTACAGGTCTTTAGACCGGTGTTTGCTAAACCCTTTGAGCAGAATACACAAATTGAACATAGTTCCTCTCCAATTTAACTCCAATTTAAAAACAGACAAAACATTGACATAATTAATGTAAATTAATATTAGGGAGACATTTAGTACAAAAAAAAATAAAAATCAAGAAAGTCCTTGTGTCTGCCTGTTGATCAGTAAAATACACTATATTTTCAAAAGTATTGGCTCACCTGCCTTGACTCACATATGAATTTAATATCCCATTCTTAATCCACATGGTTTAATATGATACCGGTCCACCCTTTGCAGCTATAACATCTCAAACTCTTGTGGGAAGGCTTTCAACAAGGTTGAGGTGTGTATTTATGGGAATTCATGCGCATTTTTCCAGGAACATATTTGTGAGGTTAAACACTGATGTTGGACGAGATGGCCTGACTTTCAGTCTCTGCTCTAATTCATCCAAAAGTGTTCTAGGGGCAAGGTTGAGGGGCAAGATTGTGCATGCCAGTCAAGTTCTGAATCAGAATCAGCTTTATTGGCCAGGTATGTTACAAGACACACAAGGTATTTGTCTCCGATGGTTGGAGCCACTCAACTATAACAACAAACAGCCACTATGAAGAAATATACATTTAGGACATAAAAAACACGAGTGTGGAGAGTCGTTGAGCAATGAAAGTCTACCACTATTGTGGTGATCCTGCTATAATAGCAATTGTGTAAATGATGCAGAGTGCTCAAGTAACCTATTTAGAGCAGTTTAAAGTGACTGATAGAGCAATGATCTGGTACAGTGATGATTGTGCAAATGGTGCAGAGAATACTCAAACGCATAAGTGGCCAGTAGTAATCAACAACAGTGTGCAAATTGTGCAGCGTGATTAATAAAACAGTAAATGCACGAATAATGCGGAAGTGTGGCAGCATGTTGCAATGAAATTGTAAGTTAACTAATGGCAAGAAGGAAGAAGCTATTGTAATGTCTACTGGTTTTAGTTTGCATTGTTCAGTAACGCCTATAACGCCTACCTGAGGAAAGGAGCTGGAATAGGTGGTGACCAGGATGTGGAGTGTCCAAGAAAATTTTACGCGCCCTTGTTTTAGTCCTGGCAGTGTCCTCAAGAGTGATTAGGTGGGTACCGATAATTTTTTCAGCAGCCTTGACTGTCCGTTGCAGTCCGATTTTGTCCTTCTTTGTAACAGCACCAAACCAGACTGTGATGGATGAACACAGAACCAATTCAGTGACTGCTGTGTAGAACTGCCTCAACAGCTCCTGTGGTAGGCCGTGCTTCCTCAGAAGTCGTGAGAAGTACATACTCTGCTGGACCTTTTTGAGGATGGAGTTGATGTTGGTCTCCCACTTCAGGTCCTGAGAGACTGTAATTCCCAGGAATTTGAAGGTTTCGACAGTTGACACAGGGCAGTTGGACAGCGTGAGGGGCAACTGTGGGGCAAGTCCACGATCATCGCCACCGTCTTGAGCATGTTCAGCTCCAGGTTTTTTTGGCCACACCAAAGCTCCAGCCGGTCCAATTCCTGTCGACACGCAGACCCGTCACCGCCTTTGATGAGGCCAATGACTGTGGTGTCGTCTGGAAACCTCAGGAGTTTGACAGCTGGGTGCGTTGAGCTGCAGTCATTCATGTAGAGAAAGAAGAGCAGTGGAGAGAGGACACAACCTTGGGGGGTCCCGGTGCTGATAGTGCGTGTGGATGAGGTGGTGTCCCCCAGCCCCACCTGCTGTGTCCTGCCCGTCAGGAATCCGTAAATCCACTGGCAGATTGTAGGCAAGACATTGAGCTGGAGAAGTTTGGAGGGGAGGAGTTCGGGGATAATGGTGTTGAACGCAGAGCTGAAGTCCATTAACAAGATCCTCGCATTGGTCCCTGTGCTGTTGAGGTGTTCCAGGATGAAATGCAGTCCCCTGTTGACTGCATCATCCACAGACCTGTTTGCTCGATAGGAAAACTGCAGGGGTCCAGCAGGGTTCCTGTGACACTCTTGAGGTGGTCCACCACGAGGCATTCAAAGGACTTCATGACCACAGATGTCAGGGCGACAGGTCTGTAGTCATTCAGTTCTGAAATTGCAAGTTTCTTGGGGACTGGGATGATGGTGGAGCGTTTGCGGCAGTATGTGAAAGTATCATTTTGAAATCTACAGTAGGAGGTATTCAAGTCGTCAGCCAGTCCTTTATTGTTCTCCGCTTGGGGGGATGATTGCTTGTAATTGGTCAGTGATTGTAATCCTCGCCAAACTGACGTAGAGCTGTTAGCACCAAACTGGTTTCCCAGCTTTTTTGCATAATTTCTCTTTGCAATGTTGATTTCTTTCCTTAGAGATAGGGTGAGAAGCTCGGTCATCCGGGAGGATCTCAGAGTAGAGCCGCTGCTCCTCCAGATTGGGAGCAGCCAGATGAGGTGGCTGGGGCAACTGATTCGGATGCCTCCCGGACGCCTCCCTGGTGAGGTGTTCCGGGCACGTCCCACCGGGAGGAGACCCCGGGGACGACCCAGGACACGCTGGAGAGACTACGTCTCTCGGCTTGCCTGGGAACGCCTCGGGATCCCCTCATAAGAGTGAAGTGGCTGGGGAGAGGGAAGTCTGGGCGTCCCTGCTAAAGCTACTGCCCCCGCAACCCGACCTCGGATAAGCGGTAGAAAATGGATGGATGGATGGATTTCTTTTGTCATCTGGTTTCTGGCCTGATTGTACAAGGGGATCTGGGGGGGATTGTACAAGGGGATCTGTCCCCACTGTGGCTAGGCGTCCCAGTGAACCACTGCCTCTTGTTATTGAATGTGCAAAATGTCTTAGTTGGTATACACACATCTTCACAGAAGTTGATGTAGGATGTAATAGGGTATATTCATCCAAGCTGCCACTTCTTTACTGTTTTCACCACAGGCTTCGCATATTTAAGTTTGTGCCAGTATGTTGGTATTACGTGAATTAAACAGTGATCAGACAAGCCCATAGCTGCACGGGGAATAGCAAAATTCGAGTGCTTTCGTGTGGTATAGTAGTGGTCTAGAATGTTGTTTTCCCTGGTGGGACAGTCAGTGTGGTGCTTTCATTTAAGGAGTTTGTCATTGATTTTTGCTTTGTTAAAGTCGCTGCCACCGCCCACATCACCCCAGGAGAGCATGGGGGCCCCAGCCATCAACAGGGCCCAACGCAGGAGCCAGCAGCCACCCAAAAAAAAAAAAAAAAAAAAACGGTTATAGCCCGCCAAAAAGAGCCCAAGTTAAGCGCCCGTCGTGAGTAGGGTTGGGCATCGAGAATCAAGAACCGACCGGAACCCACAGAAAGGGCATCCCACAGCACCTAAACACCAACCCTGTGCCACACTGGTGAAAGTCGGGAAAGGAACCAGCGTCCACAGCACCCGGCCCCACCCATCAAAAAAAAAAAGCGCGCACTGTCCAAAACATGAGGCCCCAAGCCCAAAACAGGAAGCCAAGCAAAAACCTGCACACACAAATCACCCGACGCCATGAAGCAGCCCCAAACAACCACTTTGACAACACTACAGCAACACCCCAGCCGAAACACCAACCAATGAATACCAAGTCAACTGGGCCACCCCCACACACACCGCCCCCCCAGCCCACACATTCAACACCGATACTGGCCACAGAGAACCCCCGAGTCAAATGCCCACCCCAGTCCACGCTGCGGGCGGTCAAGAAAATGGACGACCACAATCCGGACACCCCCCCCATCCAAACCACGCAAACATCACTGACCCAGCCCCCCAACAGAACCGGAACCGAGGACCGGGAACCGGAACCGAAACATGTAACCGAAACCGTCCTGGCCAAAAAGGCGGTGGAGGGAGGGAGATTATGATGTGGATGAACTTGACTGGGCTGGACAGTCCTGACCTCAACCCTTTAGAACACTTTTGGATGAATTAGAGCGGAGACTGAGAGTCTGGCCTTCTTGTCCAATGTCAGTGTATAACCTCACAAATATGCTCCTGGAAAAATGGTCATGAATTGCCATAAACACACCCTTAAACCTTGTTGAAAGCCTTCCCACAAGAGATTAAGATGTTATAGCTGCAAAGGGTGGACCGATGTCATATTAAACCCTATGGATTAAGAATGAGATGTCACTTAAATTCATACCTAAATCAAGGCAGGTGAGCGAATACTTTTGGCAATATAGTGGTTTCAGGCGTTTTACTTTGGCATTTAAAATATAAAGTGACCTGGTCCTGAACCGTTACTGATGGTGTAGTGGTACATTCGGCTGACTTCGGTGAAGGCAGCGTGGGTTCAGTTCCCACTCAGTGATGGTGTGAATGTGAGTCTGAATGGTTGTCTGTCTCTGTATGTGCCCTGCGACCGACTGGCGACCAGTTCAGGGTGTAGTCTGCCTTTTGCCCGAAGGAAGCTGGGATAGGCTGCAGCATCCCGTGACCCTAAATAGGTTAAGTGGTGTAGAGAATTGATGGCTGGATGGTCCTGAACCAAATTTTTTGGAAAAGCGGCTCCAGATTCATAAGATCTTTTTTGTAAATATAAACGCAATCTTTGACACAATTAGATTACTGAATATTATTATGTAACTCCACTGTGATTGAACAGAAATCAGCACAAGCAGGGGATCACAATGTAATTTCTAGAAAAAGATGGCAAGCTGAACGCCCTCATTAAAGTACTGTACATATTTCATATAAGCCATTGAACTCTGGGAACACACCTTCCTTCGGTGTAGGTGTGGAACAGTTGCTCTCGTCTGTGCACCTCCCTAAACTAGCAGACGTGCAGGGCTTGTAAGAAAATTAGTCAATTTAATTTCCTTGAGTAATGAAAATGTCATGCACCATTTAATAAAACTGCAAGAAAAAAAGTCTTGAGTTTTACATGCTGTAGCAAGAGAGGACCCCGTGGATTTGAAAGTTTGACAGTTGCCCCTTTTGATGTTTTCCCTGAGTTGTGTTTCTTTTTTTTCCACTTGGTGTGATTTCAAATTAATCGTAACAGCTCGGATGTAAATGTGAAAATGAGACTTGTTTGGTCTCCCTGTGACAAGCCAGAGCGCTGCTGGCTGAGGCAACTGATATCTCTTTCCCCTTTAAACTGAAAATTATTTGATGTTTATGAGTTTGTCTCATCTTCAAGGTCAAAAATGTAATTTTTGCTCTTTCAAAGGGATATAACCTTAAAAGAGAAGCGCCATCCTTGCTGATTAATGAGAGACTCCTGCATTTGATGTTTCAGCTGTGACATTTTAAACTTTAAATATTTTATATGCATACCTGTGAAAAAATGAAGACATGCATTCATGTGGAATAAACGGTATTGCAGAGAAGAAAGGCTAGGCTGGGTATGATTTTAATAGAACAGTTAGAGTGCAATGGTTTTTCTTGGTGATTTTTATTTGAGCTTTTTATGTGTGTGCAAGCTGATTTAAAGGCACACTAAATCATTGGGGATGGGGAGTGCTGGATTATGCATTTAATCAAGGAGTAGGCCTTGGGAGAATAGCTGTCCGAGTCACTGGGGCATCAGTGAGCCTTGGCTCTAACATGGGGCCAACCCTTTTTGTTCTTCGCCATAATGGCCCATTTTCACATCATTTGGAGAACAAAAATGGCAGAGCCTTTGCTTTTGTTCTAGCCATGTCCCTAATGATCACCAGAATCAGTGGCTGTTTAAAATAAAGAAAACCTTTGTGTCAATTTATAGAAAATTAGGAAATTGGCACACAGACCTCTACAACATACCACGGTACAAATTAGCTTTATTTTGGGACATCGTACTATGTTTACACCGTTTCTTGCATAACATGCAGTAGCACTTTACGCCAAGTACCAGTTATTGGAGCAGTGTTTTCTTGCAATGGTTATTAGCCAGTACAATAGCCTGTGCATTTTGCTAACCAACAAAAACATGCTTCAGAATTCCAGAAAATGTATTTGTTCATTGCCAACAAAACATGTCATGTATTATTTATATTATATATTATAAATATTATTTGATCATTTTGTGTGACAGCTGCACACAACAGTCACACAAAATGAGATATGTCTGAAGATAATTCCATATTATTGAAAAACGAACGAGGTGCTCTGTTGTAATGGAAATAACACACATGCTATTCTTATTAGTCCGTGTACCATCTAACTAACTTTTAAGTTCTTTTCAGATAGAGTTACTACATATTGAAGCTTTAAGACCCAGATGGTATGATACTTGAATCCCTCTTTTTCTGTAGAATACAGACAGTGTGGTGTGGTAATTGTTTCAGCATTAGTCTTGAGTAGTGAGCATTCAAAAAGCAAATGCCTCATGACTGGCAAAAGCACAGTAGCTCATTCGTCAATCATTTGTTTTATTTTATTTTATTTTTTTTTTTTGTACCTCATCAAAGTCTTTACAGCCCTGAGACATACTATTGGAAATGTGAAAAGCCTGACGTGGCTCGAGAGGGACAAATGAGAAGTTTCAAAAGCGAAAAATGCTGGAGGCTGAAAGATACATTAACCAAGTTGCATTGTTAATATGTACTGTATCTTACAAATTTTCGCATGACTTAAACGGGACATGGTATGCATTTTCTCCCCAATATTTAATATAGTTCCCAGGTGTCCTAATCACATATGTGGTACGCTTTAGTCAATTACCCCATGGATTGAGAAGTATAAGACATGATTTTAAAGTTTTAATTTTAAATTTAAATGTATTACTGCGATTGGCTGGCAACCAGTTCAGGGTGTACCCCGCCTCCTGCCCGATGACAGCTGGGATAGGCTCCAGCACGCCCGCGACCCTAGTGAGGAGAAGCGGCTCAGAAAATTGATGGATGGATTTAAATGTATTAAATTTTCTTGCCATGGTGAATTTGGTTATTTTTCAGGGCATATTTGTCTCATTCTGTGCACCAGCGCTCATTCTGCCCCATATACTGCTGGGCCAATGGCAAGTCCAGCTTTTGTTAGATTGACAACCAGTGGGTTGGATGTCCGTTGGCCGGCTGCTTGCTTCTCTTGCTTTGGAAGCGGAGCCCTAGTGTGGAAAGCAATTTTGTGCCTCTAATTTAAAGACAATGAAAGCATTTTGACTTGTGGATGCAACATTTACCTCTGTCTATGTGACGCATGAACACGCTTCTTCACGGAGCAAGTAAGTGAGGCATTCCTGAAGCGAATTATGTTATTTAACGCTAATCTGTGAATTGAACAATACTTGATGCACCTGTTTACCTTTTGTGAAGAGATCACTGGCTAATATACAATTTTTACCACTGCCCCCCACACACACACTTAAAAGGAGTTGCCACTGAGATTCCTTTGCGTCATCACATGTAAATGCGACATTTCATCACCAAGCAGCCAAAATACACTTGTCAATTAAGGTATCAGTGTGGTGCATGACATTGCTAAACACAAATACCCCAGTGTACCATGTCGACAACTTAGCTTGACTCAACTAATCATAATCAGAAGCTACAGCCCATGACACTGTTAGCTAACGATAAATTGTGCTAATACTGCAGCTGTGCTTACCTATTGGCTTTAACATGGAGTATCAAAGTGGTTCTTTCACTCTGGAACTTTGGTCAGGCTAGCTGCCAGGTCGTGGCTAGGAAAATCAGTGTGGGGGTGATGATTATGTTAAATAGCCCCACTTTTTCGTACCAGTGGGAAAGAAGTGCATCATGGCCCGCTCATAGACACATTTTCAGGAATAGACAGATAAGACATATACTTGGTTGTTTAATTTCACACTTGATGGGTTGGCAGGCTCTCCTTCTCCAGAGACCCATCTATTTGTATACAAACAAAAAAAGCAATTTTCCACAATATGTCCCCTTTAATACAACAACGCTGCTCACTTTCTGATGTACACTGCATTTTTCCACATTGCTTTAAGTTATATTCCTGGTTCTATGGTCTTCATCTTATTTCTCTCTTTGTAGCTGCTTTTATCTGCTGATGGCCTCACAAAAGCACAAAGAAGAAGGGAAAAAAAAAAAAAAACCCACAAGTTAGTTAATCCATTATTGAGCTGAAGTCTTATCAAGGTATTGCATGACGTCATGCGCAGTAACGGTTCCACCTTAGCATGCAAGGTTGAGGCAAATTCCACTCTTAACACAAATTATGCTTAACTGTATCTATTTTATTCCTTTTTCACCACGAGCCTAACATCTTTGTTGGCGAGATGTGCAGACGCAATTAAGCCTTTTAGCATGACTCTGAATGATTATCTGATCCATTGATGCCTTGTTTTCTTTGCTGAAATGTAATTATGAAATTGGACACGTTCCAGAATAATAACAAACGAGTAAAATTTGGGTGTGTAATTCAAATTTTCTCTATATTCTCCAATTCTTTTGTACTTTTCTCAAAGTGAAACACACCATGCAAAGGGAAATCTGCACAGTCTGGCGGCGTCAGTCTTATCGCTGCTCACACAGCATTGCCATTAAATTGAAACAGTGTAGAAAAATATTTTTTTTATACTATATATATTATATATATATATATATATATATATATATATATATATATATATATATATATATATATAGTTAGTTGTTTTGTTATTTTTACGACAGGTTTTAATGCCATACGTATTACATTAAGGCCATATGCGTAATAAACATGAGTTGAAAAAAAAGGCTGTTCAGGTTTTTTGGTTATGTTTAATAGTGGAGTCCTGTTAGCCTGAGGCAAGTTATTGTCAGTCTCCAAGATGTTCCCATTACCACCAGTTCTTTGAAAATTAATACGTGTGCTTAATGCTTGATGACTTGCTTTCCTGCTGCCCGGCAAAGCTTAATGTTTAATTTAAAAGTAATCGCGTGCTTTGTATGTCAGAGTCATGCAACTGTCTCAGGTCGTAATCAACCTGGCAGTGCATGAATCAAGGATGAACTTTGAAAGCAAATGGAAGGTAATGGTAACACTTCCATACAAGGTGCCAAATATATTTTGTTTTATATGGCAAAGGAACTACATTCCCGCATAACGTCCCTCTATCTGGTATGTTAGGTGCTTACACGGTACAGGATAATATATACCGTATTTTCACGACCATAAGGCGCACTTAAAAGTCTTCAATTTTCGCCAAAATGGATGGGGCGCCTTATAATGCAGCGCACCTTATGTGTGCACAGAGTTCCAAAATCTTTAAATGTTGTTGTGTGATTTTGATGAGCGCTCCGCTTGACTGACTTTGGAGCATATCCTGCCAACACGCTCCTTATATAAAGGAAAGGCAGACGTGACTGAGGACAGCATGCGGACGTTAAAGGGGGAATGGTGCGCGTGAAAGAGGACGCTAAAGGCACGCCCCCAGTAGGTATATAGTGCATTGTGCAAAACAACATCGGTTTGTGCCCCCAAAAATGGCACCTACGAAGAGACACGTTTAGGAAGCACAGTTTAAACTGCAAGCTATCAGTTACGCGGAGGAACATGGGAATCGAGCAGCCGCGAGAGAATTCAAGATCAACAAATCCATGGTTCGCAAGTGGAGGGAGCAGGAAAACGAGCTTCGCCAAGTCAAGAAGACGAAGCTGAGTTTCCGCGGAAACAAGGCGAGGTGGCCCGAGTTGGAAGACCAACTTGAAGAATGGATTAATGAGCAAAGAACAGCCGTCTCTACAGTCACCACTCGACTCAGTGCAATAACTCGGAGCTTGCCATCATTCCGGGAGGCTTGACGAAGGAACTCCAACCGCTGGACATCGGTGTAAACAGGGCGTTCAAAGTGAAATTGCGAGCGGCACGGGAGCGATGGATGACAGATGGTGAACACAGATTTACGAAGACTAGGAGGGCGAGTTACGCCACAATTTGTGAATGGATTGTGGATGCTTGGGCTAACTTGTCTGCTTGTTTGAGCATTCGTAAAAGCCATCATCACTTCTGAGAAGCCGCACGGCAACTCTGACAATGACGAGAGGGAACCTGGTGTGTTTGATGGAGAACTTGCCCAGCTGTTCATTTCGGATACAGAAGATGAGGACTTTGATGGATTTGTGGATGAAGATTGATAAAACAATAACATGAGTACATTGTTAAATACTTCAATGAAGTACAAACGAACTAAGTTTTGGTCCCTACTGTATGTTTTAAGCTAGCGTATGTTTTACCATGCCTGTGCCCAATAATACGGTGCGCCTTATGTATGTGTTAAATACAGAAATAGACCCCGTAACTGAGACTGCGCCTTTTAGTACGATGCGCCTTATGGTCGTCAAAATACGGTACATAGCACTGTGTCAGCATACACCACATGGATAAAAGTACACATATTTTTGTTTATTACAAAAAACATGAATCAAACAAGCAATTTCCTGCTTGATGATCAGTGCTATAGCTCAGAGAATCTTACAATGAAAATCAAGTCAGTAGTGACCTGGTCCATTAATAATAATAATAAATACAACCTCCAAAGGGGGGACCAATTCTATCTATCCATCCATCCATACATTTCTACCACTTATCCCAGGTGACTTGTTGTCTAGTTTAGGTGAATGGTACACTACACCCTGGACAGCCAATCAGGATTTACACATCGTTACATACAACTATTCATACTCACATCCACACCAATGGTCACTGGGTGGGTAGGCACTGTGAAAGTCTTGTTACCCTGGACTACCAGTGACCCAATCTTGTATTTTCTTCCATTTTCAATTTACAATATGCACACAGTATGTACAAACGACCATTATGACCAGGTCTCTTATATTGTTTTATTATGTACATCCTTAAGCTTTTCTCTAGATAAACTATTTAGAACAGGGATGTGCTTTAAATGAGGGCATGGTTTGTTTTCTCCTCCTATTTGCTCCTGTGGGGGATTAATGCTGTCAGTCACTTTGATTGGCACCTCTCAAATCACACCCTTGCAGCAAAGTGGCTGATTTTGTCAGGGACAGAATGACGTTATCGGTACAACCTTGTTTGGAGACTTGCAAAACCGCTAAAGCCGCAATTCATGGGAGATCTGTTTACAATCTGCTCTGGCCATTGACTGCTAAACAGCCTGCGCAGATCCATCCTGGGCCACTCGCAGCAGGAGTGGAGCAGAGCAATTACATCCTCAAACAGCAATCTGAGGCTTGGACGGCATGCAAACAGACATGAAGTACACATACAAACACTGACAGATTTGGTCATAAGCAATACGTTTGCGCAAGATTGTGTGGAGTCTTGTTAAGCTGAAACACAGAAGCATTCCTTTTCAAAATATTTTCCTTGCCAAAAACTTAGATTTGAGTATTATTGTAGATTGAGCAACATAGCCATGGAAGGCTTTGTAAACTGATGTAAAAAACAACAACAACAACAAAAAACAACAACAACATCCTAACCATTTTAACGTCATTAGAGCGGATGTGTGTCAAATGTTCAGAGCACCACGCTCGACTGTTATATAGTCCCGCGTTAAAAAATGCTAACATCATCAACATGAGCTGCAATGACATCCATCCATTCGTCATACCACTTATCCTCACTCGGGTCGTGAGGTCGTTTGCTGTAGCCTACCCCAGCTAACTTAGAGCAAGAGGCGGGGGACACCATAAAATGGTCACCAGCCAATCACAGGGCACAAATAGACAAACAGGCATTCACGCTCACATTCACACCTAAGGACAATTTAGAGTCTTCAATTAACCTAACATGCATGTTTTTGGAATGTTGGAGTAAACCAGAGTATCTTGGAGAGAAAACACATACAGTAGGCTTGGATTTGAACCCACAACCTAAGAACTGTGAGGTGGATGACATTGATATCACCCCTCTTTTTATTTGATTTTAATGTTTTACAATATCTGAGAAATAAGACGTGGTCAAACTTGATTCTTAAAGTTGAATGGTTGTTACATTTAATATATATTATTACTACAGATTTTGTTCCTACTTTGTTAGTGAATGTTTATAGAACAACGTAACGAACAACTTTCCATTCTGGTTCCTTCCACAACATCTAAACTGCAAAGTGCTGAATATTCTAGATGGACATGTTTGGAATTCAAGCAGGGAAGATTGTGAGTCTTCCAAAGCAAGGTTAAAAG
The DNA here is from genome assembly GCF_024500275.1 of Phycodurus eques. Lineage (NCBI taxonomy): Eukaryota > Metazoa > Chordata > Actinopteri > Syngnathiformes > Syngnathidae > Phycodurus > Phycodurus eques. Next base: position 18,011,757 of record NC_084525.1, read on the forward strand.
CTATAATGATATCATAAGAAGATTAAAAGCATTAGAGGTATTGTCAGTGGATCATTTTTATTTTGCCCACTGCACTGCTAGTCAGCATTTCTTCTTCTTTTTTTCCTCCTGTTGTTAGATTGGACATATGGCCCTCTAATCCAAAGTGGCTGATTGTTATTTTTACAGCCCTGGAAGATTTTCTTATTTCGGGTGACACTAAATCATCATTTCACTCAATGAGCTACAGAATGACAAAGTAGAGAACATAGCATGAATGCACTTCCTTCATAGCTCATGTAGCTTACACTATGATGCCTATTTTTGAGCAATTATTGAATGCATTCAATGATTTTTTTTACAACACACAACCTTGAAATATAGCATTTTCCCAAAAAAATGTCTTTTATTATAAGTTCAAGTGTGTTGAAGTCCAGTGTGCTACATTACAATTGGAAAAATAATGAACTATATTTTATGAACAATTCGTGACATACAGTATTTCGTTGCTACCAAATTGAGAGTGAACACTTTTCGTTCAGTACAGAGGCAGATTTAGTTTGAATGTACATCAGCTTGTTAAGCACACATGGCTGAATCCGACAATAGGAAAATAAACAGACGTGAACAAAAAAATCATGTTCCTTTGCCTGTGGGATTTATTTTTTATTTTTTTTATTCGAATTGTACGTGTTCATGAGATTCAGAGTGAATGATGATTTGTGACAATTAGTCGCAGCAATTAGTGTTACTGTTAAGAAGCGTTTTTGTTTTCTCTTACCCATACAGAATGTCACAAATAAATCCTCGCTTGCATTTGCATATTAATTGGATCTGAGACGTCAAGCATCTTTCATTAAGCAAAATGATCTGCATATTTGGAGACATAAAATACTTTATTTCAGTGTGGGGAAAGAAGTCATTGAAAATGACCGCATACGGGATGTAAACTTTGGCTGCTCCATTAAACCTTTACCCCCTGGCAGTGGATGGAACACACAAAGCGACAGCAGGCTGATTAACAGTGTGATGTTTCAAACAAAGCCACGCCAAAAGGAAGGCAAATAAAAGAGCATACTGAACCGTCTCTATTTCAAATTATATTTGTTCTTATGTATGATCAACATATTGACATTTTCTATGTAGATGACACACTTTTAACTTGATTACTGTTGACAGTGCAAGCAGTGAGACTGTTTTGTGTTACATCGATAAGCTTGTATATGGAATAGACAATATGTGCATGTTGCAACCTTGAAAACTATGTGAGGAAACTAGCACACAAACAGAAATTGTCTATCATTGGAAATTGTCTTATTGAATAAGTCATACTTGTATTTGAATCAGCAGTTTTGTTTAGCTTCTTTTCGGATTAGGCCCTCAAGGAACCCAACCTCACGATTATCAAAATCCCTTGTGTCATCTGCACTTGTCTTTCAAAGTTACCCTGAATAGCGCTAACTCTGCTCTACCAATTACTTCAACAGCCAACCTCCCTTGAAAGTGTTATTTGGAAATATTGTCCTATTGCTTAAAGATTGTGTACTCTGAGTGATAAAATTCTCCTCCTTTTGGTCTGCTCTGTCGCTTGCCTAAAATATTTGTGTGTCAGACAGACATTGTTTGTTTGCTACAGTATGTCTGGTGGCCAATCTAAAGGGAAAAGTGACATTGCTTGGTTCGATACGATCAAGCACAGAGGCTGGTAATGGGAAGACTGCGTCGGGTCGGACATAGGGGCTGGACTTCTGAATAATTTGATTAGTTTGCTGGGGAATATATCTGGAGGATTATGTAAATGGCCGTGCCCCCTCGCAGAATTCTTTTGAACTCTTCACAACTCACATCTGCCGGGGTCGACAGCTAGACAGGACGGCCGCCTTCTTGTAGCCTGATTCCTCTGTGTTGGAGGAAGGTGCTTAAAGGTCATTTCCAGTACAAACAGACTTGTCCTGAAAGACCTCTCTATTCCAAAGAGCTTCAATTCATTTTGTGTTGATGCCCATGCAATTATCATTTTCTTTGAGTCAACAATAGATGAGCGTAGGACAATTAATGTTGTATTCTAATTAGCCAGACTGTGTGCGTGTTTGTCACCAATAACCTCTTGCAAGTATATGTACACACGAGAATCTCTCGGACCTGTTTACAATAAATTTAAGAATATCTGTGCTTCTCCCCCTGTGTCTTCTGCGTATGTGATTTTCCCCCATGCCTTATTTGGTGTATTTCTGGGTGGGGATATGTTTGTGTTGAGAACTATGGCAACCAAAGTCAAGGTGACCAAGAGCATGTTACACACAATAGATTTTCAGAATGGAGGCTGGAAACAATGCAGTCAGCACACACCAAAAAACCTTTATGTGCAAACCGATTGTTGGGATTTTAGAGACCATCCCTGGGCTGGATTTATTGTTTGGGTGAGTCAAACCTGTATACTCTTCACTGCTTGAATGGTAACTTACTGTGTATACACCCAAGGGCCACAACATTTAGATACACCTGTACAAGCTGATGAGATACAACGCAAGTAATGTCTGAACATATCTGCATTTGCAAATGCTCTGTTCTGCATGGGACTCTCAGAAAGGTATTTATTTAACAACATGTTATGTCATTACTGTGGTTGTAGTTTTTTGGTGGTGTAGAAGTTCACTGCATTACTGAGATCTGTGTCTAATTTTTGGCTATCATACCCGCTCGAGTAAAGTAACCTAAATATTAGAAACTCACAATACAATGTAGTGCAGTGCAGGTTACACTCTTGCAAACTATATCATTACATATTTTTAAATTTGTACCACTAACTGTAGTAAAGGTGGAATTGTTGATACAGTTCTTACATTGGATCTATAGATTGTGCTGCTGTACCTAATGTCGTGGCCAGTGAGTGCACATGGTCTATCAGAAAAACTAATCCAATTGAACAAGGATATTAGATGTTTTAACTTAACTTTAAAATTACACTCCTTACCTTACACACCTGTAAAGCAAAAATAAATATGGTTTGTAAATTTGACACAACACAGAGAAGTGTTCTTAAAAACCCTGCCACATTTGAATGATTAAAAAAATCGGCAAGTATATAAAATACAAAATTTTAAAATTGTGAAATATCCAGTCACCGTCTCCACTCTCAAACGCTGTGAGCATGCCCACTGAATTCGCTGAAACAACGCCCAGCTCAACTGTTACTGTGCATCAAATACCACTGCTGTAGATCGCAGCGGATACATGCGCGCTATGAAAATGATGCCACTGCAGCTGACTCGATGTAAAATCACATTAGGGGGCTCACCTTCAAATTTGAATAGTCACTGTGGACAAATAGAATACCAGCCACACAAGCCAAGTCACATTCATTGGTGGGGACGTAATGTGACTGCCGACTGGTCACCCAGCTACGGCACTGTGCAGCTCAAATCCTCACTGGTGGAGTGGCGACTTATGGCGGACACCCACGTGTGTCACTGGGCGCCATTTTACCGCAGCCAAAAACAAATACTGAAAAACAGTTTAATGCTATAACTCCATAATTCAGTACATCAGAACCCCGATTTAACAGCCCCCGATTTAATGGACTTCAGATTTAACAGACAGAAAATAGTGTCCACTTGGAACTCAAAATCACCCCTTTCATGCACTACTGAGGTAAGTTTGAATAAACTTTAAAACGTTCAAACATTTTAAAGCTTTTTTTATATTCAGTTACAACTGTTTTGTACTGTACTGGGTAGGGCTGTGCGATTATGGCCAAAATAATAATCACTATTGTAATTACGATTCGGAATTACGATTATTCCTCATGTTAGGGAAAAGTCTTTATCTTTATTGCAGTACTTTTTAACAAACAATATATCTCGGTTTTCAGTTTTAAAATGAATCTTGGAAGAAGAATAAATCATAGATATTAAAAAACATTGGACCCAAAAAAATTCTACTTTTGCAAGGGCTAGCTAACTGAATAAATGTGCTATTACAAAGTGCAATCACGAAATGCAACATCATGGAAGCAAATACAGTTAATGCATAGAAGGGAACAATATTAGCTGCAAGCACCAAGTTTTCTTCTGAAAATCCCTGTTGTCAATATAGTGAATTGTGAAGGACGGTACTTCTCTGTTCTGCTTGACCATTGGTCAGTCATGCATGTTCACAGACTGCAAAGAACTCGACAGTTGTGATTTCCCTCTCTTATTTACTCCCAGGGTTTTTTCATTGTGGTCAAGCCAGCTGAAAAGCTGAAGTGAAGGCAGCCGCTACAATGATTGTTAATAGTGTCCAACCGTGACATGCCACCTCTCCGCCAATGTGCTGAGAGGGCCAACTTCAAAGTAAAAGCTTCATATACTGTATTACTACATTGGACATCAATGCCATTTTAGGCTTTTGTTTTGAAGTTGGCACTGGAGTACAGTGCCGAGCTTAATGAAGCCTTAACCATGTGTTCGCCCCCTGGTGGCTCTCTGACTAGGTTGAAATTTTAAATGAAAAAAAAAGAAAAATCACAGACGATCTGGCTCATTTAATCGTGGCCAAAATCGCGATCTCAGTTTAAATTTATTAATTCTGCAGCCCTAGTACTGAGTGTTTTTAGCCCACGAAAAAAGGTACAAAACTATTTTGTTTGTACTGTACTGGTGTTTTTAAGCATAAAAAAAGTACCCATTATTCTGTTAAATGGAGGTTCTACTGTACTATGAAATTCTAAGTCTTTGCATGTGTTTTCAGCAAATCTTCTTCAATTAGTACAATGTATTTATGATAAAATCTTTTATTTTTCCCTTACAGGGACTTTGTTTTTTTTTCCCCCAACATTTTGTCATATCAAAATTTCATGATTCGCCTTTTCACAAAGCTCTAGTGTTCCACCCACCTCAGTAAAAGAGCAAAATTTCAGTACAGTTAGCAGCTGGTTGAAAATCTGGCAGGCTCATAGGAGCACATGCTCAATAAACAGACAACTTGTGCTTTGCGCGTGCATCGCGTCTGCATCTGCAAATGTATGTTGGAGCCTTCAGAAATGACGTGTATGGGACTTTGCTGTGCGTTGTGGTGCCAACCCAGTAAAACACATAATCACTTTGGCACACAAATGTGATGAGATTTCAGTCTCACGTGATAAAACCGTGAAATAAAAGATGTATATTTGTACGACTTTTAACCTGTTGGATTTTTTTAAAAGTTCATTACACAAGTTGAACCCCCATGCTGTGATAGATACTGTGAAATATAGCCAATGCTTGGTGCTATAGTGTGCTCACTGTGTGCTGCCGTTTCCCCTCTCCAAAGACTGACATCCTGACACACTGACATAAAAGAAGCCTGACAAAACCAGCCACTTCCTATCTTAGAGAATAGTTTATTATTTTTATTCTTGGGAATATCTTTAGAATTACTTCACCAACAGGAAGGAGGATACTAGGACATACTGTAATTATGTTCAAAGATACAGTTTTTTACTTGAGCAATCATTTTTGGAATCCTCTTTTGTGGTTGTCATGCAATTGGAGGAGCTTGTGACCACTTGTTGAAGGGGTGGGGAGTGATTTAGGGAGGGCAGCTGGATAAGAGAAATACTCAAAGAGCGCTTTATTTTTGCAAGCATCTCTCGGCTCACAGCTCGGCTCTTTCATGTCTTTGTGCTGGATTTTATGAAATGTGTGAAATGTGTATGACTGAAGGGACGAACAGCTGATAGGGTGGTGTGGAGAAAGAAGGGTGAAAACAAATTGCAAAATGCTCGATGTTAGCCAATGGGGGGTCAACATGAAGCACTGGAACTGCTCAAGTGCTAAATGCTCATTTCCTCCCGCTACCTTAGTAGAAATGGAAACAGAAGGCAGACATTTATAGATCTGTCCTCTGTGACACAGTACATGTGCATATTAGATTCAACATATTTGAATGTGATTAATTCAATATTCTCATAAAGTAGTCTTTTAATGGGTTCATGACTTCGGCTCTAATAGAAGCTTTTTGTAACATACCCTCCCTTATTGTTTCCCTCAGCTTAAGGAAAGCAGTCCAGGATTCAGAATGTGATTGTTCAGTGTTGCTACGTGTGTGAGGATAGATATGGAGGTCTTATTACCCAGGAGAGGTCAAGGGTCAAGCATTAAGAAAGCTGACTGCTGGGATCCCTGTATTAAAGATTTCACTCTGTTGGCACATAAAATACTCTTGTGTCTTTTGTAAATAATCAAGGAGACCTTGAGTATACAAATTTGAAATCTAATAAATAAACACAAGAGACTGTGATTTAGACAAAGGATCACATGAAGTAGTCCACAGTGCCAATATGAAGAGTTTTTTTCTTCCTTTTCATTCTCGACCACGGAGAGGGTGTTTACAGAGCCTTACTCAGGAACAGGAATACCCTGATGGTCTCATGCTGTTACCTTTTGTCTTCTTTTCTTGGTTTCATAACAGTGTTGTTTGACCTTATACACTGGAACATTGTGTTTTAACCTCATTCCTCTAAAATTCTGGAAAACAATAGGGCTAGACAGACAGAAAGTCACATCTCACGCTATCAAAAAAAAAAGATTAGAGAATGTGAAAAATACCAAAATATAGCAGGAAACAAGAACAGTGGCAATGCAAACCTGTAAAAATAATACTGAAAATGCAGTATGTTACAAAAAAACAAAAAAAACCAATGGGTTAATACTTTTGAGAGTAAGTTTTGAAAACAAGATAGGTGAAAAGTAACTGGCTATTTTATAATACTTCTAAAATACGATTAAATTGAGATAGCATTTTTAAATTTGTATGTCTTGTTTTGCAATTACAATTGCATTGGTTAAAGGAAGGCAGCACGGTGACCGACTGGTTAGAGTGTCAGCCTCACAGTTCTGAGGACCCGGGTTCAATCCCCGGCCCCGACTGTGTGGAGTTTGCATGTTCTCCCCGTGCCTGCGTAGGTTTTCTCCGGGCACTCCGGTGTCCTCCCACATCCCAAAAACATGCATTAATTGGAGACTCTAAATTGCCCGTAGGTGTGACTGTGAGTGCGAATGGTTGTCTGTAATGTATGTGCCCTACGATTGGCTGGCAACCAGTTCAGGGTGTACCCCGCCTCCTGCCCGATGACAGCTGGGATAGGCTCCAGCATGCCCGCGACCCTAGAGAGGATAAGCGGCTCAGAAAATGGATGGATGGATGGATGGTTGAAGGAACAAGTCTGTCATAGGAAGCCAATTCATCCCAGGAGTTCCTGCTGCAATCTTATTTTAAATAACACATGTAACTCCAATTTTTATTTTCATTAAATTTGTTTAGTAATTAGAGGAAAGTTTATTTATTTATTTATTTATTTATTTTTTGAGAAAAATTAGGGAGTTACTGTTCACCCAAATAATATCATGTGACCACTCAGAATTTTGTTCAGATATGGACATATTCTTAATGTTAGTGCAGTAAATCCCTTGGTTACATAATTCTATAATATTATTCATCCCCTTTCTGCGTACATGGAAACCAAATGTAAATATGTACCTGATTCAAATGCTCAAGTTTGTGCTTGATGTTACCAGGGTTGAATTTCCTTAACATTTTCAGGGATATGAATCATTTTCATCCACTGCTTATCCTCACTAGAGTCGCAGGCGTGCTGGAGCCTATCCCAGCTATCTTCGGGCGAGAGGCGGGGTACACCCTGGACTGGTCGCCAGTCAATTGCTGGGCACATAGAAATAAACAACCATTCACACTCACATTCACACCTACGGGCAATTTAGAGTTTTCAATTAACCTACCATGCATGTTTTTGGGATGTGGGAGGAAACCGGAGTGCCTGAAAAAAAACCCACGCAGACCTCCGTGCCGCCATGAATCATTTTCAAAATGTACAAATAAATGCTATATAGTATGTTGGTACTTTCTTATAAAAACAAATACAAATGTAAAGTTTAACAGAACATGTGGCAAGGGTACGAATCATTTTGGGCTTAAGTGTCCATTATGTGCACTCAGTGGTTGGAGCAACAGTTCGTATTTTACTTCCATTGACATCCTTTATCTTCCCAAAATAACCTTCTGGTTTGCCTCTTGTCAGAATCTCTAAAGAGGGACAAGAGTGAGCATTATCACACAAACTCAAAATAACCCCAGAAATCAGACAGTACCTTTTTAGGTCATAAGTCCCTGAAGGGAAGTGAGTGAACAAAACTGTATTTACAGGCACAGGACAGCATAACCTAGACTGACTTCTTGGCAGGAGGATTTACTTTACAACAATTACTTACAATAGTAAAGATACGTTTTGCACACTTTAATGTGGGTTTAGTTGCAATATATTTGGTAAAATGCAGGTTGTTATTAAGTATATCACCTGTATGTGAGCAGAGTTGAGGTACTGTTTAGGTACTTACTAAAATATTCACAAATTTCAACATAAGATCAGTTTTCATTTGCACTCCTCTCATATGGTAGTCTTCCGAGAGAACATTTGTTCAATGCAATACTGTATAGTGAATGAAAAGAATATAAGTTAATCAGGTGAGTTTTGATACCTCTCTCTGTTTTTAATCCATCTTGCAAAAAAATGCCTGTTCCTCAATATGCCTTAATTGTGTGTCTTGGACTGGATTTTGTCCTTGAAAAGGGCACGAAAACTGACAGACTGTGGGTGTGTGCATGCCTCTGTTTTTGCGAAACTTGGATGGGGCTGTATAGTGTCACAAGTGACACAGATTAGGAAAAGTGACACTTTGCCTTGAAGTACTCTGCAGGGCAGTTAGATAAGGAATTTAGTGTCTTTATCACAAATGCCACTATTTCATTTAAAAGGGTAAAGCACTTTGGGTGCGGAGGTGGCCTTTGAGTCTGGCGATGAATTTGCAAGAAAGTGTACAAAGTTTTGCAATGTGAGAGCAGATTAGCAGGATACAAATATAGAAGTGACATTGGGTATTAGGTGTTCCTCCGAACAAGTGGCTGCTACTTGATTGGCTTGAGGATGAGGCGTGACTGCAGGCTATGCTTTTCTTTTTGGAAACCCCTTAAACACCATCTTAAGCAAAAATAAACACATTTTGTAAATTTGACTAAGTATGTTCAAACCACGCCCCACTCAACTGTTAACTGTCAATCAAACACCACTACTGTAGATAGCAGTGAATAATACATGCACTATGAAAACGATGGTTGCTTATACAATGGAAAATCACGTTTGGAGGCTCACCTTCAAAATTGAATTGTTACTGTGGACTATAATTATAAAATGAGCACACAAGCCAATTTACACTCATTGTTGGGGATATAATGTGACTGCCGACTCTTCCCCCAACTACGTAAGGCGACTCACGCCAAGTCCAAGTGTGTCGCTGGGTGCCATTTTAACCATGCCCAAAAAATCAAGATAAAAAAAAATTGTGAAAAACATTTTAACGCTATGCCTCCACAAATCAGCACGACAGAGTTCTCAGTCTTTCCACATTATCAGCAATTATCTTCAAATATGTATTCAGTCTTTAGAAACAAATTTATGATTTCACTTTATTGGGACTTTCAATGTCATACATGATTATATATACTTTGTGCCTCAATATATACCGTAATGCTGAACAAGTGTATTAAATCCACAACCGAATGTGCGGCTTATGCCACACCTGCCCTAAATTAACAACATTGGTGATGAACAAAATATTTTCAATCACATTTGTTTGTTTCTGTACTGGTTAAAACACCAGTATGTAGAAGCTATTTTCCCAAACTGATATTTTTACTGCTGCGATTGACTAGCGACCGGTCCAGGGTGTACTTGGTCCAGCTGACTTGCCCAAAGTCAGCTGAAGCACTATGCAAAATGGATGGATGAATGTCTTTAATTCTAAATTCAAATTATAATTGTAGCTGTGAATTTTCAGAAGTACTTTTTTGCAAAAATGAATAAATAAATAATAAAATAAATTAAGTGAAATGTTTACAGGTCACTGGAATTTAAAGTGTCTGCATTTAAGAATTTCATGATGCTGGAAGGTCTCCGAGAGGAAAACAGGTTAGCAGACCTCCTGTGTATGCACAATAATGAGCATAACTTCGTGTTGATGACATGATGGTTTGAAGCCCAACTTAATGAAATTTAGTTTTCTTTATGGCTGGTGTCTTTGGTCAAAAGTTAAATACAGGTATATTATTTATCATACAAATATGATATATGCAACCACAAATAAAGCCTAAACATCGGATATTGTCATCTTTCGTGGGTCTGTGGAAATCTTGTGTTAAACAAAATACATTGTAGATGTTTAAAGTTCCTACAGGATTGATTGAGAACAGATTCTTTTTTGCAAAGCCACCCTGGCTGCAGACAGCAGAGTAGAACAAAGCAAAATTCATTCATTCATTTTCCGTACCGATTATCCTCACTCGGGTCGCGGGCGTGCTGGAGACTAGATTAAAAGAAGATTTTAACTTTTATCTGGCAGGACTATTAACCTGCTCAATACTAGAGTACATTTGAATACAGGTAGACCTTAGTATACCACTGTGCTCAACTGAAAATATTTTTTTTTTTCTACAGAAGCGATTATAAACTGCCAAAACAATACATCTGAAGGAAAAAGACATATTTGTTCTGGTTTTCACGTCTACGTTTAATTTTTTTCCTGCATTTTTTTCATTGCACAATATACAGTGGGGGGAAAAAGTAAATGAACCCTTCGGAAAATGTGGTCTGACCTTCATCTAAATCACAATAATAAACAGAGTCTGCTTAAACTAATGTCAGACAAACAATTACAGTGAGATCTTGGTTTCCAAATGATCCGGTTTACGAAAAAGTTTTTTACAAGAAAAACTACCTTACATACTATTTTTGGTTTACGAACAGTCTTTGCATGGCGGTGGAAGGCTCAGAACTTTGTGCTTTTCTTTCACGCCACAAAACATCATTGGCTCCGTTACACGTTGACTGGCCATTATGAGGTTAACAGTGGGCGGTTGTTGTTCCTAGGGAGTGAGTACAGTATATAACAGACCAACTGTCAACTCAACTCTTTGCAATGGCCGTCCAAAAATGTTATTTGTATATGATGTGTTATTAAACACGTTGACTGGCCTTTTTTTTGGCATATTTTGAATGGTGCCCTTCAAACTGTTAGACATATTTAGACAAATGTAGACATATTTAGACAAATAAATCTCAGACAGTTCCTCAGGCCAACAACAGCCCAACATCATGGTCAGTCAATGTGTATACTGTATTAATAGATTGTCACCTGAAAGACAGATTTTTGTTGTTGTTTTACTTTGTTTTTCTAGTAGCAGCGCTGACATAAATCCAGAGAGGGGAAACAAAGGTAGGAATGACAAGGCAGCAAGCAAGAAGAGTGGCAGGATCGTGCAAAACAAGGCATCATCGATGAATCCACATCTATACACGCATTAAGAAGCTTGGTGTTTTCAAGTGTGACTTTGTGTGTTTTTACGCATACACAAACAGACGCGTTGTGGTTCTTTTTTTTATTTCAGTTTACAGTTGTTAAAGTCACTCGTGTTAAGCTTGTCCAACGCTGTTAGATTTTAAATTAAAAAGAAAATGTTTGAAAAGGAACTGTCTTTCTTTTGTCTTTATTATTGATGATGATGGTGATGATAGTCATCCATCCATCCATTTTCCTTACCACTTTTCCTCACTATGGTCGCGGGCGTGCTGGAGCCTATCCTAGATGGAGAAAACCCACGCAGGCATGGGGAGAACATGCAAACTCCACACAGGCAAGGCCGGTTTGGAACCCAGGTCCTCAGAGTTGTGAAGCAGATCTGCTAACCAGTTGACCACCGTGCCGCCCGGGGATTATCATAATAATAATATGATATAAAAATATAATTATTATCATCAATAATGGTGATAAAAATAAATATTGCTGGATAAAACAATACAGTCACTATACTGTAAATATTCATTTAATATTGTAAAAAAAAAAAATTACAGTATATAACTGGATCACTAAAAATATTTTTTTTTACTCCCAGCAGTGTTCCTGTAAAATGCTATCAATTTCTCCAGTATGTTGCTGTAATCAGTAATCTTAGAAAATACAGTATTTAACTGGATATTAATTTTCAGTATTATGCTGGACTAATTTACAGTATTTTACAGGATCACTGCTGCCAGTAAATAACTGTAATTTTTACAGTAAGAAATTTTACAGTGTAGGTAATTGTTATATTCTTCAAATCTACTAATTTCCCCTTTTATTTCTCCCCCAATAGCTCCTCTCATTCTCCTCTTACTTCCTCCCTGGACTCCTATCCTTGGGCAGTGTCTTCTTGGCAGTGTTCCACACTTTGATTTATGTGGTTTCCAAAAGTCCTAAACTGCAGTCCCTGGACACTCTGCGTGTCACTGGTAGACCTTCTGTCACTTTAGCCCCCATTAACTCCTCTTAACACCCTCCTGATTTTGTTGTGTTGGAGCAGCTGCTTTCCATCACCTTGGCACATTTCTACACGGATATCCTTTGATTCTTATTATTTTGGCGTAAAGTGTGTCTTGCTGTAGGCTGAATATGCAGACATACACCACATTACTGAAGCTCTTTCAGGGTATCTTCCAAGAACTCTACAAAAATCAAAGAAAATCACTGGTTCACTGTTGGAAACATACATTAGTAAAGCATATTCTTTAGCTCATGAAGCATAGTAGCCATTTTCTCCCCCCCTTCAATAATATGTAAAACTCGACCAAAGTTAATCAGCCCAATTGAACCCATTTCTTGTAGTGACCTCTACACAGTGTAATTTGAGTGATGGAAGAAGGGGGGAGTAGAGACTGCAAGATAGTAGTTTCAAGGAGGGCCTTGGAGAGGACAATCAGTGACCCTATATGGGAGCCTTTCCTGCATATACCAGCAGGTTGAGGGGGAAACTGATAGGCAGGTGAAATATCTGGCACTTACAGAAAAGAGGCAATGAGGACAGGCAGAGCAGAATGGATATGGATTGAGTCACAAGGCTGACGTGGCCTTCCTAAGGAAATGAATATTCCTTGTAAAGTACACTTGGTGACACTTAGTTTTAAGGGCATAACACAAGAGCTATTCCTCACTTTAAGTTGGCACACTAATGCCATGATCAGTATTAGGTTCAGATGTTTTTTTTTTTTTTTTTTTTTAAACTTAACATCAATATTATGGTCGTATAGCAACGTATCAACTTTGCACTAGGGGCAGGTGGAGCAGTGCCCCACCTAATTCAGCAAATGCTAGAGTTTTCTCCCCCTACCCAGTTTAATAATTAATACTGAGTCATGATCCAATTGGAGAATTAGTTTGTGTGAATAAGCATGTTTCAGGGAACCCACGGGGTATATTGGATCATAGTTATCAGTCTGCTGTGTCTGCCACAGAGATTTTTGTGTGTTCAGAACACAGATCACAGCTTTATTTGGATCCTTTTCAAGTTTTTTTTTTGTGTTTGTAATAGTACCTCTTAACATGTGACTTAGTAAATTAAGACACGTTTTCCCCCATGGATTCAATGCCATTCAATACAATTAACTCTTTCACTGGTGCAGACCTTATTGTATAGTGTGCAGTATCAGTAGAGTATCAAAACAACTAAACGGTGGCCACTAGGATGTGTTGTTGGTCGTGCCCACTGTCCATTTATTTTATTCTTATAGTACTGTTTATTTTTTAGAATTATTTCCTTGGGGATGCTGTGTCACAAAACTTGTCACAGTCGGGGTGCACATTTATTCGTTGGCCTATAGGTCAGTTATACTTTGGCCTTACAAAGTATGCCTGGCAACACGTGGATACACAAATCATTTTAAATCACATGCAACAGCATAGCATAAAATGGAAAATTGCAATTTAAAATACTACTGCAGTTGCATAGCCTGCATAAGTGATTGTGCCCCACCATATTTATTTGTAGAGTAACAAATAATGAAATATTACCCAGACATCGCCTCGATTTAAAGGCCAAAAAAAGTGAAGGACTAAAGGGAATTGTGTGTAATCTACAGTACTGCATTATCCATTTTCAACCCACCTGCAGAGGCAAATTTTCATGTGGTGGACTTGCACTTTGTATCAGATGAAGGCGGTGTGATGGAGGCACAACTAAACATGCCCAGGGGGCTGGAGTGAAACCAGCATCTCATTTTCAGGGGCAAACAAACACATACAGGGAGCAGACATGGCTGTCACATCTCCCTTAGCTCCCATGTCACCCCTGAGGGTTGTGGGCAGAAGCGAGCTTGGTGCTGTGGTAATGCCACACGAATGCACATCATGCAAGGACAGAGATACTTACTCTACATGACCAGACACACACAAACATGTAGACTCCAATGCATGTAGCTTATGTGTTGAAGGTATAATATATACCCCTGCCTTTCGGTTCCTCTTACAGTCACCAAAGTGACATCCCAAGGTTGGAAAGAAGCACATTAAGGCGACTAACTGAGCTCCATTTTTGACTTTCTAAGATTGTGCTGGCGCCAAGCAGCTGTATAGCTTTACAGCAGCCGGGAGGAGGTTTTCAACGGTATTTCAGGATATCCTTGCTGCTGCAGTTTTTGGCAGGCTAACAGCTGCGACCAGCATTAGTGTTCAAGCATGCGGTGCTTAATGTACCTTACCCACTTGGCGACCGCATTGGTTGAATTGGTTCAAAGTAATGTGAGACCAGCCGTTTGCAATATGTTTGAGACCATTTCTGCATTTGGATTTAAGGTCAGTCATGGTTACATGAGTCCTTGTGATATTCTCCCACAGATGCAAAAAGCGTGGAGACACCTTTCTAATTAACAGAAATAAAAATGATTACTTCTTTTTTTCCACCAGTCTCTGGACCAAGGGAAATTAGTTACAAAGCTGTGTTGCTCATGATTTGACAACACTGCCTTGAATTCACTGAGATGTAAAATTAATTCTTGCAGTTGTTTTCAATGGGACCTTCATGTTGGCCTTGCTCATTGTTAGAAATCTGCAAAAAATACAAATGATTGGGCTCGGCTCAGTAACTTCATTGTGCGAGGAAAAGAACGCCAAACTGGCTGGGGTTCAATGGGTTTAGGCCTTTTGAGGGTTCATGTGTCAGAATTTATGTATTTAATTACACACACATTCTACTAATAGAAGTGGAAGAAAAAAAGGGAAATTGATAAATAAAAGCCCATCAAGCCAATAAGCTTGTAGTTTCCCTCTTACTGAAAGTTGGCCACTACTGGTGTTTAGCTCCCCTTGAACTGGGCTAATACTTGTCTATTCCGATTAGGATTAGTGTGTGATGCATAGGCTCACAGACCCAGGCCTCGTAATCTAATAAATCAAGATAAAAAAACTCTTGAGATTGGTTTACAGAGGTCTGGGATTTACTGTGGCCATCTCTGAGAAAGAGGGATTAACATCGTATTTGGTGCTGTAGCTACACACCCCCTATTCTGTTCCTACAGAGAGGCAGGCCAAGCAGGGAGGGAAGAAGACTGACTGGGAGGGGCTGGTGCAGAAGGGCTGGCATAAGCTTTATATTGCCTAACAGACAGCAAATTAGACTCGCGATGACAAGGTCGGGTTAGACCTTGTACAGAAGGCTTTGTTCCATAGACAGATTAAAGGTCCTTGACAGTTTTTGCACTTTCGGATCATGTTGTACATATTAGAAGTCAATGCTGAATGAAGTCCCGTTGCCACCAAGATGAGACATGAATGCAGAGACAGGTACACTGTCCTATCCTTTCCCTATCGCTGAGAAAGGACTGGAGGCAGCAGATTGAGTCGGGTAACTTGCTCACGAGCATGCCAGTTCCCCCTTGGAGTTCCCCAGCCAGATGACATACTAGAGCTTGACAAGTAAAATTGCGGATATTGGGTGAGGACATTTTATAGACTCAAAATACAAACTTTTTAAGCGCATCTCAAAGTGAAAGTTTTAGAAAATGACCGCATTACCACCGGTTTGCAAAAAAATACAATACCACTGGAGTAACTTTGAGTTTTTGTTTTGTGAGTCATCTGTGTCAAAATAATGAGGTTGATTACACTTCTCCAGTTAAGTGTGTATTTACTGTGACCAGTGAGTGGAGACACAATACTCACAATACTTACTCAAATTCTTAACTCAAATATACACAGATAATCCCGGGTGAAGAAGTGGTTGATATAGTGCTGGCCTGTCAGGCAAATGATTGTGAAAGTGAAATGAAAGTGTTTTTGCAGCTCTGTGTGAATGTGGAATGCATATAAGCGCATAAAATGCATTAAAAAAATTACAAACAAGAACAACAACAAATTCTCTGCTAGATTGTTCTTATCTACACCATCTTCAGTGGATCCCGGTGACTTAAACCGATTTCCATTCATGTATCCATCCATCTACTCACCAATGCATCCATTTTAAACTGCTTATTTTGTTCAGGGTCATACTTGAGTCTAACCATACATTAAAAATGGAAACAAAAAAGGCATGGAATTAATCCATTTTTTATGTTAGAAGAAATTAATGCCTACTCTCATAGTGATTTTAAGAATGATTATAGATACATTCTTGATCTCAAGGATACATTTATCCCAACTCATTGTCCAAATCATAAATAAAATGGATAATTTAACACACCACAGAGAAGAGTTTTGGGCAACAGTTCTTATAAATTGGGGATGGCGTGACTCATGCTGGATGCCGAAGTGCGTTACTGTACGCTGTTTCAGCCACGGCCAAAGAAATCTGAAAAAAAGAAATGGTCAAAAACAGTCTATATATCCTCAATTAAGTACGACATATAGTAGTTCTCAGTCTGTGCACATATTTTAACCAATTATCTTCAAATATGTATCATATTTTAAAAACAAAGCTATGATTTCCCTTTACACAGACTTTAACTATACATAAAACACACTCCATAAGTTTCCTTGTGTACATTTTGTCTTTGTATCATAGGTTTGGCCAAATATTGGCTCAGATCTTTGGTAATATAAAAACAGCTATCCCAAGGACATATCTAGATTTTAAAATGAAACAGTGGGGAACATTTATCATTGGTGCAGGGATTTGGGTTATGAATTTAATTTGAAATACATGGACAGATGTATATCTGTGAATACATTTTGTAAACCAAGAACACTGATAATCAAATTCAATGTATTAAATATAAACTCGGGCATAGTGTTATTAATCTGAATTAATAAACACTAGAAAAATAATATTGAGTAAAGATGATAACATAGAAAAACTTATTTTTTAGTTAAGGTCCATGTTAAATGCATCTGGTATCACAATTGTATAGTACATAATATGAAAAGGGAGACGACATTGTACTCTCTTTGAAGAACCTGTGCTATTGGGTACTCTTTTTAGACAACAAAACAATGACTTTCTCGTCACTCTGGCGACTGGATTTTCACACTGTTATACATATTCAAAGTAGATTGATCCTTTATCTGCTTGCTTGTCTTGTTCAGCAAAATCAAACACAGGGAATTCTTGCTACACACACATTTAAAAAAAAATCGTAGCAACACATCCCAGCTTGTGCAGGCGGGCCTTGTGCTTTCCTTCTGAGGGAACTCTTACTAACTTCAGCAGGCAATTAGCAAGGAAATGAGAGAGAAATATAGAAGCCAATTACTTCTGCGAGTTAGCTAAAGGCCATTTTAAAGTGTGTGCCCATGACATAATAATGTTTATGGTAAATATTATAGTTGGAGACAGTGAGTGCATGACGTGAGAGGCGAGGGGGGAAAAAGGCATCAATCTCAGATCGAGAATAATTTATTAAGATCTGAGATGTGGCAATTACATGGAAAGGACCAAAAAGAAAAAAAGGAAGAAGCCAACTCTCCAGGAAGCGCATACATGATTGCAATCTTGATTAAATCCCCCTGGATCTAATGAGTTGATTTTCTGCTGTTAATATTGCATTGGCTGATGATGGATTCGTTAAGATAATGGAACGAAGCTAAAATATAAATGACTCCCTGTCAAGGAGCAGATTTTCGTCATTTTCTGTCTGACACCTCTGCCGTGGGGATTTGGTGAGGCCTTTTTGTGTTTAGAACCATAAGTATCTGGAATACTAATTGCTTATGTGTGGGAGCTTTTAATACCTCTCCCCCTCTCTCCACCCCAAACCCCTCCTATCATCTTGGTAAATATGTCTGCTACACAGTCCTCTTTGGAGAAACAAAGAGACTGAGTCACCCTTTTCTTTAATGCTGGCTAACGTAGTATTTTAGTCATACTTTTGATTGTAAGAGCTTGAACAAGTAGCGTATTTTGCGTTACACAGCAAATAATCATTCATCATGTTTGACATATTTTGTTACCTCTGCCAAGGGCAGAAGACAAGAGGCATCCCACTTAGTGTGTTTGTTTTAGTTAGTTATTTAGATGGACACCTGGATGATTGAACTTAATTTTTATAATCAATCTTTCAAAATATATAGTATTTTCTCTTGTCACAGTCCAGTCACAATGGATCTACTTCTGCGTTTGTATTATTATTTTTTGTTGTTACTATGGCCGTTTGCCCTCACATGACAGTTAAAAGTCTTGTGCAGCCTCACACGTTCTTCCAGGTGGAGAATGCTGTGAAATTGAATGGAGTCGTCTCTGGTTGTCCTCTCTTGGGGAAACTGGTAAAATAGTCTTTGCAAAATCCTAAACAACTAACTCCAAAACATCATTTGTTCAGCAATGCAGCATTCCGCAGTCGTCTGTCTGTACGTTTACACCATTTGAATGCTGTAATAAATATAAAGACACAATGGAGATGAACAAGTTTTAGCGCTGATGATATCGTTTAAGCACAGTGTATATGGTAATTGGAGCCCTCAGTGTTGTGTGTTACTTTGACATAACCTACCTAAATAATCTCAAACTTTCGCTATCCTTCTCTTAATCACCATTGTAGTTAAGTTTCACGCTTGGCCTGACCCCTCTTTTCTGGCAGTGAGGATATCTTTCTATTTCTGTGCCCTATTACCGGGGAACCTGTCTGATGGGGCCATCCGCCGGAGCCCTTTCTTGTGTGTTTGTGTCACTTGTTGTGTCCTTTAACATGGTTTTAGTAGAAAGTCTTTTTGAATCAATCAAAAAGCAGGCAGAAAATAGGCTTTGTTATAGTCAGACCTGGGGTCGTGTGATGCCTGGTGACAGCTCTTCAAAGCAGATAAAAAGGAATATTTTTGCGGGAAAACAGGGGTTTCCATGGCACCGGCACTTGTTGCACATGGATCACCATTCTTTAGTTCTGCATGAGATTGAGGTTTCAAAGGGCTGGACAACAAAAATTAGGCGAGGACGAGACAGCGGGACTGTGGAGGTAGCTGCCCTCTAAGCCCCCGACTCCGTCCTCTCCTGGGGGACAAGAGAAAAGAAGCCAGAAGTGACAGCACAAAAAGGGGCCTACAAGGTGCTGTCAAATATGCATGAGTAAATGGTCAGTTTCCCATTCTGCTGCACTCCAAATGCTGACCGGCGGACGCATAGTGCAGATGCATTGTTGTGGCTCCTATTTCATATAATTAGAGGCGGTTTCATTTGGAAGGACATCACGTCAATCTGAAAATTGGTTCTGAAAATGAAAACTAGGAAACCGTCAATAGACTGGCAGTCATTGCAGTAAAAACGGTGACATTTAGCCTACAGTGAAAGAACAGTGCTATTCCAGTATTAACTGATTGGCTATAGCACAGTCCAAACAAAACTATAAAAAAAGTAAAATGCAGCACACTAGGTTGAAATCGACAGAATAAAATTGTGTAGGAATGAGGAGGATAAGTCAGTGATCACACTAAGCTCACTTTCATTTAAACACCACCACTAGTAAAGTATGTGTTCTAATTTCAAAAAGATCAGTTATTGGGTTATTACCGCCCTTCAAATGTTATCATTGCTAGTGTGACTTACAAGGTTTTATTTTGAACTAGGTTCATTATGAAGGAAGATTTGCATTTAAAAGGTACAACACTGATGCAAATATATTTTTGTTGCATTCTCTGCAAAACCAGTGTAAATATATTTTTTAAAATATATCTGGTGAAAACAAAGAAAAAGAGACTACAAGCACGGTAACTTCTTTATTTTATTATTTTTTTCTCTTTGTTTTAAATGTTTATAAGATGTTTTTTATTTTTTTTAAATGCTTTCAATCATGTAAAGCACATTGAGTTACCTTATGTATGAAATGCGCTATATAAATACATTTGCTTTGCTTTGCTTTGCTATGTATATTTGTCAGAATTTTTTTTCTCTATTATTCTGTTTTCAAAGCACTGCAAGCCTTTTTAAAAACTATTTTATGACCTGTTGACGCTGAGGACAGTATCTTCTGATTCTGGAGCTGTGTGGAGCAGCCCTTCTCAGTTGAGACTAGCATACAAAAAAAAGTGGAAGTACAATTTTTAGATGGAATGTGGCTGTAAGAGTAATGTGACAAACCCCCACCCCACCCCAAAATTACCTCATCTTAAATTGTTTTCAGAATAAACGTGTGTGTGTGTGTGTGTGTGTATGGATGGTGAATGTACAAGGCCCATGTGTTCTTTTTCCCTTCTTTTTTTACATTTAGGTAAAATAAAGTTATTCCAATGTCACATATAATTTCAACTCCTTTTAGTTAGCGTAGAATAATTACCTTTGTACTCCACCTTGAATTCCTCAACAATTACATATTTGTCGCTGAGGAATGACATTGGGAGGGCAAAGGTTTTTTTTTTTTTTTTTTTTTTTTTTTTTTTTTTTTTTTTTTTTTTTTTTGCATGTCAGGATTCCATAAAGCAATTTGCAAAAATTTCCATAGCATCATCACCGCCACCTTCATTAACAAACAAGGTTACCAACATGCTGTCAACACTCGTGCAATCAGCAGATTGTGTTTCAGTGTCAGTCTTCAGTCAGTCAGTCTTCAGTACCTTTCCACTAAAACAACAACTGAACAAGACTTTTAAAGTAGTAAAGGTTGCAAATGGATTGTTTGGTATTTAAGAACGTGTAAGAGTAAGGATGTCTTTGTATGTCCATGGCATGATTGTATTTTCAGCATTAAATATTTCCAACTACATTGTAGTTGAAGTGTGATTACATACCATGAGGACTCTATCCATTTTAATATTTTGTTCTTCAAGTTTCTCAACAGTGTTCTGTCAGTCTGTTTAAAAGGTTAATGCAGCTGAATATGTTCCTTGATAGGATTTTATCATTCTAGGCATGCTCTGTTTCCTGATGAATATATTAAAATTATTACTGTGCAAACAGAGTTTCTAATTACTGACCTGCTTGCCATTGTACTCTGCGTTCTGTATGCCCCCCTACACTCCCTCCTATCCATGCCTTGTTTATTTATCTGCACCAGTGAATACAGAATAGTCAATGCAATGTCATTTCCATCCACATGAAAATGATTTTGAAAATGCCAATCTTGCCTATTATACAGTGTAATTACTTGTCCGCTTTTTGATATTATCATATATTCAGTCCTTGCAGAGGCTAAACATCTTAGTGGAACTTGTCAGCAGATGAAATAACGTTTGGAACAAAAATACCCCATTTGGCAATAGAAAGTGTTTTTTTTCCTCGTTTATATAAAGCCAGTAATGTATTGAGGAATTCATCCATTGTGAGAGAAATTGAGATTCACGGCAAAGTGTAATGTTAGATGACACACTGTACTTGAGGAATGAAATGGTTTCGAAGAATAAGCTCTGTCGGTGACATACATTCTTGAGATTGTTACGGAATGTGTTTTTCGCCTATGTTCACCCTACAATTCACAGCAGGTGCAGTATGTAAAATATGGCAACACCTTAATGCATTCTTACGTTATGAATGATCGTTTGCGAGGTTACAGGCCTGTCACCTCAGCAGGTTTTTCAACTTACATTGCCAAAAATGTTCATTTTGGTCAGCCCAGCCTCACCATCATCATGCGACGGTTCCTCACAAATAGTTGAAGACTGTATAGGAGTGCAGTGAGAAAGTGTCATGAGCATTTGCACTGCGCTGTGCAAAAGGGCAACCTTGTTGTTTACTTGTCTGCCTGCAATGTTGCACAGGGAGTTGATCAGGGGAGTTGATAGGAGCTGCAATTTAAA
The DNA here is from genome assembly GCF_024500275.1 of Phycodurus eques. Taxonomy (NCBI): domain Eukaryota; kingdom Metazoa; phylum Chordata; class Actinopteri; order Syngnathiformes; family Syngnathidae; genus Phycodurus; species Phycodurus eques. The sequence goes on from NC_084525.1 coordinate 18,033,785, forward strand.
AAGAGGACACTTCAGCTCAGAACAAAAACAATTAAAGGAAAATGAAAGACGTCCCCCAAGGGTTAAAAATAGAAAATTATCAACGTGCATCCAGGAATCTGCTACGTCCCACACTGCCAAGCCCCCCTCCGTTCACCCCATCCCTCCCCTCCCTGAAACTTACTGGGCCTGCATTGTTATGTATGATCAGATCTGCCAGTTCTTCCTCTAAGCTCCTTGTCACATTTTGACTTAATGAAGTGCAACTTAGAAGGGAATTGGGTTCATCATGCTAGTCGCACGATGCTCCCTTGTTGTAGCAAACAGGAGCGGCATGGGACCGAAGCGCTACAGCGCGAGTCGTTATCATTCCGGTCAGTCTGTTTAACACAAAATTAAACAAAGAACTAATTAGTGCCTCATGAATTAATAACTGCACTGTTGCTGAGAAGAAGTTGGGTTGCTGAGGGGAGATATAAAATAAGTAGGAAGATCAGGTTAGAATTATTATTACTTTTTCGGGGCTGCATGGGCTCTCAAGGTTAAGAAACTTTTGAGAGGATTTAAAAGTGACTCAACCGGCACAGATGAAGTCAGTCTTTGTCCTCGTGTTACATTTTGTCTGGGTTAATCGATGTCATAAATGACAAATGCACCTTTACTTTTTTTTTTTGCAAATACGAGAGACATGCGACAAGCATATATTAAAATCAATTAAATGTTGCCTACTTGCAGTACGTGGCTAAAACTGAACTGAGCCGAAAGTGCCAGAGAAAGCCTCAACATACATGTGAAAGTGATTGAAAGTTAACGATTGAACATGAACTGCTAAGGTCACGAATGACATGGCAGCAACAATATGTACTTATTTAACCTTAAAACGACATCCTAAAACCATCAACAGTGTACAATTTCTCAAACTTTTCAATTGCGACAGAAAGTTAAAACAAACGATTTTTCTTCTTACTGACTGCTGTTCCAGTTGTCAGTAGCGAAAGCTTACCAAATTTCAAAATTAGCAAATAAAAGCAAACATTTCTGCCATCTGTGGCCTTGGTATGCCAGTGAAATGAACAAAAGATACTGCTTAAGAAATACCGTACAGGGGAACATGAATTCACGAGTGACACTGTTCACAGACAGATCGGTTTATGAACAAGATTTTAGAACAAGTATTGCTTTGATTCACGAACTATGCGAAAATACTCGCAGTGGCCATGTGGAATGCTCAGTTGTGCTTTCTCTAACGTGGTTACGTCAGCTCTGTGCTGTTCTTAGGAACAAAGAGGCAATAAAGAGTGGTCTTTTGAACTAAACCCATAAAAACAAGGTAAATATAATTTGGTTCTGGGGCTGGAACATTCTATTTCCATTAATTTTAAAGGGAAAATCTGCTTCAGAGCACAAAACAAAATAACAGAACAAAATAAGTTTGTGAACCGAAACTCCACTCTACGACGTATTGCAGGAAACCGTAATGTGATCGGTGGTGCAGCTTGTGATTGGTTGGTCACTCAGCTTTTAATGTTGCCTTGGTTTGTTTTTGTGTGTGAAAATTCCAACTGCAGTATTTGCCATGTCAGTGTTTTGCCTGCAGACACATCTACTTGTTTGATTTTTATAAGCGACCTTGTATTTAGCGACTTTATGTTAGTTGACCCCGGCGAAAAATGAGCATACGACCATAAAATGGACACCTCCAAATTTACCAGTGTCACAAAAATTTGAATTCAAGTGAATTTGTATTTGTTTGATGTCTGACCCAGTTGTTCCTTGACTCTACTTTGTTTTCTCACAACTGTTCCTGATGCAATCTTTTTCTCCAAGCTGTTACATATGTGCACGTTCATACTGTTTATAAAAATCATCCATCCATCCATCCATTTTCTGAGCCGCTTATCCTCACAAGGGACACGGGAGTGCTGGAGCCTATCCCAGCCATTACAGGGCAGGAGGCGGGGTACACCCTGAACTGGTTGCCAGCCAATCGCAGGGCACATATAAACAAACAACCATTCACACTCACATTCACCAAACCCTATGAAATACATTCAAATAATAAATATTGACACCATAATTTATTAACGATTACGCTTTTTAAAGTAATGATTATGTTGTACAATTGAACAGTATGTATAATTATTTTTATACTATGTGAGCGACAATTCATCAGTAGTATAAATTGTTGTCGTTGGGTGCATACAGACAACAAGACCTGACCTGTTTTCATTTATACAGTATATGTTGCAATAATCTCCATCTATGTTTTTTTATACTTCTCCTTCACTCTCCTTTTCAGATGAAGTGAGCCCACTGAACGGAGTGACTCCCCAGGAAGAGAAAACGAGGTAAGACAAATCCCCAACATGACTGATTACTGTCCCCACCATCTCCCCTGTTCATATCTACAACAATATCAGGCATCTTCATTAATCCCCATGGATCAATGTGTCTGGAGGTTGTAAAAATTGACAAATGACTTATTAGAATCCCACCGTTTTATTTTCCAACTGATTAACTCACAGCAATGTCGTACACTATACTGGTACACTGATGTATCTGTTTTCCAAAGAGGGCCCCTCTTGCTTGCTCCCGTTCTTGTCGTGTGATGAGGTATCTACACTGTAAGATACATGCCTGACAGTGTATTGACTCCATGCTATAAGAGAAATATGCTGCTTTTGACATACAACAACTGCTCTTTTATTAGTTTCTTGACATGAACGGCTGGAGAACTGTGCTTTTTAGTTCTGTTTCACAGATATTTTTTTTTTTAGCTCAGATTTGAAGGTGACGTTTTATTATTAACAACAGTTCCATTTACTTTGTGCATTTTGTTGTTTCTTACTTGTGTTAATTTCAGGCTGATTGATGTTCCATGATACCTGGTTAATGTCTGGAAATTGTTACTGGCAACATCCCACATTGTCATCTTGACAAAATAATGTAATTTTTTTCCACGGCATGGCATTTATTACTGAAGCAGACGTTAGACACAGACATCTAAGTACAGATGACATCCACCAAATTAACAAGAGTATAAAACCTCTTGTTGCTGATAAAAAAAAAAAATGCCTCTGTACAATTTGGCTCTCCAGAGGACACTAATGACTTGTGACTTAAAGAAACTGGGTTGCTTTTTTTTTCCCTGTCTCTCCTCCTCCTACTCCTTCTCTTCCCTGAGATGAAACCTTGTGTGCTAATGATGTTAGCTGGTATGAGCACAATGCTGATGTGGGATTCTGTCATGAAGATGCAGACAACAACCCCTGCCCCTGGCCTCTTAGTCAAGAGGGATCTCAACATTCAGCAGTGACACCGTGGGCTGCCTCATGTCAAACCCGGAGACCCCGGGTACCACTGAGGGCTGGCACGGTTGTGAATTGAGGCTACGCCACACTCCTTTGTGTGTGATGGTGTCATTAGCACACTGGAGAGGAGATATGAAATGTCAACAGTGGAACTTAGCGAAGATTCCCATAAAGATACACACATTTATTATACATATCTGCTGTAGTGTAGGTGTTGAGTTTCTGATGTTCCATGCACAGCTACATGCATGAACTTGTTGCTAGTGTAGTATGACTGTGAACTGTATATACCACCCACACGTATCCCATGTGTAACCACATAGCAGCAACATCATTAGTTTAATTGGCTCCTGATAAATGTTAATGCAACTTATATAGAGCAACTGGCTTTAACGCAGTGTTGGCGTGGCATCCCCCTTCTCCTCATGGCCCTCACAGACGTCCCGTAGACCCAGGGAACAATCCTAGAGCAGCACACAGTCGCTCTCCTAGACATTGGGAAGGAAATTAAACTGCCAAATTTGTTTTCATTGGTTCCAGGGACGATCTCAGGGGACATTTGGGCTTTTAATTGAGCTCACTGAGCAGAAATGTATATGGCTGCTTACCAACAGTGACATCTCCCCTTTCCTTCTCGTTAGGCTCGAGCACATTGTTTTTGTAAATAAAGTAATGATTTGCCAAACATAAGTATAGGCCTGTCATGATAATTACTATATCGACTTATCGTTTGATAAATAAAATTGACACGATAGTTTTTCAGGACTCAATAAATTGTCATTGTTGCGGTGAGCCGGCGTGCTGTGCCAACACTCTTGCCAGTGTTGACGCCGTCCAATACACCACACTCCACAGCCTTGCTCCACAGGCAGCACGTAGATTCACACAAAACACTTAAGGGAAAGTTAACTGTTTATTGTCGGGAGCTAACGAGCTAGCTTGTGAGCTAACAAGCTAGCTGTGAGCTAACAAGGTAGCCTGCGAGCTAATAAGCTAGCGAGATGAGCTAAACAGCTCGCTCCACTGTGTCACTGTGTCACTGTCATTTAAAACATCTCCGCTTCGCTCAGCATTGTTGTGTGTGTTAGTCCCCAATTAAAAAATGATCGTGTTATTTGTACCTGACAGTTTCTTTGCTTGTGTTCCAATGTAGATAAAGCAACGCATGCTTGACCTGTTGACCATTATTAATTTTGTAAACTGAGACTACCTTTCTTTCATATTACAGTTCTTTTTGTCTTGCTTTCTGTGTTAGGAGCAATGCTTTCTGAAACAACATTGAGTTTATGCACTTATTGTTGTAGATAAATGTTCACAGTTGGCTGTGTAAATGTGAAACCTATTAAGCATGCTATGTATTACTGCTTTATTCAGGATGGGATAATAATGTCAACACTATCATTCCCCCCATTTCCGTTGCAGTTTTTGTCCTTTAAATGTTTTCCCGTGTGTCAAAACAAGCAAAGCCTACATGGACACCGCAGTCCTGTGTAAATATTTATGATGTAACATCTCCATGTGAATAGACTTTCCTCTGAATCCATCCATCATTACGGGCATATCGTGAAAGCCCACCTCCCGGCCCTATGGAACTGAGGCAGGAGTGGCGTGTCCCCCTCTCTCAAGTATTTGTTTTTCTTTGGACTGGGTGCAGCCCAGCTGTGAGGGCATTTCATGTGTCAGCCCTGCGGTTTTTATTCAACACCAACTTCAAAGACCATTTTGCTCCATTCTTTCTTTGACTGGGCTCCTGGACCTGAAAATCCCCAAAAAGAGAAATTTGATGTAGGTCAAGTTCCAACAGCCCATGAAAAAGTCAAATCATTTAAATCACGATTACCACCTAATATTTTATTCTAATCTCTTCTAATCTTGTACTACATTTGCTTGTAGGCTATGTGCGCCATTGAGCAAGCAAACTAGTGCAAAACCAAATGTTTAGCAGTTTTTTACTTCTGAAGGTGGATTTTCCCACTGTTTCAGAAATGTTTGGACAATGTTTTATGACTTCCTTTATACACCATCAGAATGGATTTCATTTAAAATAATGAAAATGTGACTGAAACGTTGACTTCCACCTTCCACTGAAAAGGTTTAAAAAAATATAACATTTAACCATTTAGGAATTACAGCCATTTTATGCAGTGTACGTCCATTTTCAGAGACTGAAATCTAGGTGTAGTTTTCACTCGTCTCACTACAAAGTTAAATTTATACATAATTAGGGCTTACCTTTGGTAGAATATTGTGTACATTCACTGTGGTGATGTATAAAAGCAAAAAAAATAAAAATCTGTCAATATTCAAATGCTTCTGAGCTTAATTAATATCAAATAAGTGCGATCTGACATTTCTTGAATAATTTATTACTCTTCATCCGATTTTATAACCTAAGCCCAGACTAACCTGACCTAACCCGAAATTATTCATACCCCTGGCAAATTTTGACTTAAGTTACTTTTATTTAATCAGCAAGTTTATTTTTTTTGGTTCGGAAATAACACAGGCATCTCCCAGAAGATAACGATGTCCAAGAGTCATCACTGTGGGGGGAAAAAAGATTTATCAGCATTTATATACATGGGAACAAAAAGTGGCATGTCCAAAATCATTCATACCCTTCTCTGAGAATCAATAGAAAAACCTTTATCGGCTATTACAGCAAGCACAACCAGAATCACAATCAGAATCATCTCTATTTGCCAAATATGTCAAAATCACACAAGGAATTTGTCTCCGGTAGTCACCAGTGCTCAGGACAGGACTTTAATTCAATGATTGCTTGAGGTATGCTCACATACTTTTAATACGATACCGCTCGCAAGCAGGCAACAAAACATTATGTAGCCCAGCAAGCTACTGCTATCACTAACGGTTGTATGTAAACATGCCGGCGTTATGTCGAATCATGCTCTAAAGTTTCGGTGTGTGTGAAGTAATTTAATTACAGTAAATTAGTACTAGTTAGTAGTTAGTATTAGTAATTACTTTGTCTTTGCCATGACTGTCCACGAACCAATTCTAGAGAACTGCTGTTTTTTGTTGATTAAAATAGCTGTTACCAATCAATCAGGGAAATTAAGATGCTCTGGAATAGCTTGAATTATTTAGAATGGTATACATTTGCAAAGGGTATGAATAATTTTGGACATGCCACTGTTGACTGTATCTGTGTGTGTGTGAACCTTGATTTGTGCACTGATGCACAGACATGTTGGAACAGGAAGGGGCCATCTCCAAACTGTTCCCACAAAGTTGTAAATATGCAAAATCTCTTGGTATGCTGAAGCACTCAGAGTTCTTTTCAGTGGAGCTCAAGGGCTAATATTTTATTATAAAAGAAATATTATTTTAAAACAAGCCTTTTGTATTATCAAAACTGAATTACGCTTGCCTTATTGTTACAAACTTTTCTGTGTATATGAACACGAAGGTGCAGTGGATTTATCAGGTTGTCTGTTTGCAGGAGTAGATAAATCTACCGCCTTACCAAAGTGGATTACAAGGTTTTAGGCTTTTCTCCTTGCACAACATATTGGCAGAAAATAAGCATTCAAGACGCCTAAATATCGTTGCACAGCCTCTCATAACGTTATCATTAGCTACAGAGGATTTCTGAAACGTGAATGAATATGTCACCATTTTGACATGCCTCAAAGATAAATGGATTGCAACAGGGGTTGTAAAATCTCAATGCTGCCTTCTGGTTTGTCCATTCATCTGCACTGATGAGGCTCGTTTGTGTTATAAAATTAGGATATCTAAATGACAAAAGGTAACTTTCCCATACACAATTAACGATAATGGTTAATGCAAGCCCATGCAAGCCACATGTGAGGGCGGAGATACAACTTGACTCAGAACTGGAAAAAGTTGATAATGCATGATGAACATTAGACTCAGGATTAGGTATCTGATTACCTCAAACAAAACTGAGATCCTGATCCTTACAACTTCACTTACGACTGGTTGAGTGCTAAACGATGCAATTCACTATGTAATTGCTTTTTTTTTTCAAAGTATCTTTGTGTTTCATTAAGTCGCCTTCAGATGATACATCACCGTTTTTCTGTAATTTCAAGTGTCTCTTTTCTCTCGATGCATCCATTCAAGCTTTCAATACCTTTTCTCCCCCTCTCTTCTCCTGTCTCTTTTTTTCCACGAGCAGGAGGGTTTTACTTTACTCCTTTGTCATCCTAATTGATTGCATTAACCTTTTGAGTATTGAATTTCCTGTGCATCACGCCGAGCACAATGTGGAATATTATCATAATCCTTCCAAGTAATGGACATAGGGCAATCAACAATGCTTTAGGAAAAGTACATCTTTGAAAGATGGAGCATCATATTATTTTCAGCCCAAAGCTGTGGATTGGCTAGGAGTGTTGTGCTTTAAGGAACTTGGTCAAATTAAGTATGGCCTTTTTGTCTAATCTATCAAATAAATCAAGAGATTTACTCTTCTTCTTACCATTACTTGTATTGAACCATTGTGTATTGTTGGAAATGACTGAGAATGTGTGAAAGAAAATCACATGCAAAATTATGTAATGTACTTTGCTTTTTTTTTTCTTTGCTTTTTTAAAACTTTTTAAAAGTCTTAGTTTATTTTAAAAGTAAGGTATAAAATCTAACCCCATACGCTTATACTTTCTGAACTGCTTCTTGAATTGTGAAGAATTTCTTCAGCTGCAAATATTTAAAGTATAACCACGGCTCTCGAATTTCTGTCAGACTAAATATGGGCTGAAGAACTAAAATTACATTTTTAGAATTTCACACTCTGGATTTTTTTAAGAGCGGAATGCTTGACTTTGGGTCCATTTAGTTGTATGTATCCCTATTTTATTTTATTTTTTAATCTAAACAAAGGGTAAGGCATATACAACTGAGTAATATGATAACAAGAAGTGTCTTTGAAAGGCTTAACGTCACAAGGCTTTAGGGTAAGTGTCACTTGAATAACACTGATCGGCAAAAAGCTTATATAGTGTACAGCACATCTTTGAACAAAGCTTGAAAGCCTATTACATTTGGGCAACAACTTTTTTTTGCATTATGTTGGTATATGATTGCCCTCTAAGCATAATGTAAGCATAAATAGAAGATGAAGACCCACTTTATACAACATCCAAATACCAAAATACCCTGTTGTTAGCAGCTTCTTTAGCCAGCTTTTGTACAATATATTTGCAACTGAAAGAAATTAATACAGTACTGTCTACATTCAATTTTAGAAGCTCATATGTTGCTATGGATTCCATAAACTACCTAGGTGTGCGTTGGTATTTACACAGCCTATGTAAACACTGGCCTTTAATGCATTAAAGTAATTGATTGTTGAAAAACTGACACAAACCATTATCGTTTCCTTGGCAACGACAAGTGTTATCTGAGTTGTTTTGATGAATTGAGGCAGGATACCCTGTAATTCATATCAGCTCTATTATTTTTTTCACTGCAAAGAAGGACAAAAATCAATTGCAACAAGCTCCTATGCATGGATAGATGCTAGTATTGATCGGTACAATGTTCATAGGGATAGTGCCTTTGAGTTTGATTTAAGACAGGTCACTCAAAGCCACCTAGCGAGGCTCTTAGCTTGTATAGAAATGTTGATAGTCTAAGGGGTTGCAGTCAGCTTTTGGCCACCTTTTGTAAAATATCCTTAAGTTTGTGATCAAAATAGAACCAACTGATTGACTGAGATTACAGGTCACAAAAATAGGTCAAGGTCAGTCAAAAGCACAAAGCTTTACCCTGTATATCTTTTGTCTTCCATCAAGCATCACTGGTATTCCATTGGGAACCTCTGTGCTGGCAGCATATGGAAAACAAGGACCGCAAGTTAAATTATACTAGGCCATGGAGTCTCACAATATTGACATACGTCAGGATTCCAAAAATCCCATAATGATCAACCAGTTCACCAGAACAAAAAAATCCTACCTCAGAAACGAAGATGTTGAGGTTGGATGTTGCTTTCATTGACTTAGTGACTTGCAGTGATTGGCTAATAAAGTGATACAGAAAGTGATTTTATGGTTGTGTGAAAGAATGGCAATACAATAATGATACAGTGTTCCCCGGCTATATTGTTTCATCGCTAGCGCCCCCGCTATACCATGTATTTTTAAGCAATAATTTTTTTGTTTTTTTACAGCATACTTACTTACCCTCCTGCCCTAACATATGGGAAATGAGCGCTAAAGTCACTGATGCAGCTTTTAGCCATTTATTGAATGCCGGGACAACAGTAAAACAGTGGACACACTTGTGCAGAAACTGCTCTCAGCCACAACTCTCACCCAGACACACGCATGCAGACTCACCGACATCACACGCCACCCCACTAAGCCCCGCCTCTTATAGGCATGTACACAGACACTACAATACGTGCAGTATTTTCTATAGATTTTATGCTTGAAATAGGGTTAGTTGTTATTTTGTCTTCCAAAATGTTTACAGTGTGTTTCAAAAGTATCTTTTAATAAATTTAAGTGTGTTTAAAGCATGTGAGCGGGGTAAAACTGTAAAAATATTTTTTTGTTTTTACTATAGTCTCCCTATATCGCCGATTTTCACCTATTAAAGGTGGGCCATGAACGTATCCTCTGCGATAAGGTTTTCACTGTCTAATAAAGCACATGATTTTTGGTTAGCATTATGCGTCTGTTTTATGAGTACTGCAATATGATGACAAACGTTTTATCCAAAATACTTTTCAGAAGGACTGTGATTTTTATTGGATTAATCAATAAAAACTGTTGCATACAATTTAGCAGACTGGGCGAATATCTCAAATAGTTTGGCGAGCAATATATACTGCTAATGTTTCACACTTATTCCAATGTGTGTAAGCCAAGTGTACTTTATGATCAGTTCATCATGGTAATGTTTGGGTTGGTAAATGCTTATTTTGCTTCCACCACGGCTGTATAGGCGGAATCATGAATGAGACATGTTGTGGTGCTATGAACTGACAACCATATCCATAAACGTGGCAAACGGTCCATCATAAACCAAGATATATATTTTTTAATGTCACTTTTTGGTTTTCTTTGTGTTTAACTCCTAGGTTCCATTGTAACATGGAAGTGAAGATTCTCTATCACTCAATTAATAGAAAGCAGCATTTTCAGCTCCACCCTATTCTAGTGAACAACAGCTTACAGCAGTACTGTAATAACGAAAAGGGTGCTGATTAGAGGTGAAACGAGTTCTCAAGTATTTCAAGTATCTCAATTACAAAAAATGGTCGAGGATTTTTCTTTACCTCTGGGAGCGGTTTATTTCGCTCAAGGGATGCACTTTGTAACACTGCCCTTGCATACCACAACAGCACATCTTTAGTCTTGTAACATCTCCGTCAAAGACAGCCAGAATGGAGTGGGCAATCCAAGACAAGGTGAAATTAACAGCGCAAATCATTAAGATTAACGTTAATGAACCTTACTAACATAACGTTAGCCCTGCGGAGGACTAGGTTTCTGTTACGACTACTGTTGAATTTGTGTCCAGTTCATCACAACAGTGACAAGTACAGTGTGGCCTCATCTGTAACGTAACTTCATACCGCATCTGTTTAATCTGCTAAATGACAGCGTTGTGCAGTGAAGAAGATTAAAATAAAAACATGATAAAGTTAACTCAGCAGTCAGTAGTGAGTCACTTCTACCATAAAATATGTGTGTGATGAAACAAGGAAGTGTGTTTCACACTTGGTTGATAGATAAAATATCAAGGAGTTCTGGTGCCAAATGTGCTCCAATATACAGTAGGTGTCTTAATTTTAGTTTGAATACTGCAAACACTTTTAGTAGTGTAGCAAATATTTGTCTTATTCCAAGTCAGCAGGTCTAAGCTCATAAATGCACAGTCATGAACCCTACTGTATTACATCGCATGCTAAAATGCTAGCTGCTGAATTTAAGTTGCATCAAGGCTTTTTGTCTTTTTTAATCAATGCCTAATCTTTCTTATTTTAACAAGGAATGCTAAGTTTGAACTGAAATAGATTTATATTTATTTTTATTTTTGTTGTATCTTGTCACATTATTATTATTTTTTTCTAGACAAGAAAATACTGTTTACTGCTATGCACAATGGGCCGTATTCTCCCGTTGGTGCGTAAGTCAGTATTTTAGGTGCCTGACTTGCGTGTTACGCCGATTCTCCCATAATGACTTCTGACACACCCACCGCATGTACCCGTCCAGTTTGAGCCTAAGGTCTTGAGAGGCGTGACTCATTAAAGTCTGCAGGTGGGTAGAATTCCCGGGGTGTGGAGTTTTTCTAAGACATATGAATGCCATTGAAATCCACTCGGAGTCTATGTCACACTTTAAATGTGAAAATAACCCCAAAGAGGATATCCGATAGTTAGGCGTCCGCTCGTCTAACGGGCTACTTAGCATGTGTTTTTCTATTCTCTAATCGCTATTAAATACATATTGCACAATACGGTCCCATGAAAAAGTATTGGCCCCATTCTCAAATTCTTATATTTTTGCATAGTTTCCCCACTTTTATGTTTAAGATTATCAATCAAATGTAAATATCAGATAAATATAACCCAAGTGAACTTAAATTGTTTGAATTAAGCAAAAATGGAGGGGTTCCGAGCATGAACGGTCATGCCACTGCATTTCAATCTGATTCAATTCTGGACTTTGACTAGGCCACTCCAAAACCTTCATTTAGTTTTTTTAAGCCATCCAGAAGTTGGCTTGCTGGTCTGTTTTGGATCGTTATCCTGCTGCAGAACCCCAGTGCGCTTCAGCTAGAGGTCACAAACTGATGGCCGAACATTCTCCATCAGGATTTTCTTGTTAAAGATCAGAATTTATGGTTCCATCAATCGCAGCAAGTTCTCCAGGTCCTGAAGGAGCAAAGCAGCCCAAGACCATCACACTAGCACCACTGTTTGACTGTTGGTATGATGTTCTTTTTCTGAAATGCTGTGCTACATTTACGCCAGATATAATGAGACACACACCTTCCAAAAAGCTCAACCTTCATCTTATATGTCCATGTAATATTCTCCCAAAAGTTTTTCAGATGTTTTTTTTTTTTTGGAAAAGTAAGAAAAGGCTTTATGTTCTTTTTGGTGAGCAGTGGTTTTCGCCTTGGAACTCTGCCATGGATGCAATTTTTGGCCAGTCTCTTCCTTATTGTTGTGTCAAAAACACTGACTTTAACTGAGGCAAAGGAGGCCTGCAGTTCTTTAGAAGTTGTCTTGAGTTGCTTTGTGGCCTTCTGGATGAGTCATTGCTGTGCTCTTGGAGTAATCTTTGTAGGCCGGCCACTCCTGGGAAGGTTTACCACTGTTCCATGTTTTCTCCATGTAATGATAATGACTCTCTCTATGGTTCGCTGAAATCCTTTTATATCCCTTTCCAGACTGATAAATGTCAATTATTTTATTTCTCAACTGTTCTGGAATTTATATAGAAGCTGTCATTTTGTTGCAGCTTTTTTAGATCGTTTGTTTGACTTGATGTTGTTTGGACAGATTCTGTTTAAGTGATTTCTTGATTGAATAGGTCTGGAGGTAATCGGCCTTGGGTGTGATCAGTGAAAATTAACCAAAAATTTTCATTAGCCACAATTAATTCATAATTTATCAAGGGGGGTAATTACTTTTTCACATAGGGCCAGGTTCCTTAGAACATGAGAATCCCCATTTAAAAACGTTTTCAGTTGATTATCTAAAATAGGAAACCAACTGGTTGTTCGTTAAGTCACAGTAAATGTTCACAGTAAAAAAAAATTCTTGTGTATATATATAATTGCTCTTTAACCAAGCAAAACTATTTTTTTAAATCTGATTACTCGGTTCTTTAATATAATCTCCAGTTATTTACTCAAATAAGGATAAGCGGTACAGAAAATGGATGGATGGATATAATATGTACAACACAATAGAAAAAATCTCAAATCTTTTCAAGAGGGGAAGTAAAAACAAACAACTCAAATACTGTTTAGTATAAATGTGTACACCCTCTTATTCATATAAACTGTGTGACTGCAGGGCGGCACGGTAGACGACTGGTTAGCTAAGGTGCCTCACAGTTCTGAGGACCGGGCTTCAAATCCAGCCTCGCCTGTGTGGAGTTTGCATGTTCTCACTGTGCCTTCGTGGGTTTTCTCCGGGTACTGCGGTTTCTTCCCACATTCCAAAAACATGCATAATACAGTAGGTTAATTGAAGACTCTAAATTGCCCGTCAGAATCATCTTTATTTGTATGTCAAAAGCACACAAGGAGCCGCTCTTGTACGACAACAGACAGCTATTTGACAGAAAATGACGGTGGCCTGGAAACAATATAACAAATTGTGAAACACTTACATTTCAGGAAAACAAATTAACAAAAGCAGAAACACATTTCTATTTCAGAAAACACAAACAAAAACCGAAACACTTTTACATTTCAGAAAACACATTAACAAAAGCAGAAACACTTTTACAAAAGACGAAACCAATTATAATTGAGACAACCTGGAAAGGGAACGTCCAACATTATTAGGAATCCAGCGCATTTTCCTGGAAGGACACGCCTTGCTCCAATGTTACTGGCTCCAGGACACGCTGATTGGCTGCTATATCCATGTAGAACTCGCTCCACTGCTTCCAGACGGCAAAAGAAGTGTGTGACTTATTAAGTGTGCCGGCGTTAATGCCACAATGCCATTAACCCTAAAGCCTGTCCAACACTGTGCAACGTGGTCGAGCCCGACCGATAAAAATAAGAGTTGCCGACGCACCCCCGCACATTGAGCAATTGATCACATGGACGCCCTGAACAGCGAGCCTGTATAGGCGTTTGATCCTGTATATACAATATATTGTACTTGATCAAAATTCTTAAACCATAAAAAGATAGATTAAGAGTCAAGGAAGAAGCAGGTTGTTAAAGAGAGAGGATGCTGGTGAGAATTAAAGGGAAAGTGTGGATATTTGAAAGGAAGCTATGGGCTCCATTCATTTGAACGTACATTCTGGTCACAAACTTCACTTGCAACGGAGATTATAATTTTGAATCGACCAATCGGACGCTCAAGGAAACAGTTGCCAAACCACGCACACTGCGCCATAGTTCAGTCAGCTTCGGCGGCGGTGGTCGGTGTGCGCCAGCCTAAACCACCATAATCCTAACCATAACTCATTCTAAACTGCCTTAACCCCAAACCTAGTCCTAATCGTAACCATAATAAACTTCTTTTTTATTTTTTTTTATTTTGTATTATTATATTTGGGATGGGCATCTCCTTCTATCTGCGTAGCCTACCCTTCCCACGATGCAGGAGCCAATCATGTTGAAGCGGGGCGGGTCTTGCAGAGAGAAGGAGTGGGATTTCTAAGAATGTCTGTGAAATGGGTCGTTCCCTTTCCCGGTTGTCTCAATTGGAAGTTGTTTTGTTTTTTGTAAACGTGTTTATGCTTTTGTTAATGTGTTTTCTGAAATGTAAAAGTGTTTCGGTTTTTGTTCATTTGTTTTCTGAAATGTAAAAGTGTTTCGGGTTTTGTTAATTTGTTTTCAGAAATGTAAAAGTGTTTTGGCTTTTGTTAATTTGTTTTATGAAATGTAAAAGTGTTTTGGCTTTTCTTAATTTGTTTTCAGAAATGTAAAAGTGTTTTGGCTTTTGTTACTTTGTTTTCTGAACTGTAAAAGTGTTTCACAATTTGATATATTGTGTTGCCCTTCCAGGCCACCGTAGAAAATACTTTTGAGAAGAAAAAAAAGCACGGAGACTCACTCAGCGACGAAAGGTTACTGGTAATGTGATAATGCCAATACAATTATTTATTTATTTATTTATTGACAATTGTGCAAATGATGCAGAGTCCTCTAGTAATTTAGAGCAGTTTGAAATGACTAATAGAGCGATATTCTGGTACAGTGACCATTGTGCAAATGGACTGAGAATTTTAAGCAGTTTAAAAGTGACTAGTAGTGCGATAATCTGTAACAGTTTCAGTTGTTCGCCACCCTTGTGAGGATAAGCGGCTCGGAAAATTGAATGGAAGAAGTTTCAATTGTGAAAATGGTGCAGATAATTCACAACCACATGAGTGGCCAGTATTGGTCAACAACAGATATGCACACAGTACAGAGTGAGGAGACTACTACAGAAGGGTGGGGGGTCCAAGAGGATTTTGTATGCTCTAGTTTTAGTTCTACCAGCTTGCAAGTCCTCAAGGATGGGCAGGCGGTTCCGACAATTTTTTCAGCAGTTTTGATTGTCGGTTGCGTTCAGACTTTGTCTTTTTTTGTGGCAGCACCTCATCAGACTGTGATGAATGAACACAGGACTAATTCAATGACTGCTGTGTAGATCTGCCTCAACAGCTCCTGTGGTAGGCTGTGCTTACTCAGAAGCCGCAGGATGTACATCCACTGCTGGGCCTTTTTGAGGATGGAGTTGATGTTGGTCTCCCACTTCAGTTCCTAAGAGACTGTAATTCCCAGGAACTCGAAGGTCTCGATGTTGACACAGGGCAGTTGGACAGTGGTAGGTAGGTAGGCAGTGGTATGCCTCCTGAAGTCCACGTTCATCTCTACAGTCATGAGCGTGTTCAGCTCCAAGTTGTGTTGGCCGCACCACAGCTCCAGCCGCTCCACTTCCTGTCGATACGCAGACTCGTTACCGTCTTTGATGCAGGCGATGATTGTGGTGTCGTCTGCAAACTTCAGGAGTTTAAACACATACACATCCAAGTGAAAAGAGGGCGTGCACACTTGTGCAACCACATTATTTCACTTTTACATTTTTAATTCCCCTCTCAAAAAGATTTGGAAATAATTTAAATTGCATTGTACAGGTTATACATCACAAATGTTTTGAAATTATTTATTTTGGTCTCATTTTATTTTCTTATGTAAAATCTGGCATTTCACCAGGGATGTGGAGACTTTTCACATCCACTGTATTCGTCACGGTGGACGACTGGTTAGCGCGTCTACATCACAGTTCTGAGGACTGGTGTTCAATCCCAGGCCCCGCCTGTGTAGAATTTGCATGTTCTCCCCGTGCCTGCGTGGATTTTCTCCGGGCACTCCGGTTTCCTCCCACATCCCAGCTAACATGCAAGATAGGTTAATTTAAGACTCTAAATTGCCCGTAGGTGTGAATGTGAGTGCGAATGGTTGTTTGTTTATGTGTGCCCTGCGATTGGCTGGCAACCAGTTCAGGGTGTACCCCGCCTCCTGTCCGATGATGGTTGGCATAGGCTCCAGCACTCCCGCGACCCTTGTGAGGATAAGCGGCTCAGAAAATGGATGGATGTATTTGTCACAAAGCTTTTTGAAATACGTTCATTTTACTGAAGTGTTCACTAATTTCATGTAATTGCCTTTTGTAGGTTCAACACAGTAAATATTGGCTTGATCGGTTTGGGATTAACTAACAAAATCTGTGTTGAAAAAGTTTACATAAAAATATTGAAGTATTAAAAAGTAAGCCAATGTTCCATTGTTCTTGACCATTGTTTGTCATCTGCCATTGCGTTTATTTGCCAGCCTCACTGTATTCAGGACCAGTAACAGACAGAATCTTAATTGATCTAATCTGGTTAGCGCTTGCTATTTTCCACAGTTACATTAGAAATCCTCCCCCACCAAGCTTTTCTCCCTTTACCTCCCTCATGCTCTACCCCCCATCTGCCCTGACCTACATGGTAGTCACATGGCCCCGACTCCCTGGCTTGTCATTTTATGGAAAATCTACAGGAGATAAAGCCACAGGGTTTAAAGTGTTATCCCGCCTATCCTTTGAGAAGGGCTAAAAACTGAATGAGGTTTTATTGCATCAATGCTGTTGGACGCTCACAGGCAGCAAGGAGGATATCTTCCTCCCCTTTTCTCTCTCCTCCTCCCCTCTTCAGTTTGATTGGATTTATTAGAGTGTCACCACTGTGACTTTGGGGGATTTCTCTTTCCCTGACACTGTCTTTGCATGCTTGCTTGGGTTATTTACTTAACTTGTCCAGAAAATAGACTGTGATCTACAGCTTACTGAGAGAACTAGGCAGGGACTACTGCTTCATGCAAGTTAAGATGTAGCAGACAGACACCTACGATGCTTGCTCACACTGCTTTGTGTACTCCTTCGTTGATACTGAAGTCTTAGTTTTACACTATGACCGAGTCCCCTTCACACTGTTGTCTGCCTCTGTTTTCTGCTGCCCTTGCCATTCAGGCAATTACTGCAAAACAGCTTAAGCCATTTTATCTCAACAGTTTTTTCTCTTCCTCATGTTCCTGCGATATGTTTATACACAGATCTTTTTTTAGAGCTGAAGTCAGCAATTATCACTTCTTGTCAAGTGCTTTACAGTTTTGTACTTATGACTGTTTAAAGTAGGCTTGACACGATCAGGATTTTTGGGGCCGATCACCGATGAGCAAGTTGAAAAAAACAATAACCGATCACCGAGCCGATCACAAGATGGAGGAATGTGTCTATTTAAATGACCTATTCATTTAATGTATATACTTGTGTACTTAATTGCTCAAAAAAATATATTTACAATGAATAATGTATCTTTGTTCCTCTATTTATGCGAGTGAGGCATAGTGACAGACAGAACAAATGATAAATGGTCTGCTATTAGATGGCAGGAAGTACATACGGTAATTAATGTATCCACTCTTTGTGACATTTTTGTTTGTTGGTGTTCCGTGAGATTTTTTAATTATAAAATATGTTCCTTGGCTCCATAAAGGTTGGAAATAACTGCTCTCGTCAGATCGTGCATTCTAATCAGTCAGGTC
The DNA here is from genome assembly GCF_024500275.1 of Phycodurus eques. Lineage (NCBI taxonomy): Eukaryota > Metazoa > Chordata > Actinopteri > Syngnathiformes > Syngnathidae > Phycodurus > Phycodurus eques. Next base: position 18,051,853 of record NC_084525.1, read on the forward strand.
AAACCAACATTACAATAATGGGTGCTAACTTACTGTGATTATATTACTTTATTCTTAATTAAATTACTTCACCCACACCAAAACTTTAGAGCATGATTCGACAGAACGGCGGCATGTTTACGTCCAACCGTTCGTGGTACCACTAGCTTGCTAGGCTACATAACGTTTTTGTTGCTTGCTTGGGAGCCGTATCGTATTAAAAGTACATGAACATACCTCAAGCAGGCCTTAAACGCACGTCCTCTCCTGTCCTGAGCGCCGGTGGACCACTAAAGTACTTTCTTCCCGATTTTGCCCTTCTAATACAGTCGGAGCGCTGCACTCTTGTTGTCGTCGCCACGGTAACGAGTGTATTCGGTCGCATTTGAGTTGACAAGATAAAACCCAATGATCGTAAAAAACGTGATGCGGTGGTATCGGAATACAAGATTTTATTTCAGTCGTCTGACATAGTGCAATTGTGAAAGAGCAAATTTGTCTTGTAGTATGATCCGGGCATTACGTGTTGTCTCTCAGACGTGTTGTCTGTTCCACACCGCCGACATGTTTTTTTTTTGGTTTTTTTTAATAACTTTTTTGGGCGTCAGATATTTCCAATACTACGTTAAAAGACACGTGACAAGGCTAAAAATAAATAAACTAGATTCAAATATACTGGGCACAATGGCAACGCGGAGTAAATGTCTTTTTAGAAGTCCAGTTTAAAGGGCTCTATTTTCGTGAGTAGCGCAAATCCGGCACATCGCCTGGCGTAACTGTTAGTGGGCGGGTTACACCGGGTGTTTGTAATTTCGGAGACGTGCGCAGCCGGCGTATTTAACAAAAGGACTGTCTGCGCCGGTGGCCGTGAAATAGCCGACTTTATTCACCACCAATCAAAGCGGCTTATTTCATTCATTCCCTTTAAGTGAGGTGCAATGACGGTCTCGCATGCATGGAGAGAGTGATCTGTGCATTGAGCATTGTCACTTGGCCAGTATGGCAAGAAGCTATGTGATTAAATACATAGAGTAGGAGCTGGTGATAACTCATGAATCCATCCCCACCCATTCACGATTGTTCGTGCATGTGCCAGACACAGATACACCGATCAGATAAAATTGCATTTGATCCTCTGCGCCACAACTTAGACATGGTATGAGCAGGCGGAATTTCAGACGGACTTTCTGTGCACCAAGATCTCACTCCGCCAAGCGCATCTCCAAAATCCACACCCTCGCTTCAAGAAGCACAACGTATGTGTTTGTAAGTCCGACTTGAAATCACCAACCTTCTTAAGTGTACAGACTTGGATTCATCGATACTGCCTCGTTTTGCACCATCCTGCCACTCTTCTTGCTTGCTGCCTAATCATTCCTGGCTTTGGTTCCCCTCTCTGGATTTATGAAAAACTAAGTAAAACAACAACAAAAATCAGTCTTTCGTATGAGAATCTATTAATACAGTATACACATTGACTGGCCATGATGTTAACAGTGGTCTGTTGTTGGCCCGAGGCATTGTCAGACATTTATTTGTCTAAATATGTCTACATTTATTTGTCTAAATAAGTCTGACATTTAGAAGTGCACCATTCAAAATATGCCAAATAAGGCCAGTCAACATGTATTTAATAACATACAAATAAAATCTTTGTACGGCCATTACAAAAAGTTCAGTTGACAGTTGGTCTGTTATATACTGTGCTCATTCCCTCGGAACAACAACCGTTCACTGTTAACCTCATGAACCTCAACGTGTAATGGAGACAATGATGTTTTGTGGTATGAAAAAAAGCACAAGTTCTGAGCCTTCAACCGCCATACAAAGACTGTTTGTAAACAAAAAATAATATGTAATCTGAGGTAATGTTTCTTTGAGAAAAATTCCTCATAAACTGGGTTGTTTGTAAACCGAGGTCTCACTGTAATTGTTTGTGTGGCATTAGTTTAAGTAGACTCTTTATTGTTATGATTTAGATGAAGATCAGAGCACATTTTCGTTCAGGGTTCATTTACTGACAAATAACTTAAAGCAAACACATTTTGCCTCTCATTTGGAGAATGGTTCGCAACGTGTCAAACTGCTCACAGCACTCAGGAAGAAAAAAAAAACAGTCCTAAAAAGACATTTTTAAGGCGCTATACCGCGGTACATTGCAGACCTGCAGTGTGACTATTGCGTACATGTACATGAAAATGGTAACTCTAGATATTACGGTACATGTGGAGTAGTTTTTATTTATGGCTGAATTCCAGCATGCAAGCTGCATCTTGCTGATGCTGAAGATTAAAGTTTCAGTAGGAGAACAGCCCAGCCACAAAACAAGTTCCATCACACAACACCTCATTCTCTGTGCTGACTTGTGTCAGTCATTGGGCCTGGAAAATTATGGGCCTATGACAAATTATAATTGTAACAATAGATCATTCTTTCTTTCTTTCTGATGCACATGATGATTTGCCAATGTGTCAATCTCCCGTAGTGTAGCACCAACTACTGACGAGGTGGACTTTTTTTGCCTTCAGTATCGGTGGCTAGTATTGGCGCCCTTTGCGAGTACCCGATACTGTGAAATAAGGCCAGGACCAGCCCAATACCTGGTATCTGTATTCATCCATCCCTAGTATCAACACAGTGGGGAATATGGTATCTATGCAACCATCTTCTACATTTGGCAAATTAGGTCAAAGCACTTCCTTCCGGCATGGGTATATGTATTTTGTTTAACAAAAACATTTATTTTGTTTAATTTCCCCACAGAGCCACGAAAGATGACAATATCCGATGTTTAGGCTTTATTTGTGGTTGCATATATCATATTTGTATAATAAATAATATACCTGTATTTAACTTTTGACCAAAGACACCAGCCATAAAGAAAACTAAATTTCATTAAGTTGGGCTTCAAGCCATCATGTCATATGCCCGTTATTGCGCATCCACAGGAAGTTCGCTAGCCTGTTTTCAAGGTTTGGTCAAGTGATGTTCCCCATATAGCGGATTATTCTGTAAATCATGGTTAAATGAAGTAATTAATTGTGTGAGCCAGGTTAAAAATCCAGGTGAATCATTAGGATACAATATGGATACAAAAACACTGGATCCCCCCCACAAAATCCTTATGATTTGCTCAATGGTTACCCATGTCCATGTGTACTGGTCTGGTCAACCCCGGTCCAACTGTCACATAACTAAGATTTTTCCTGTGCTGCCTCTCCCAACTCTGTATAAAAGATACAAGTAGTAACTGTTGCTGCCAATATTTTATTCTCATTCAAAATCACATAGAATTCTTACCTGCCACAATCAAACATGGGGTGTCGGGCAAGATGGTCAGCTGCACGGTATAGCTGGTGGGGGGCATGTGGCTGCAAGTGCAACCTTTAAAAAAAGGACAGATAATATATGGGTTAATATAAGAGGAATGTTGAATGATTATGACGTGCCGCAACACGTCTTTGCACAGTAACGGAAAAAATATTTTAGCTGGCGTATGTCATGACTTAAAAATGTGGTTAATAATTGTAAAATTATTGTAACAGGCCGAGACTTTAGTTCGTTTATTTTAGGGTAACAAATGCAATGCAAAAAAGTAACAAAAAAACAACGTGGATAGCACCTCAAATGTGCCTCTTTCACTCCGGACACACATTTGAAGACACAGCTGTAACGTAGCATAACGCTTTCCAATACTACAACCCCAATTCCAATGAAGTTGCGACGTTGTGTTAAGCATGAATAAAAACAGAATACAATGATTTGCAAATCATGTTCAACCTATATTTATTTGAATACACTACAAAGACAAGATATTTAATGTTCAAACTGATAAACTTCATTGTTTTTAGCAAATAATCATTAACTTAGAATTTTATGGCTGCAACACGTTCCAGAAAAGCTGGAACAGGTGGCAAAAAAGACTGAGAAAAGTTGAGGAATGTTCATCAAACACCTGTTTGGAACATCCCACAGGTGAACAGGCTAATTGAGAACAGGTGGGTGCCATGATTGGGTATAAAAGAAGCTTCCCTGAATTGCTCAGTCATTCACAAGCAAAGATGGGGCGAGGTTCACCTCTTTGTGAACAAGTGCGTGAGAAAATAGTCGAACAGTTTAAGGACAATGTTCCTCAATGTACAATTGCAAGGAATTTAGGGATTTTATCATCTACGGTCCATAATATCAAATATCAAATATCAAAAGGTTGAGAGAATCTGGAGAAATCACATCATGTAAGCGGCAAGGCAGAAAACCAACATTGAATGCCTGTGACCTTCGATCATGTATGATCTGCATCATGATCATGTATGGTCTGCATCAAAAAACAACATCAATGTGTAAAGGATCACCACATGGGCTCAGGAACACTTCAGAAAACCAATGTCAGTAAATACGGTTCAGCGCTACATCCGTAAGTGCAACTTGAAACTCTACTATGCAAAGCAAAAGCCATTTATCAACAACACCCAGAAAGGCCGCCGGCTTCTCTGGGCCGAGCTCATCTAAGATGGACCGATGCAAAGTGGAAAAGTGTTCTGTGGTCCGACGAGTCCACATTTCAAATTGTTTTGGGAAGTTGTGGACGTCGTGGCCAAAGAGGAAAAGAACCATCCAGACTGTTATGGATGCAAAGTTCAAAAGCCAGCATCTGTGATGGTATGGGGCTGTGTTAGTGCCAATGGCATGGGTAACTTACACATCTGTTAAGGCACCATTAATGCTGAAAGGTACATACAGGTTTTGGAGAAACATATGCTGCCATCCAAGCAACGGCTTTCTCATAGACGCCCCTGCTTATTTCAGCAAGACAATGCCAAACCGTATTCTGCATGTGTTACAACAGCGTGGCTTCGTAGCAAAAGAGTATGGGTTCTAGACTGGCCTGGCTGCAGTCCAGACCTGTCTCCCATTGAAAATATGTGGCGCATTATGAAGCGTAAAATACGACAACGGAGACCCCGGACTGTTGAACAGCTGAAGCTGTACATTAAGCAAGAATGGGAAATAATTCTACCTACAAAGCTTCAACAATTAGTGTCCTCAGTTCCCAAACGTTTATTGAATGTTGTTAAAAGAAAATGTGACACAGTGGTAACCCTGTCCCAGCTTTTTTGGAACGTGTTGCAGCCATAAAATTCTAAGTTAATGATTATTTGCTACATACAATAAAGTTGATCAATTTCAACATTAAATATATTGTCTTTGTAGTGTATTTAATTAAATATAGATTGAACATGATTTGCAACTCATTGTATTCTGTATTTATTTATGTTTGACACAACGTCCCAACTTCATTGGAATTGGGGTTGTACATGCCGAGACATCTGTTTTTTTCATGGTTATTGTCAGGCAAAAAAACATGACGCGAAAAACAAAAACGACTCTTAGATAACACCAAACATGTCTCTCTCTCTGTGGACCAAACCTTTTCAAAGGCGTTCGACAGGCATTCGGTCATTAAGCCCCGAAATGGATATAACAAAAATTTTCATTTTCACCTGGATACAGTATGGGTACATTTTCCCCAAAATGAAGAATTGCAGTAGTGCAGTATTTTTATGTTTTTGGTTCCATGGTGCATTGCGTTTTCATAGATAATTTTTACACTTCAGACTATGTGAATCGATGCACATCTCATGGAAACAATGAGTCCTAACCCGGAACAATGAGGCCATGCAACTTATCATCACAGAATACAGATACAGTAAACCTACGCTACATTGCGATTCTTGCTTCACAGGCCCTCTATATTGCAGATTTGTATTACAATTTTTACTCAGTTTTTTTTAATATACTGTTTGTACAATATTTTTGTCCCTTTTTGTCCCTTGCCCTCTCTCAGTATATGTGTTTAGGCCTGTAACGATAGCAAATTTTTAGGAACGATATAGTTTCCATAAAACTATCACAACAAACGATAGTATCGTTGATGTTTTTTATGCCACTGATATAATGATAGTAGAGCATAATAATGTACAGTACATCCTTTTTAAGAACAAGTCACTCTTAATTCTATGTATCATGAACATCAACATTGTAATATAGAACAACAAATAAAATATCTTAAAAAATATAAATCAAACAGACTCAGGCTCTGTTCACAAAAATTGCATTTAAACAAATATGAAACATTTGGCACAGAGGTATAAAGACTCATTAATACCTTAACAGACAATATACACCCAATCAAGTTTCCAGATGGTTAAGAAAAAGTGCCAAGCAGCAACATTAATAACAACACAAGTAGATCAAAGCAACCTGTTTTGATTCAAGATTTGTACTACTTTTCAAAAGTCTGCAACCTTTCTTTAAAAGCTGCTTTCTCAACATGTTTTCAATGGCTGCATCTCTTTCAATAATAACCATCCATCCATTTTCGGAGCCACTTCTCCTCACTAGGGTCACGGGCGTGCTGGAGCCTATCCCAGCTATCATCGGGCAGGAGGCAGGGGTACACCCTGAACTGGTTGCCAGCCAATCGCAGGGCACATACAAACAAACAACCATTCGCACCCACATTCACACCTCCGGGCAATTTAGAGTTGTCAATTAACCTACCATGCATGTCTTTGGGACGTGGGAGGAAACCGGAGTGCCATTTCAATAGTAACCCTATACTGTATATAATGTGAGCCGTGCACCATATACCCACTCACGTTTGTATTTGCATTGTTTGGGCAAAGGGATTCATAATTGCTAGCTGATGGGAAACGGGAAATTTCCCACCGTGTTTTTTGTTCCAGCTGAAGAAACTGGGTCGGATGGTTGTGTTTAAAATTGATTTTGTCACTTTGAAGTTTTAAGTTGTGTTGTCTTTTTGTGACTTCATACAAATGTGGCATACCAGCTCATTGGTGTTAGCAGGATGGCTGCGTTCATCTGGCTCGAATCCAAAATGTTCCCACATCGTTGTGGTGGCGTCAGGCTTTGGAACTAATTCCATTTATACCGCTCAACTTTCTGTAATTGTCCATCAGAAAACTTATCTTCGTGTAAGCAAGCACCCGCTTTTCAAATGCACGCACACACTCACAGACACACGCGCGCACGCACATGCACACAGACATGCACACAGCCAATCAGACGGAGGGTCTTCAGTATCTGTGATTGGTTTAGAGACCGCAATAATTAAACCCATTGTGTCTCTGCTTTCAAGTCGCAGAATTTTTTTTTTTCTTCCTCAAATGACTGGGCCCTTGTATGGACTTTCATTTTTTTTTTGCTGCACCATGCAGAAATTAGGGCGCATATATGACCAAATTAGTCTGCACTCTTTGGTCTCGTCAAAAAAAAAAAAAAATATATATAATTAAAATCATACGCCAGATTTCCAGAACGCCCTGTGACTGACTGGGGACCAGTTCAGGGTGTAGTCCGCCTTTCGAACGAAGCCAGCTGGGATAGGCTCCAACGCCCCGCGACACTAACCAGGATAAGCGCCGTTGAGAATGGATGGATGGACGGATTTCCAGCACCTCGCCAGAGTACTAAACCATTGATCGTACTTTATGGGTCCCTGCCAATTTTTGCGCGTCTCAGAGGCGAGACGCACATCAAACGAGATCCCTGTGTTTTACAGTAATATATTTCATCATAAAAATACAGTATAATACTCGTCCAATTTTACAGCAAAGGCTTCCAGTGTATTATTTTCACCAATGTTGGTTAATTCGAGTATTTGTGGGATTATGCAAACCTACACCACTGATTCCCATGAAAGCAGATACTGGACATTGCGTGTGTCTAGAAAGAACCCATTTAAATTTGGTGCACATCATAATAAAATGTCAATCGAGGTAGTTATTGGAACCTCCTAATTTAACTATGAGCACCCCTGCCATGGAATGCAGATGGTACTGTCTCTTTCACACTCGATCACACTGTCCAGCACACGATATCAATAGCAGCATTCAATTAACTTTGGAGCTGCTTACAGCAAGGTAAAATGAATTATTATTCGTTTTACTGAGGAACTGTATAAAGGATGCGATACATATTTTTGTCACTTTTTTACAGTTTCACTATGTGGCAGCTTGCCCCGTCCCAATGACAGCACAGTCATGTGTACACTATACTGAACACACAGTAAAAACTATTCTCTCCCAGAAATATGTTAATATAGCGATCACAGTCTTCCCAGCATGGCTGAGGTTTGTGCTTTACTGAGTGGCTTTCTAGTTGGTATTAATGGTCTCATGATATGATGTGCTTGGTATGGGGCTTTTGTTGGGCAACAGAGCCACTATCAATGCAATGTCAAATGTAATGCAGAGCCACAAAGTACTTGAGGAATGCGCCCAAAGTGCCCTGACATGTTGCATTCTGGTGCTAAAATGAACAGTGCCAATATCCTCCTAAAATATTATGATGTGATGCAGCTGTCAGGGTCTCTTTGTTCTAATGTTTTCAACGGTCGCACTTTGTATGAGATAAAGATCTGAGATCTTGCCCTGTTTGTATGTGAAACTACAAAATGCATAGTTCTTAAACAAGAGCAGATGAATAGACCGAGCTATGCCCACCAGTGTGAACGGAAAGCAAAACTGCTTCATATGACAAAATAAAGACATAAACACTCGAAGGGAAGGTTAGATTTAGGATCCTGAAAGATTCATGCCTCCATTTTATTTATATTTCGTTTTCTTTTCCTTATTGGAGTGTAGTTGCAACTGAATATTTGATGAATATAGCCTTAGAAGTAAGGAGGTGATGTCAGGAAAGGGAACAAAAGCAAAGAGAAATTAGAGAAATGCCTTTTGCTAAGTTTGCGCTTTGGAATAAACTCAACTGTCCTTTCTCAAGTGGGTTGTTAATTAAATGAGAGTGGAGTTCGCTATCTGCAGGTTGTGCTGAGCCCTGGCGAGGCGAGGGTGCGCCTCTCCGTATGCGCCGCACTGGCCGCACTGGCCGCACTGGCCGCTGGGTAGTCTCCGTGCACAGAACACCATCTGCATTTTGCTGTTAACGCTCCTTCACATTCGAGGGAGGATTAGGAGAAAATCCCCAGGTTTTTCAACCAGTTGACAAATATCAGATTTGTCTCTTAAAAAATTAGCTCCATCTATATCTCCCACCATATGACACACACAAAAGATTATCTTTAATACCCAGCCAGCTTGGGTGTGGAAAAAGAAGATTAAAATTTCAGTTTGGTCATATTTACTCAGACACTTAGTAGTATGAGACTATGTCTGCATTACATAGCAGACAAACCTAACGAAGTGTCCCCCCTGTCCACAAACACTCACGTTCACACATGCACGCACGTACGTGCGCGCACGCGCACACCCACACACGCACACACACACACACACACACACACACACAAAGACAATAAGATGTCTGCCTTGAGCCAATTAGACATCATACCTAAATAATTCAGCATTTTCCAGTTGGGCTTTCTCCTCCATGTGTCTTTAAACAGACACAGTTAGCTGCCAAAGGGTGCTAAAGTGAATAAAAGCAGCAGGTGACTTTTCAGATGAAGCAGAGGCTAGTTGCCTGTTATTTTAGCAGCTCACTGGTGAGTAGCCAGAGGGTGTAGGCTGGGAATTGGACCTGGTTGTTGACCTGAGACCCCAGAGCTGTCCTATTAGTAGGAGCATGCTTGGCCACTACTTGAAATCAGTCCTGACCTGAGTTGGAAGAGAAACTAAGGTAGGATGCACCACTTCAGAAAAAAAATCTCAGTAACGTGGGTTTTCTCTGGGTACTCCAGTTTCCTCCCACATTCCAAAAACATGCATGGTAGGTTAATTGAAGACAATATACTGCCCGTAGGTGTGAATGTGATTACCTGGCGACCAGTTCAGGGTGTGTAGGCGCTATTGGGGATAAGCGTTTCAGAAAATGGATGGATGGATGGATGTGTTGTAATGTATCTATACAGAAAACCCCCACTTTTCGCACAGGATAAGAACAGAGATGTGCAACGATTAGCAAAAATCTATGAATAATTGACACCCCCCAAAAGGTTTTTAATTGCCTACAGATACCAGAAGATGGCAGCGAACCACTTAAAACGAAGATGATCATAAAAAATCTGCAGTCTGCCATGCTACTAGCATGTGCACGATTATAAACCCATGTTACATAAAACACTGTATTCAGGAGATAAATTATTCAATAAACAAAAAATACACCTTCACGTGAGTTTCAACAATAGTATTACCTCGTTGACAAGCCTAGAAAGCATGCAAGCATAAACTGACACGAATCGCACATGGGCAAACAAATATGCACACGAACACTTTACACAAATGGTATTTGTAAATCATTAAATTTATGTTTTGGCATTTAGACACTAATAAATGTTACCTCATACAGGCAAATTGTAAAAGCAAAATCGATTTCAGGTGCTAGTAGTCGTTGCACTCGGAGAGAAGCAGATATATACTTTGTTCCCCTTTTTTTCCACTTTTAACTGCTGCGAGCCTTTTTAAAGGTTCCCGCTTGCAACTATGATTCCAGATGAATCGGCTGTAGAAACTGTCAAATCCAAGAAACCTTTGCAAGTGCTTCCTTAATTTAGGAGGAGAAACACACTATCAATTTTACTTCTGACTGGGCGCGAGGTGCATTCACGGACTGCTAACAAAATAGGACATCACAAATATAGACAAAAAAACATAATCAATGGATTAAACCGAACAACACGATTCCACCATATGGCGCCAAAGTAATACTTAAATTGCTTCAGCCTGAGCACAAAAACAGCAAATAGCTGAGATTATAAGAAAATAATGGAGAATACATTCCAAAATAAATTCCACAAGTATGCGAATTGGAATTGAATAAACATTCACACTTGGACAACTTAGATGTCTACAATTAACATATGTTTTTGGAATGTGTGAGCAAACTGGAGTTCCCGGAGAAAACCCATGTTGACACGGGGAGAACATGCAAACTCCACACTGGCAAGGCCGGATTTGAAGCCGGGTCCTCATAACCGTGAGGCAGATGTGCTAACCAGTCGGTCACCGTGCCACCAATAGTAATAATAACAATAATAATAATAATAATAACAATAATAATAACATTAGCTTTACATGTATATAGTGCTAAGATGTCTAACCTGTTTTTTTGGTGTTTTTGTGTGTTAGAATAGAATTAATATTAGTTGTTTTTGCTTGAGTTAAAATTGTCCTGAAACGCCAGAGGATAAACGTACGCCCTCCAACCGTTACGCCGCTTCTAATCCCCGCCCGAACGCTTGTAGTAGTTGTGTCCCTGGGCAAGACACTTAACCCACATTGCCCATTAATGAATGTGGTTGGATGTTTGGTGTTGGTCAGAGGCGTCCTGGGCACAGAATGGCAGTCACGCTTCCATCAGACTGCACCAAGGCCGCTGTGGCCACACAAGTTGCTTACCACCACCAGGTGTAACTGTGGAGTGAATGAGTGATGCATGCAAATATAAAGCGCCTTTGAGTTTCTAGTTCAGCACATTATAGGTTTAATGCATTATTATTATTGTTGTTGTTGTTATTACCATTGATCTTGCATTTGATATAACAGTATCATATACATTTCTGTCATTATTTTTTAATGACAACCTGTACATTATTACCATTACCTTGACCGAATGGCTTGGACAAATCACATGGTGCTGGGTTATAGTGACGTGTGTTGCATACATTTTGACTCAAATTAGAATTACCAAATGCTGTATGCTTACTTAAGGGATACAAACAAAGTTTTACTTCTACTGTTCATTTGGTGAAAGTAACTTCAGTACAAAGTAACATAGAAGTAATATAAACACTTCAGAAACATTGGTATTGTACTTATAATGTAATAAATTACTTTTACATTTGGAAGGAACACCGGTTGTGAAAGATGAGTGGACGTGCATGGTTAGCCATCAGCATCAGAAGGATTTAAACTTCCAAGTAAGATGCTGCTTATACCTCAGCTAAGTCACTTTGTTCTTCCTTGCCTATTCATTATCACATGAATAATCATAATCTGCAGAGGACAGAGCTGAAGGCCCCGGGGCCCTACCTGGTGTCCTGGACGCCGACAAGACCACTGCCCCACCCAGAGGTTGCTTTATGAACACAGGAGCCCCATAAATGAAATTAAGGTGTCAATTAGTCAATTACAGCATAATAACTCTGAGGGCAGACATTTAGAGACGGAGAGAATCTGAGCTAAATTCATTTCCTGCGGCCCAAGAGCCTCGCGCTTGGCACACGTCACTCCCCACCCAGACTCGCTGAATAAGGGCCCCAGTGCTCTCCCTAATGTTATTTTCCCCTGGATATCTTTTTTGATCAACAATTTCCTTTCATGGGATTGTTTTTCACGTACAGGGGATGCACTATTTCTCTACCCAATTTGGCCAGGGAGAATTTTATAATTTAGTAATTAAAATCTTTGTTAGGCTTTAGAAATTGCAGCTAATTCAATTTAATGGGGAGATGAATTTCATTTTTATTTGATTAGCGGAACCCCTGGCATAGGTATTTATGGGAAAAACACGACAAAAATATGCTGTGTGGGCTAAGATGGCATAATAGAATTACACCTAATCGGATTTCACTCTCATGAATTTCACTCTAATTTCACTATAATTTTCCATTAGATAGCTGGTTTACAAATATTTGCTCATCTGCGATGGGGAAGGCTATCTGTCTAAAATGATTACTGAGCAAGCCTTCAGAAATATGCCCCCCTCCCCTTTAAAAACCAGATTGTGAGGGATCAAAATTAGGAAGATTGCATTATGGATGTCTGCATCCGGGAGAGCAATGGGGGAGATATGATGATTACGGCCGGGGGATGAAAGCTGTGTCAAGAAAAATATATTACTCTAAAACATAGGCCTATTCTATCTACAAAATCTCTGCTCTCAGCACACTGCTGCCAAGTAACATACTGTATCATAATTCATGCACTAGTATAAACAGTGTGCAAATAAAACAAAGCCGTTGCAGCGTGTTATAATATGACTTATGCACCAGACAAACTCCATGTTAATTGCTTCCAAGTGTGTAACCTTAATGAGATTCTGCTGTGATTTTCATATTGTGTGTTGCTCGATGTATACACTGCAATTATAAAAATCAAATGTGATTGTGAAGAGTGATGCAAATGACAATCATCAAGAGGTGCTGTTGCATTGCCATCATGATCATCGTCATCATCACCATAATCATCATCATCCTCACCATCGAGCTGGCTTTAAGTTTAATATTCAGCTAAGTCCCTGCCGAAAAATAAATATATAATGCAATATAAACAGACGTGAGAAGGAATAATATCCCACATCATAATCAAACTTGAATACCAAAAGGCTGAACTGTTGTTGAATCCCACTTTAAAAGCCCCTGCTTCAGAATTAAGCATTTACACGTTCAATTTCCTTTCCAATTTGACAGCAACATGTCAGTGAATATCAAGAATAAGATTGTCTATAAAGCCTGCTGAAAAACACAAACTCTTAATATGTTGTTTTAAAGTTAGATGCAGTGAAGCTGCCTCGTGCCGTCCCCCATCCCATCCCACCCCAACCAACCAACCAAACCAACCTACCTACCTGTCCGTCCACCTGTCAAGGCTGAAGTCACCCTCTGCCCACACTTGCACCTACTCCCTCCCTTTCCTTCCGCTCACTTACTCTTTGGCCAGATCTGCCAGAGACAGCAAGAGGGGTCCAAAAAACACAATCTGACTCCCAGCAAAGGTCAGATTTCTCACTCGGCATGTCTCTGGGCTTTGGGGACAAAAGCCACTGAATTCACATCTTTCAACTGGACCGTAGCCTTTGTCCCAAGAAAAGGAGGCTTGTGAGTGGGCCCTGCACCAGCCCGGCCCCTCCTGGAGAGCACTGTCAGGGGCAGCCAAACGTCTGGCCCCGCCGGCACTTTGACTGATGCACTTCTGCCATGTCACATGCACGGAAGCATGCACACACACTCACACACGTACACACTCCACCTTGCCCTCAACATTCTCCTGCGTGAAGCATACAATACACTGGGGCCACATCAAACGAAAAGCCCCCACAGCTCCTTTTGAAAAGTAATGGTTTGGCCCCTAAAATGGCAGCGCCAGAGCCAGAGGGGTGTGCTGCATCCACCCTCCCTGCTGAGTATTTTACCACTTGAATAGAATGTGTCCCGCTAAGTCCACTTGAATGATGCTGTAGATATGTAATTCTACTTTTAATGATAGGGTGCACGCGCAACTTGACAGACACTTTCACAGCATATTCTTAAACACAATCCACCAAAGAAGAGAGATATCCAATATACAGAAAATGTCTAATGCCGATAACTTTGTCCTCATTGTTTTCCATTACTTAGCTTTCCACTTAGAAGGATCACAAGTCTTAATGGAACATTCTGGATATTGCCAAAGAAAATGCAATGCATTTATATTCACCACTGCAATATTAGCATTACAAGCTGGTTCAGTTCAGACTATTTTTGTCTTTGTCAAAATCCTGACTGCAATATCAGTTTGTTACTTGGCCGGACTTACACAACAAGTCTTAATAGCAATTTAGTGCCTATAGTATGTCAATTTCTTTGTACTGTCAGTTTATTACAATAATCTACTTTGAACCCATATGACACATATCTGATACTGTGCTTACATTTACTGAACACCAGAAACAACCCGCATGTGCACATGTCCAAAAAGCGGTAAAAGAACTACACATCGGTACAGAGACAGAAGCGACAACATTGGGCAGCAATAACAATGACGTAAACAAAACAAACGTGATGACATAGCGTTCAGTTTGGTCTAGACTGACTGTTCCCTGGGGAACCTGAGCATTACTACGCTGGCTGCCATTGTATTCTCTATTTATTGAACCTAAGAGCTTTTGTTTTGATTTACTGTGGTATTTTGTTTTAGATACATGTGTGTGTGTGTGTGTGTGTGTCTGTGTGTGTGTGTATACACATGATGATAAAAACCTGATTCATATTATCATTTCTCATTTTTTTACACTGCCCTGATGCATATCCAAATCATGTTGTGAAAATCCATCCTATGTCAGATAATATATTCTTCTATTTCTTTATGCAACATGCCTATCATGTATCCCACCCCTTGCCAGAAGTCAACTGGGATAAACTTCAGTTATTTGTGACTGTGGTATAGAAAATAGATCAATGGCTGGTTGACTTTATGCATATCTTTGTTTTTTTTTCATATTGCAGTGGCATGGAATTCGCTTATAAGGTAAGAAAATGCTTAGTCTGATTGAATTCTATAAAAAAGGGCATTAACAACTATCAAGTAACTCTTCGGTTACCTTTTCCAATGTAAATCCACAAAATGTCCTTTAAAATATGTCCAGTGTTTGATGTTCTTGAGGATATTTGTTTTGCTCTAATCTTTTGTTTTCGTTTTAATGGCACCCAGACGGACAAGTTAGCATAATTATCTGTGTCGCAACATGAGGCCAATTGCTAAGAGTAAAGATTGTTGCTTGCGTTTTTTTTTTTTTAGCCTTTAACAGTATTTTGAAGCATAATGTCTCACACTTCTTCTTTTCCTTTCGGCTTGTCCCGTCAGGGTTCGCCACAGCGTGTCATCCTTTTCCATGTAAGCCTTTCTCCTG